>NC_073379.1:103680450-103994617 GCF_028641065.1 Leucoraja erinaceus
GCATGCGACTGCATGCGGCAAGCGCATCCAAACCGGAAGCGGGGGCCGTGCGGAGGTTGAGTGATCCCCGTACGGGGCCGGTCCCACCAGCATGCGACTGCATGCGGCAAGCACGACCAAACCGGAAGCGGGGGCCGCGCGGAGGTCGAGTGATCCCATACGAGCTGACGTGAAATTCGAGCGAAGTCCGCGGGAAGTTTGTGCTAGGCGTACGCCATCAAGACGCTGCGTACGACGTCGAGATGCTGCGCACGCCCGTCGAGGCGGTGCGTATGGCCTCAATGAATTTTTGAACACTGTCAGTTTTTCGGAGCCCCGCGCGATGTTGGGACCAGCTCCGCACAACTCCACACGGCTCCGGCGATCGAAGTGGGACCGGCCCCGCGAGGCCGTACGGCTCAAGCGACCACGTTAGGTCACGCTTGCCGCATGCAGTCGCATGCTCGTGGGACAGGCCCTTTATAGAGTCATGATGTCATACAGCATAGAAACAGGCCCTTCGGCTCAACTCAGCCAACATGGTCCATCTAAGCTAGTCCCAGATGCCCATGTTTGGCCCATATCATTCTAAATATTTTCCAACCATGCACTGAACCAAATGTCTTTTAAAAGTTGTTATTGTATCTGACCCTGCCACTTCCTCTGGTAGCTCGTTCCATATATCCACCACTCTCTGGGTGAAAATGTTGTCCCTCAGGTTTCTATTAAACCTTTCCCCTCTTACTACAAACCTTTAGTTCTCGATTCTCCTATCCTGGAAAAAAAGCTCTGTGCATTTGCCCTATCTATTCCCCCCCCTTCCTCACAACCCATGATTTAATATAACATAACACTATAAGATCACCCCTCAGTAACCTGCATAAAACCCAAGCCTGCCCCACTTCTTCCCAGAGCTCAGGGCCTTGAGTCTTGGCAACATCCTCGTAAATCTTTTCTGCACTTTTTCCAGCTTAATGGCATCCTGTAGCAGGGTGACCAAAACGGATCACAATTCCCCAAAAGTGACCTCACCCGTATTATGTACAACTGTAACATAAAGCCCCAACTTCCATACTTAATTAACTCAGTGGGTGCAGCAGCATCTATGGAGTGAAGGAAATAGACAACGTTTCGGCCCGAAACGTTGCCTATTTCCTTCGCTCCATAGATGCTGCTGCACCCGCTGAGTTTCTCCAGCTTTTTTGTGTACCTTCGATTTTCCAGCATCTGCAGTTCCTTCTTAAACACTTCCATACATAATTCTCTGACTGCTGAAGGCCAACATGCCAAACACCTTCTTGACCCCTCTCTCTACATTATTTTTTTTTATTTTTTTTTTTTTAATTAGATTTACAGTAAATTACAATAATACACATCAGATATATCTTATTACTTTTGTTGTACCACTTCGTTTACGAGCTTTAAAAATTATAGAAATAAAAGAAGGAAAGTGAGCAATAATCATGAAGGTGCAGGAAAGTGTTGGGAAAAGAAAGCCCCTTAGGGAGGAAGTTAGAGAAGGAAGTAAAGAAAGGAAATAAGACCCTAGAAAGTAAAGAAAAAAAAGGAAAAACAATCGCTCTATTGTAACACAAAACTCGCAAAAAAGGATATACCAACCGTGTTTTAAAAAATATATATATTTTATACCCCCCGTTACCAGATCCTGGTACCATTTATATCTTAAATTACTATTGCACCTTATGCTTGTAATAGTTCCATAAATGCAGACCACGTCTTTTGGAAGTGGTCTGCTTTGCCTGCTAGGATTTTGGAACAAAATATTTGAAATCTTCACAAAATCATTTAAAATAAAACTTGTACCAAAAGCAGAATGGATCATTTTTGGAATATCAGAAGGTAACCCCGAATTAAACGTGTTTCAAAAGAACTTACTTAATTACGGGCTAATAATGGGGAAAAAAGCTTATACTCAAATTTTGGAAAAATGCTCCAATACCAACAATAAAAATGTGGATTTCAAACATGTTCGAAACACTACATTTGGAAGAGATGAGACTGTCTCTACATTTGATGCCATTTTCAAGGAACTATGTAATTGAACTCCTAGATCTTTCTGCTCTACAACACTCACCAGAGCCCTCCCATTTAATGTTTAAGAAGGAACTGCAGATGCTGGAAAATCGAAGGTACACAAAAATGCTGGAGAAACTCAGCGGGTGCAGCACGTTGCCTATTTTCTTCGCTATGGAGCGAAGGAGTTTCTCCAGCATAGAGCCCTCCCATTTAATGAGAAGGTCCTGCTCTGGATTGACTTCCCAAAATGCAAAACCTCACCCTTATCTGAATTAAACTCCATTGGCCGTTCCTCACCCCATTTGCCCAGCTAATCAAGTTCCCACTAGATTTCTTAATAACCATCTTCTCTATCTACAATATCACCTGGTTTAGTGTCATCTGCAATCTTGCTACTCATGCTTTGTACATTCTAATCCAATATGTCAATATAGATGACAAGCAGCAATAGGGCCTGCACAGATCCCTGAGACACCCCACTAGTCACAGAGTTCTAGTCCAAAAAACACCCATCCACCACTACCTTCTGCTTTCTACCATAAAGCCAATTCTGTATCCAGTTAGACACAAAATGCTGGCAGTAACTCAGCAGGACAGGCAACATCTCTGGAGAGAAGGAATGGGTGACGATTCGTCGAGACATCAGTCTGAAGAAGGGTCTCGACCCGAAACGTCACCCATTCCTTCTCTCCAGAAATACTGCCTATCCAGCTGAGTTACTCCAGCATTTTGGGTCTATCTTCAATTTAAACCAGCATCTGCAATTCTTTTCTACATACTCGGTATCCAGTTAGTTAGCTCTCCCATCTAACCTTTAAGAACTGCCTACCATGCAATAGAAAATAGACAATAGACAATAGGTGCAATAGCAGACCATTTGGCTCTTTGAGCCAGCACCGCCATTCAATGTGATCATGGCAGATCATCTACAATCAGTACCCCGTTCCTGCCTTCTCTCCATATCCCCTGACTCCGCTATCCTTAAGAGCCCTATCTAGCTCTCTCTGGAACGTATCCAGAGAACCGGCCTTCACCGCCCTCTGAGGCAGAGAATTCCACAGACTCACACCTCTCTGTATAAAAGTGTTTCCTCGTCTCTGTTCTAAATGGCTTATCCCTTATTCTTAAACTGTGGACCCTGGTTCTGTACTCCCCCAACATGGGGGACATATTTCCTGCCTCTAGCATGTCCAAACCCTTAATAATCTTACATGTTTCAATAAGATACCCTCTCAACCTTCTAAATTCCAGAGTATACAGGCCCAGCCGCTCCAGTTAACCGCTCCATTATCTTCAGCATCCTATGACACTGTCTCCGCCATCCAGAGGGTGGTGAATTACCGGTTCCACCTTGTGCAAGCGCTGTCTACGCTGCCAATCCCTCAATAGCAAGGCGCTACAGGTCTCTCCTTCAGCAGGTCGAGGAAATTCGCCGCTGTCACTCTACTAAACAACTGCTTTCACCCCCCCCGGACACTTAGGTGATTCAAATCGTTTGCTATGTCGCTCTTCAAGGGAGATGCTAAATGCATTTTGTTGTCTCTGTACTGTACACTGACAATGACAATTAAAATTGAATCTGAATCTGAATCTGAATCTGAATCTGATTCTCTCAGCCTATGACAGTCCCGCCATCCCGGGAATTAACCTTGTGGACCTACGCTGCACCCTCAATAGCAAAAATGTCCTTCCTCAAACTCGGAGACCAAAACTGCACAGATTATTCTAGGTATGGTCTCACTACAGCCCTGTACAACTGCAGAAGGACCTCTTTGCTCCTCTTGTTATAAAGGCCAACATGCCATTCGCTTTCTTCACTGCCTGCTGTACCTGCATGCAGAACCTTATCAAAGGTCTTGGTGAAGTCCATATAAACTATATCCTAGGACCTTGCCCTCATCACCTTTTTTGTTTACATCATCAAAAAACTCAATCAAATTCAAGAAACATAAGCACTCATGTACAAACCCATACTAATCCTTCCTAATTAACCCCTAATATTTCTAAGGAGGTTCAGCACTTCCACAACTGTAATACGGACTGTTCTGAAGACATTGCTGCTAACTTTCCCAAGTTCCCTAGTCTTTGTGACTTTCTCTGTGATAAAAACAGAGGAGAAATATTCATTGTGGACCTTGTCCATCTCCTGTGGTTCCATAGGTATGTAACCACTTTGTTTTCTAAAGGCCCCTATCCACTCTCTAGTTACTCTTTTCCCCTTAATATACATAAAATCTCTTTGGATTCTCCTTAATCTTATCTGCCACAGCTATCTCATGAGAGGAGGGGAAGAGCAGACCAAAAAGCAGTGCAACCGAACATGCAGTTAGAAATAACTCGTTAATCATAACTGTCTAAAGCTCACAGATGTAGGTGAGCTGCTCTTAAAGAGAACATTTTGTTAAAGGAAAGAAAAAAAATACTGTTCACATCCAATGCCTATTTATTCATATAAGAATTCAATGTAAATCAAAAATGCAGCAAACATTATTGTGTATTTTACATAAAACTGATGAGAGTTTCGAAACAAGCTGTTTGGCAGTGGATTGGATATGTTTTTTTGCGATTGCTTGGCATAATAAACATAAATTATCAGGAAAATGTAAGGCTTAAATTAGGGTTTGGTTTTGTCATTTTATTTTTGGATAGCAACTTCTACACTTTGGTAGTGAATACTTTAGCATGCTGCTTGCTATGTTATGTTTAATTTTATGATTAGTTTTTGCGCCCATAAAAAATTCTCAGCTACAGAAATTTAAGAAGCTGACGGACTTTCAGCTTCTAACCAGTTCAAATATGAAATCTGTATCCTGGCACATCCAAATTGATTGTGTTAAATTTACATATACAATGAAATGTAACAATAAAAAGACAACTTTTGACCAATTCTTAAGGAGTTGGTCTCCTTTCATCGACTTTTTGGAATCATGTGATGCAGCGGTACCGTAAGGATTGCTGATTTCAGTTCATGACGCGGATAGAGCTACATCTCCGAATACAGATTTGAAAAATTCTCTTTTAAGGGGCCTTCTCTTCTATTTCTACTTTCCACTTTTTTATTTTTTTTTATTTTTTATATACACACTTCACGTTTTTCTACTCTCCACCATCTATTTTTCCACTTCTTCCTCTTTCTATTGTTTTCTTTTTCTTGTCTTACTTACTTCCTTCTCATAACATAAAACTAGAGGTTGTACATAGAATGGATTACGGTATGACATAGTTGGCACCTAAAATTAGGTTCCACTGTACTGTTCTGTACTGTATTAACTTCTAATAAAATTAAAACATTTTTTTTTTAAAATGACAACTTTTGAAACCACATCCATTGTACACTCAAAAGAGACAACAAACTTTTTCTCCTGCCTTTCAGTTTCTCTACAGTTTGACAACTACCATCCTCTTGGCCCTTTGGGCAACTTTTGTACCTACGCTCAGTGGCTGCTCTGTATTTTCCATGCTATTTGCTAAAACATTGTGTGCTTTGTCTGGGTTTCTTCGGAGATACAAGGAACGTGACATGCTGATTTTAAAACAAAAACAGTACGTACTGGAATACTGACCTGCTGAGTTACCCCAGCTCTTTGTGTTGGGTTGCTAATGGGCCTGTCCCACTTACGCAACTTTTTCAGCGACTGCCGTTACCTGTCATAGGTCGTTGCAGGTCGCCAAAAATCTTCAACATGTTGAAAATCCAGCGGCGAGCAGAACAAGGTACGACTCTTTGGGCGACTACTCACGATCATACAGGCTTTATCCCGCGACATGTTGCCGGGGTGTGGCCTTTATGGTCGTGAGTCGTCTCCTCAGTCGCCCAAAGAGTAGTGGCATCTTTCTGGTCGCCGCTGGATTTTCAACATGTTGAAAAATTTCGGCGACCTGCACGACCAGAAGTCCTGTCACGTAACCTATGCCCCATTGTCAGTCACCAAGTTTCTCTTAGACCGAAAAAGTCACATAGAAATTAGTGGGACAGGCCATCCCCCTTTAGTCTGCTCTCAGTCATGATCAGGGCTGATCATCCAACTCAGTTTTCTCTAGACCTATATACATCCTCCATGCTAAATAAGCCAAATCTGAGCTACTACCCTCTGTTTGGTTCCTACTGCCATCTCTGCTCATCTCGGTTTTAAAGGATTTCCTTTGCTGCTGTAACTTCCAGCAACCAAACTCCTATTCCTGTCCAACCATCCCAGCTGCCATCCATGCTCTAAGCCAAATCAACAGCCCCAATCCCATCTCCATACAGCTTGCAGTGCCCTGTAACTTCCTCCAGGATCCACTCCCATCCCAAGCTATCTTACCTCTCTGCCCTCTCCAGGATCCCTCCCCCACATCCAAGCACTGGAGCCCAGCCCACCTCCAGCATCCAATTCCACCACTAACAGCACATTCCCATCCTCACTCAAACAACCAACTCTTGTTCCTGCTACACTCACCACTGGTGCTCCACTCCTACCCCTGGTGCCATCTCCCACCCCAACCCAGACTCCAGTCGTGGTCAGCTCTGGTGCTGGGATCCTACCCCTGGTGTTACCTCCAGCACCTCACATCAGCCGCTGTTGCCACTTCCAGTAGTTGCTCTTGCCATTACCTTTCAGAAAAAAATGGAGGCTGGTGTCATAGTCCTTCAGATGGACAATCCCGGACCAAAACTGTTTTTTTGTAGCTCTGGACTAATCTCAACCTCCAACCAAGTGTGTGCCAAAAAAATATGAACTATCACACTTTGTGGTAACTGATCTAGAGAGTGCATTCATGCATGGAACTGCTTATGTATTATCTGAGGAAATTGAGTGAATGGAATAATGAGTTCTTAAGTTTATGTTCATAAGTCCTAGGTGCAGAATAACATCATTCAGTCCATCAGGTCTACTCTGCAATTCAACCACGGCTGATCTATTTTTCTATCTCAACCTCATTCTCCTGCCTTCGCCCCATAATCCCTGACCCCTGAGAGGGTATCCTGGTCTTTACAATTACAAAATTCTTAAGGGGTTGGACAGGCTAGATTCAGGAAGATTGTTCCCGATGTTGGGGAAGTCCAGAACAGGGGGTCACAGTTTAAGTATAAAGGGGAAATCTTTGAGGACTGAGATGAGAAAAACATTTTTCACACAGAGTGTGGTGAATCTCTGGAATTCTTTGCCACAGAATGTAGTCGAGGCCAGTTCATTGGCTATATTTAAGAGGGAGTTAGATGTGGCCCTTGTGGCTAAGGGAATCAGAGGGTATGGAGTGAAGGCAGGTACGGGATACTGATTTGGATGATCAGCCATGATCATATTGAATGGCGGTACAGGAACGAAGGGCCGAATGGCCTACTTCTGCCTTCGCCCCATAATCCCTGACCCCTGAGAAGGTATCCTGGTCTCTGTAACATAATGGGAGAACAATTGAAAAGGAACACTGAGAGATCAAGTCATCATATGTAATTTAAGGCAGCACAAAGAGGCGGCATAGTGGCGCAGCAGTAGAGCTACTGCCTCACAGCGCCAGAGATCCGGGTTCAATCCTGACCACGGGTGCTTGTCTGTACAGAGTTTTATGATCTCCCTGTGACCAGCATGGGTTTTCTCCGAGATCTTCAGTTTCCTCCCACACTCCAAAGACGTACAGGTTTGTAGGTTAATTGGCTTGGTATAAATATAAAATTATCCCTAGTCAGTGTAGGGTAGTGTTAATGTGCGGTGATCACTGGTCGGTGTGGACTCAATGGGCCGAAGGGACTGTTTCTGCACTGTATCTCTAAACTAAACTAAACTAAACCAAACTAAACATGCAATTACCTCTGCTTTCCCAGAACAAAAATTAATGTTTAAGGATCGGTTTAGCTTGGGAAGGCGAGTCCAGCAGATGTTGCCATACACTCATTGTGAGTCTTCCTGGGGGCCATTGTTGGAGGCAATCATCCATTTTAGGACAACATGAAAACATGCCGGTGCTCCCATGAATGACACACAAAGTGACCTGTTCTCTTGGGCTCAGTTGCAGTGAAATTCTCCAAATACCAACTTTCCTTAGTTTAAAATCTCTAACAAAAACAATGCCTGCCCACCATGCCGTTGTGCAATTCATTGCACTGCCAGCTGCAAATGTTAAACAAAATAACATGCTTGAATAGCTTACCTTGATGTTCCCATTAATCTTTACACTCTGTGTCAGTTTTACTCATGATCGCAAGTCAACAGTGTTTACATTTAGTTGAAGCAACATTTGGAACAGTAAGCAGCAGAGAAAAGGCTTGGCCTGGACGTATTTCCTTTCTCCAACATAAATTACTTTTAGTAGATATGAAGAGAGTATTGACCTGTGTTGTGTTGTGTGATACACACCATGGGTTTTTGAGGATCTAGTGTAGCAAGAAGGCCCTGTTGCAGGCCACTGGTTAACCCTTTGAGTACAGGATTTAATCTGCATTATTCAAAGTATGCACACACTATGCTTATCACATCTGTTTTGAAAACATTGTTTTCTCTGTACCATACAGCATTCTTAAAGAACCCTGTTAGACTGTGGAGCAGATTTTCTGATTAAGGAATCTATTCACAAAAAGAGGAGTAATTGTCAGCAATCTTTGTGCAAGTGTAATGGAGAAATTGGGCAGAACATAACCATGTGCCTATCCCTAAAACCGTGAATGAAATCACGGCAGAGCCACAGGCATGAGAACAGAATAGTAAGGGGCATACAGATCAGAGTTCTACTGCTTAAAGATGTGTAATGCTTTTACTTCAGCGAGAGAAAAATCAGCAAAATTGTTGCAGCAGAGTGCAAGTTTAAGCAGCTTGTATTTTTCAATCAATGGCTAGAATTCATCATTGGTTTCAATCAAACTAGCTACACCATGTTTAAAAAATGTCAAAAATAAAAAAAATTGACAACCTTGTCAATGCCAAGATACTTGGGCACAATTGGGTGCTTTGAGGCCACTATAAGCTTTTACACAGATAGTGGTGAATCTGCGGAACTCTCTGCCACAGAAGGCAGTTGAGGCCAGTTCATTGGCTATATTTAAGTGGGAGTTAGATGTGGCCCTTGTGGCTAAAGGGATCAGGGGGTATGGAGAGAAGGCAGGGATGGGATACTGAGTTGGATGATCAGCCATGATCACATGGAATGGCGGTGCTGGCTCGAAGGGCCGAATGGCCATATTTTCTATGTTTCTATGTTTCTATGTCATATCAGATAGCTAGTGTCAGAAATCCCATCCTTAATCAATGCCTAATCAAGTCTTTTGGAACTTCCACTTATATGGATAATTTATATTACATTCAGTTGGGTTATTCTTAACAGAAATGAAGGATGCTTATCTAACTTAAAGCAGCAGAAAACATTTTAAGCTGATGGGACTTGACCCAGACAGAGCCCAATATTTGCTATCAAAGAATATGAAATACTTCAGTACTTTTAGAGATACAGCGTGGAACCCTCCACCCACTGAGTCTGTGCTGACCAGGGAACCCCACATACACTAACCTATACACATTGGGGACAATTTCACAACTTACCAAAGCCAATTTACCTAGAAACCTGTACGTCTTTGGAGTTTGAGAGGAAACCGGAGCACTCGGAGAAATCCGGGAGAATGTAAAAACTCCGTAGGGACAGCACACGTAGTCAGGATCGAACCTGGGTCTCTGGCGCTGTAAGGCAACAACTCTACCATTACACCACTGTGCGGCCCCTTGATCTTGACATTCCACAGGTGGCAAGAGTATATTCAGAGATGGATATACATAAAGTCCCAAAGTACTGGATGATCTAAATGTTTTCCATATAACCACTTTTTTCAAGGAAAGCCACATTGTTGTCTATCATATGGTTATTAATGAGACCAACCTAACATCTGTCATGCAACCATACAGCACATAAGTGGGCATCATGTCCTGCAAGATTTTTCTTGATGTCATGATTATATTGTGGATGGCAAACCTGTGTTACTGGAGAGCATGGGGCTAAAGAAGACTTGCAATGGTTGAGCTTGGAATTGCTCAAGACTCGATGAGAAGACACACACTATTGTTAGAGATATGTTCAGAGATTTGAGGGAATTAATGTATAGAAGAGATGCATTGGAGGACACCATGCAGATGTAACAAAAAAAAAGAGGGATTAGAATCTTCTTCACGGAATAAAATGGAACAAGTAAAATATTAATTGTGATTTGTACTGACCTTACCCATCTCAGAAAGGTCAGTCGGAATAAAAATCGATATTTTTTTCTGTGATTTACTCTTACGAATGTAATTGTTTGAACGGTGAGATATGGAAAAACAAAGATAACAAAGACTTTCAAAAGTCATGTTCTGGTGAGAATTACCAATTATTGAAAAAAACACAACCGCAACTATCCACTTGGGAAAGAAAAAAAAAAAGTTTTCAGATAGATCCTCCATTTAATTATAAAAATTGACTTTATGAATTCCTGTTGTGTAGGAATCTGGAAATATTTCAGATTTTACGTTGAATTAAAATAAGGCAGAACATTCTGAAACTGCTCAGCAGGTCAGGTAGTATCTGTGGAGAGTCATAGCGTGATACAGTGTGGAAACAGGCCCTTCGGCCCAACTTGCCCACACCAGCCAACATATCCCAGCTAAGAGAGAATGAATGTTTATGTTGATAACTTTATATTCAATCTTTCATTTGTCATTATTTTCACAGCAACATCTTTGTCTCCTGATAATAACCAAATGGCAATTAGTGAATTGTGAAGTTCGAAAAGAGCATCATTAAAAATACGTACGAATGGGCATGCTTTGTTATTAAATTTGCACTGTGTAGAATTGACCAGAGTACAATAAAGTTCATATTTATCGATTAAAACCTCTTAAGTGAGACAACATGTATTAAGGATGTGATTCAAGAACCAAAAAGTATTCCACATCATAGTATCATTAAACAAAAAACTAGATATACCATCCACCACATTGTTTATGAATAGTAGTAAACCCTGTGACTCATGGTTGATTGTAATGTGCATTAACCCTGGAAAAGAACATTCCTGTTTCATTTAACACATTCATAGAAACATAGAAACATAGAAAATACGTGCAGGAGTAGGCCATTCGGCCCTTCGAGCCTGCATCGCCATTCAATATGATCATGGCTGGTCATCCAACTCAGTATCCTGTACCTGCCTTCTCTCCATACCCACTGATCCCTTAAGCCACAAGGGCCATATCTAACTCCCTCTTAAATATAGCCAATGAACTGGCCTCAACTATCTTCTGTGGCAGAGAGTTCCAGAGATTCACCACTCTCTGTGTGAAAAATGTTTTTCTCATCTCGGTCCTAAAGGATTTCCCATTTATCCTTAAACTGTGACCCCTTGTCCTGGACTTCCCCAACATCGGAAACAATCTTCCTGCATCTAGCCTGTCCAACCCCCTAAGAATTTTGTAAGTTTCTATAAGATCCCCCCTCAATCTTCTAAATTCTAATGAGTACAAGCCAAGTCCATCCAGTCTTTCTTCATATGAAAGTCCTGACATCCCAGGAATCAGTCTGATGAACCTTCTCTGTATGTCTTTCCTCAGATTTGGAGACCAAAACTGTACGCAATACTCCAGTTGTGGTCTCACCAATACCCTGTACAACTGCAGTAGAACCTCCCTGCTCCTATACTCAAATCCTTTTGCTAATTCAAATTTATAAGCCTCATCAATTTTTCCTTAATTTGTGCATTCTCTTCAAACAAAAAAACTGATGCAGAATGCAAAAGCACAATGCTGAAAATCTGAAAAATACATCAGAAAATGCTGGAATTCTCAAAGTATGTGAAGAGAAATCATTATTCTTCCATTTAAACTTCCGATGAAAGATCATCTAAAATGTTAGTTCTCTCCTCAGATGTTGCCTTTGAATATTTCCAGCATTTTCAACCAGCATGTTGATATAAATACCCTTGTACTGAAAGAGTATGCCATGACTAAGCAATTCAGTATAATTATGTATTATTACTGAGATGGTATAAGACTAAGTAGTATCATTCCCTGCCCGACCAATTAATCCAACAAGAAATAAACAGTTTTCTGATCAATCGGACAACATAATCAAATGTAATTGCTTCAATTTTTATGAATAAGACTTTGCTACAGTTTCATGAATCACAAGAAGTTTATAGGCTGGCACAGAAAGTAATTAGGAATGCAAGTAGCACATTGGTCTTTGTTGCAAGATGGGAAGGTTAGATATAAATACATTTTGTTATAATTGCAGTGCAGAAACCGGGATTGCTGTTCAAAGTTTTGGTCCTAATGTTTATCAAAGGTTAGATTATAGCATAGTTGGTCAGAGGGATCTTCGTGTCCAAATCCATAGCTCCCTGAAAGTGGCAAAATAAGGATATAATGGTAAAGAGAGCATATGGTATGCTTGCCTTTATAAGGTGGGGACATTGAGTATAAGAGTCAGGATGTCGCGATGCAGCTTTATAGGACTGGTTTGGTTGCATCAGGAGTATTGGGTGCAGTTCTGGCCATCCTGCTGTAGGAAGGATGTGGAAACTTTGGGAAAGGGTGCAGAGGAGCATTACTTGAATGATGCTTGGATTAGTGGGTATTAGCTACAAGGAGAAGTTGGACATACATTAGTTTTCTCTGGAATCTATATATCTTATCATATACTTATTAAAACTCTGATCTTGTATGTGTGTGTATATGTGTCTGTGTATATGTGTGTGTCTTTACATCTTCGCAAAAATACTACATGGTGACAATAACATTTTTACATATTCTGACTTACATTTTTCCCCTCTAGGCAGAGATCACCTTCATTGAACATTTAATGCTTTATTTCTCGACATTACTGATTAAAGTTTAAAAAAATCAAAAGACTGAATTTAAAATGACCAGCTTCAACTTTTGACGTCACAATGGCTCAGCCAGCAGTGATCAGCTTCACTGAAGATTTCATCTTATATTTCACAAGTTATTCGCAATTAAAGTTTAAAAAATACCAACTTTAACAAGATTTTTACTGTTAAAATCCTTCCGCCCAGCTTCCAACACATATCGATAGAAAGTTGCAAGACAGAAATACTCTGAATTTTTCACCTCAATAGGATTTTTCAACAGGAGGGGAGGGTGAATTGGTAGTGCAGTTAGAATTGCTATGGCAGGCAGGGAAGTGCAATTGGAATTGTTTTTAAGTCCCCTGCTGAGGGAGGTAGGGGAGTGCTGCAATCTTTCATTCGGGAATGGGTTAGGTTGCATTGGGGGAATGGCTGAGTGGTGCAATATTGTGTTGGGAGACCACACCATTGGGGAGCAGACATATTCTGATTATAGACACATCTATATAACTAAAAGTCTCATCTTGACCACTTCCTGTCTGCGCTGTACATTGATTTTAGAAAAAACACTACCATATATCGCTATGATTTTTGGTCATCTTACTCACAGTCCTCAGTCCGCTGAGGCAGCCCCAAGGATTTTTCCGATCGATGAAAAATAAAAAAGTTTTGAATGTTTAAACAATCTTGAGATCAGCGGATTGGTCCTCTCGCCTGTCAATCAACATGATGAAGGTAACGCCCCTTCCCGGGAGGGTAGGACTATAAAACACCGGATGCCCGAATGTGAGTCAGTCACTCTGAAAGATAGTGAGGGAGAGGCCACAACTGTGATTCTGCTGTGAGTCTACTGAACTGTGAGTCTACTGAACTGTGAGTCTACCCTTTATGTGTTTCATGAGGTTTATGTGGTTATGTGCTGTATGTAGTTAACCCTTTATCAAGGACCAGTCTCATCCTGATCTCTCCCTCTTCTCCCCTCTTCCATCAGGGAGGAGGTACACAAGTTTGAAAACACATACCTCCAGATTCAGGGACATATTCATCCCAGCTGCTATCAGGCATGGTCCACTCATCAGCTGGAGTATAGTCCTGAACTTCCATCTACTGAAGAAGAGTCTGAAGATGGGTACCGACCCGAATGGACTGAAGAAGGGTCTCGACCTGAAACATCACCTATTCCCTTTCCCCAGTGATGCTGCCTGATCCACTGAGTTACTTCAGCATTTTGTGTCATCTCCCATCTACCTTTCTGGGGACATTTGAACTATCTTTAATCAGACTTTATTGGACTTCAATGTTTAGTTTAATTTTAGAGATACAGCGCAGAAACCAGGCCCTTCAGTCCACCGAGCCCACACCGACCAGTGATCTCCGCACATTAACACTATCCGACACACACTAGGGACAATTTAACTATACACCAAGCCAATTAAACTATATACCTGTATGTCTTTGGAGTGTGGGAGGAAATCGAAGATCTCTGAGAAAACCCGCGTGGTCATGGGGAGAACGTATAAACTCCGTACAGACAGCACCCATAGTCGGGATTAACTGGGGTCTCCGGCGCTGCAAGTGCTGTAAGGCAACAACTCTACCGCTGCACCACCGTGCCGCCCTAGCATTGAATATCATGCACTGAATGTTGTACCCTTTATGTTTTATCTGTGCACCATGCATGGAATGATTGTATTCATGTATAGTCTTTTCTCTGACTAGATAGCACGCAAAGAAAAGCTTTTCTCTTTACCTAGGTACACGTGACAATAATCAACTAAACTGAACTAAATTCAACTAAAATTCAGGCAAACAAGATCTTAAGGAAGCATGACTGGGTAAATAGCCCCACAGGTGAATGAGCTTCAAACAAGGGGATATAGTTACAAGTTAAAGGGGCTATTATTTAAATCTACGATGCACAGCAATTTATTTTGTAGAGAGTGGGGAATCTCTGAAATTCTCTCCTTCAGAGGCTGTGAGGCTGGACCAATGGAAATACCTAAAGAGGCAGGCAGGCAAATTTTTGAGAGGGTAGGGATCAAGGGCTGTGACAAACTGCTATGGAAGTGGGAATGAGGCCGTGATCACAGTAAATCACATTACAAACTGCCTGTATGGCTAAGAAATGGAGTGCGGAATGTAAACTCGTCTAATCAACAGAATCTCTGAAATTTGACTTGGGGGCATGGCCAAATTGAATTAAAAACTAGCATAAAAGATTATGAGAAGCATATGGTTTGGGGTGTGACTCATTTCTGTTTAAAATTGCCTATCCTTTGTGCAAATTTGGCTGCATCTGGCTATATCACGCTGATAGCCAATGTGAACAAGTGGAATTTCTGACCAGTATCCTCTTCACTGAATCAGGTAAAAGCATCTCAGCAGAGATTAGGAATTGAACATGGCACTTTCCTGGTGTACAGTTTAGCATTGTACATGATGGCAGAATAAGTTATTTTCTTCCAACACACTTTATCTTTTTGCCTTTGTCTATTAGGTTCTCTAATTTTGCAACAAAAAAAAAGGCATTATAATGTTAATTCTTTCACAGACTGAAAGAATGTGAATTTGTTTTGGGTAAGGCACAAAAAATATTTGATTTCAGTCCCTGCTTGTTAACAGTCACTTCAGAACAGTACAACACATCGACAGGCTCATCGGCCCACAATGTCTGTGCCGAACATAATGCCAAATTCCTCCCTGTATGTGATCCATTTTCTTCCATCCCTTGTATATTCATGTGGCTATCTAAAACCCTCTTAAACAACATTATCAAATTTGCTTCCACCAACAGCACTGCTAGTAAGTTCTAGGCTCTCGGTGTAAAAAACTTACTCCGTTCTTCTCCTTTAAACTTTGCCCCTCTGACCTTAAAGCTATGCCCTCTAGTATTTGACCATGGGGAGAAGGTTCTGACTGTCTACCCTATCTGTGCCTCTCGTAATGTGTCTGTGGAATTCTCTGCCTCAGAGGGTGGTGGAGGCAGGTTCTCTGGATGCTTTCAAGAGAGAGCTAGATAGGGCTTTTAAAGATAGCGGAGTCAGGGGATATGGGGGGGAAGGCAGGAACGGGGTACTGATTGGGGATGATCAGCCATGATCACATTGAATGGGGGTGCTGGCTCGAAGGACCAAATGGCCTACTCCTGCTACTATTGTCTAATGTTTATTGTCTATAATTTTATAAACTTCTATCAGGCCTACCTTCAGTCTAGAAAAAATAAATGCAAGTTTGTCCAACCTTTCCTTGTAGGTAATATATTCTAATCCAGGCAGCATCCTCGTAAACCTCTGCTGCGCCACCCCCAAAGTCTCCTTGTTGTTCCATTATTGAGGCGACCAGAACTGCACACAATTGCAACCAAACCAAAGTTTTACATGCCGCAACATGACATTTTAGTTTAGTTTAGTTTAGAGATACAGAGTGGAAACAGGAACTTCAGCCCATCGAATCCGCGCCGACCAGCGATTCCCACACACCTACACTCTCTTACCCACACTGGGGACAATTTACAATTTTACCAAGCCAATTTGCATACAAACTTGTGCGTCTTTGGACTGTGGGAGGAGTGCGTAGATCCCAGAAAAAACTCACGCACGTCACGGGAAGAACGTATAACTCCGTACAGACAGTACCCGTAGTCAGGATTGAACCCGGGTCTCTGGCGCTGTAAGGCAGAAATTCTCAAGCTGCGCCACCGTGCCACATAACTTCCTGACGTTTATAATTAATGCACAGGGTGATGCAGGCATGCATACTATAAGCCTTGTTACCACTCTATCTACTTGTGTTACTACTTTCAAGGAGCTATGGACTTAGACCCCACATCCCTCTGTACATCAATGCAGTTAAGGGTCTTGACATTAACTGTATATTTATACTTACATTCATCCTCCCAAAATGCAACATCTCATACTTGCCCAGATTAAACACCATCTGTCATTTCTCCACCCATATCTGTAACTGATCTATACCCTGCTGTATCCTTTGAGAGTCTTCTTCAACTTTTACCAATTGCAAACTCACTGACCAACCCATCTGCATTTTCACCTAAGTAATTTATAGAACTCTCAGCACAAAATCCCTGTGGTACATCACTGGTCCTCATACAAAGCCATATGAACTGTTTAAAATTAGCTCATTTTGCTAATATACGAGTTAATCTAATTTTAGGTAACACCCTCCCTTTACCTGCCCTCCCCCCATCCCAGTTTGAACCAATTTCTCCCACTATCCTGGCAGCCCTCCTTTTGCCCCCCCCATCCCTTTCCACCTCTATCCCACCCTCAGGCTTTACATTTCACACCTCTTCTGGCCTTATCTGTAACCCCTTTGTCTCATTTTTATCTCTTGCCTTTATCCACCAATCCTTCAACCAAATCCTCCTCAACCTTCCACTTATCACATGCCTGGCTTTATTCCATCCCAACCTCTTTACCAACTTCCTCCCCTACTCCAGTCAGTCTGAAGAAGGGTCCCAAACTGTAATGTCACATATCGATGTCCTCCAGAGGTGCTGCCTGACCCACGGAGTTATTCCAGCACTTTTGTTTTTTACTCAAGCTTCCAGCATCTGCAGTTCATTGTGTTTCCCCATAACAACTGCTCCAACTTTATTCTTCCTAACACTTGCCACAAAAAATTGTCATTTACCTTCATCTAATTTTGTACTTTCCCCCAATGTTTGCACTTTCCTTATTGATAACTATCTTAAAACTTAAAGCGATACAAGGAAGTGCAAAAAAAAGACACAAAGTGCAGGAGTAACTTAATGGGTCAGGCAGCATCACCGGTGAACATGGATAGGTGACTGTTCAGGGTGGGAAGCTTGTTCAGACTGATCTTGGTGGGGGAGAAAGCTGGAAGAGAGGAGGGGCAGGATAAAACCTAGAGAGTGATAGATGGATGCAGGTGACAGGTTTTTTTTTGACAGGCAGGTGGTTAAGGGCCTGTCCCACGAGCATGCGACTGCATGCGGCAAGTGCGACCTAACATGGTCGCTTGAGCCGTACAGCCTCGCGGGGCCGGTCCCACTTTGATCGCCGGAGCCGTATGGAGTTGTGCGGAGCTGGTCCCGACATCGCGCGGGGCTCCGAAAAACTGACGGAAAATTCTGCACGGCAACGGTATGCCGGCCCACAGCCACCTTGATGCCGTAAGCAGCGTCTTGACGCCGTACGTCACGCGCGAACTTCCCGCGGACTTCGCTCGAACTTCACGTCACTCACTCAACCTCCGCGTGGCCCCCGCTTCCGGTTTGGTCGCGCTTGCCGCATGCAGTCGCATGCTTGTGTGACAGGCCCTTTAAACAAAGGCCAGAGATGGAAAGCCATAATGTGTGAGAAAAGGAATGAAATGGGAATTGTGAAGCCAAATGAAGGAATATAGGTGGAAGGGGGAGGGAAAAGGGGAAATAAAAAATATTATTTGTAGGTAAGTTACCTAAATTTAGAAAATTAAATGTTCATACAGATGGATTGTAAGCTATGCAAGTGGAATATGAGGTGTTGTTTCGCCAGTTTGCATGTGGCCTCACTCTGGCAATGGAGGGGCCCAGGACAAAGGTCAGTATGTGAGTGTGAAGGGGAATTAATATCGTTAGCAACCTGGAGATCTAGCAGGCCTTGGCAGACACAAGTGTTCAACAAAATGGTTGCCAAATCCATGCTTGGTCTTGCCGATATAAAGGAGGCCACACTCGGAACGCCGGATGCAGTAGGTGGTGGTGCACGTGATCCTCTGCCTCACTTGAAAGGGCTTCTGGGGACCCTGGATGGATGTGAGGGAGCAGGTATAGGGACGGGTGTTACATCTCCTGTGGTTGCAGGTGAAGGTACTTGGGGAGGTGGTGGTTTGGGTGATATGTCAACACAAGGACGAGGGCGCATGATTAGCAGGTGAGAGGAGGAAGTGACAAAGGCGAAAAGGAGGCAAAAGGGTGCCAGAGAAGGAAAGAAGAGTCCGAGTGAAATGTTGAGCCGGAAACATTGTCTATCGATTTCTCGCCACAGATACTGCCTGACTTGCTGAGTTACTCCAACACTTTGTTTTTTTACTGAAGATTCCAGCATCGGCAGCTTCTTGTGATTTCCATAATGTTACTTGTATTGAAATAAACACATTACAGCACATCAATCACTCCATGTTCACTAACTTATCCTTGGCTGTCTTTCCTTTTACACTTACTTATGATAACCTCTACCTTCCTATTAACCCTCCACTTATTGGGATGCTGCTTTGGTTCCCACTCTAATTTTAATCCTCTCAAGTCGCCCTGTCAAGTTTTCCTGCAAGGATATTGCTTCCCCTTCAGTTCAGGTACCATCCATCCTTCTTGTACAAGTCCCACCTGCCTTGCAAGAGAGCATGTGTTTAAGAAGGAACTGCAGATGCTGGAAAATCAAAGGTACACAAAGATGCTGGAGAAACTCAGCGGGTGCAGCAGCATCTATGGAGCGAAGGAAATAGGCAACGTATCGGGCCGAAACCCTTCATCAGACTGATTGGGGGCGGGGAGAAGAAAGGTAAAAGGAGGAGGAGGAGGAGCCCGAAGACTGAGGGATGGGAGGAGACAGCCCAAGGGCTGAGGAAGGTGGCTCAGCACTTCCACTCCCCCTCCCACTCTGTATCCGACCTCTCTGTCCTCGGTCTCCTCCATGGCCAGAGCGAGCAACACCGGAAATTGGAGGAACAACACCTCATATTCCGCTTGGGGAGTCTGCATCCTGGGGGCACGGACATTGAATTCTCCCAATTTTGTTAGTCCTTGCTGTCTCCTCCTCCCATCCCTCAGCCCTCGGGCTCCTCCTCCTCCTTTTTCCGTTCTTATCCCCACCCCCCACCCCCCCCAATCAGTCTGAAGAAGGGTTTCAGCCCGAAACGTTGCCTATTTCCTTCGCTCCATAGATGCTGCTGCACCCGCTGAGTTTCTCCAGCTTTTTTTTGTACCTTTGCAAGAGAGCATAATGACCTACATACCTAAAGCCCTTCCTCCGGTACTAGTTCCTTAGCCAAGTATTGAAATGCAATATCTTTCTATTTATTTTTCTATTTATTTTTATTTCATAGAAACATAGAAAATAGGTGCAGTAGGTCATTCGGCACTTTGAGCCAGCACCGCCATTCAATATGATCATGGCTGATCATCTGGAATCAATACTCCATTCCTGCTTTTTCCCCATATCCCTCGATTCCGTTAGCCCTAAGAGCTATATCCCTCTTGAATACATCCAGTGAATTGGCCTCCACTGCCTTTTGTGGCAGAGAATTCCATAGATTCACACCTCTCTGCGTGAAAAAGTGTTTATAACCATATAACAATTACAGCACGGAAACAGGCCATCTCGGCCCTACAAGTCCGTGCCGAACAACTTTTTTCCCTTAGTCCCACCTGCCTGCACTCATACCATAACCTTCCATTCCCTTCTCATCCATATGCCTATCCAATTTATTTTTAAATGATACCAATGAACCTGCCGGCACCACTTTCTTCATCTCAGTCCTAAATGGCCAACCCTTTATTCTTAAACTGATTCTGAAGCCCCTGGTTCGTGACTCCCCCAACATGGGGAACATTTTCTCCCACATCTAGCCTGTTCAATCCCTTAAGAATTTTATATGTTTCTATACGATCGCCTCTCATTCTAAATTCAAGTGAATATAAGCCAAGTCGATCCATTCTTTCATCACACGTCAGCCCCGCCTCTTGCCTCGCATGTTCATGGCACAGGTAGCAACCCTGAGATTACAATCTAACTATCTCCCTCGATTCTCTTTGAAGGACATCATCTACCTTCCTACCTACTGTATGTTCAGTAACATTTGTGGAATGGTCGAGACTATGAGATGTGCAACCACTGCTTCACTGCACAGTTTAAGGTTTTCTGTAGTGTATGTGCAATGTGACCTGCAAATGAACCAGTGTGTAAATGTAACAAAATTTCCCTGTAAAATATTTATTTTATCACTAAAGGATGTGGGAGATTAATGAACATGTCTTCTTGCCTGGTTTCTCTTGTGCAACAAAACACATGCTGATAACATCACCATTCTTTTCATCATATTTCTCAGATAGCTCGCAACGTCAATGCATGGGAGCTTTTTGTTGTTCTTGTCTTCCAGTTGTGTATTTTCTCAAACCATCCCTAGGGGAGGAGAGGAATGTATATACTTCAGTTTCACTTTCTGCAGATTAAGCACTTTGGAAGTAATTATTTTTGGCATTAAGTAGAGGAAGAAAAACATTTCATTTAACTCATTACTAACAGAATGAAATCCCTTTCAGCCCACAGGAAATTAATATTTGCCCTCTACAATCAAACCCTTTTAAACTGTTTTACTAGCTGGAATGGAGTTATTCCTCCTCTTTCAAATCAGGATATTCTCTGCAGTCAAAGTCCATTTGGTAATAGTGACTTGACTGATAATATTTTCATTCCTTACTCCCAAATCCTTTCTCTATCCCAGTTCTATTCTGTTTTCCATTCATCTGATACAATTATTAAAATAGCAGCAATGTAGTTCTTTCTTGGGAGACCACCCTGTGGCAGAAGTTATACCAATATTTTGAAAGCTTTCACTTTAAAAGATTCCTCTCCTGATGCATGTGTTTGGTTTGATAATCAATTAAAAAATAAACACTGTTGCAGTCATGGCTTGCAATATTGCTGCAATGTCATTGAGCACTCAAGGCCATCCTGCCTCTTGGGTGAAGATTTCTCAAGGTGGCATAAGAAACAAGAACAGAAATGATGCTTGCATTGTGCTCATTGTTCAAAGCTACTGTGGGCAGTTCATGGATTATTTTGTCTTCTCTATATGATGACAAAACTGTATATAATTAACAGTGAAAGATTTCAGCTTTCATTTTTAATATATAAAAATAACTTCCTTATTATTCTTTATCTAATAAAAGGATCTCATCTCCTGGGATCCCTGACCCTCTTTAGGCAAATTGAGTTTAAATCTAATGGGACACATTTTCCCTCTTGCTGGCTTTAGTACAAAACACAGCGAGAGTATTTGGCACAGATTGTGGCCCAAATAGAGTTTACAATTTTCCATGCTTTTTAAATGTCACCATTGTAATTTGGAGATCTCTGAAGCTTTATAGAGAGGATATGTTATTATTGTCACAATTGTATTTTGACTTTATCACCAGGGAAGAGTTAGATGTATGGGTGGCATAGTGGTGCAGCAGTAGAGTTGCTGCCATACAGCAGCAGAAACCCGGGTTTGATCCTGATGGGTGCTTGTCTGAACGCAGTTTGTATGTTCTACCCGTGACTTGCGTTGGTTTTCTCCGGATTGCTCCTACATTTCAAAGACGTACTGGTTTGTAGTCTAATTGACTTGGTATGATTGTAAATTGTCTCTAGTTTGTGTAGGGTAGTGTTAATGTGCGAGTACCTCTGTTCAAGGCGGATTCAATGGGCTGAAGGGCCTATTTCTAAACTAAGCTAAACTAAACTTAAATGGAGTTTTTGTAAGCATAATATTCCCCCACATTTAGTCATTTTGGCAATAGGCAATAGGAGCAGGAGTAGGCCATTCGGCCCCTCGAGACAGCACTGCCATTCAATGTGATCATGACTGATCATCCACAATCAGTACCCTGTTCCTGTCTTCTCCCTACATCCCTTGACTCCGCTATCTTTAAGAGCTCTGTCTAGCTCTCGCTTGAAAGCATCCAGAGAACCAGCCTCCACCACCCACTGATGCAGAGAATTCCACAGACTCACAACTCTCTTGTGTGAAAAAGTTTTTCCGCATCTACGTTCTAACCGGCTTACCCCTTATTCTTAAACTGTGGCCTGTGGAACTGGACCCCCAATATTGGAAACTTGTTTCCTGCCTCTAGCGTGTCCAAATCCTTAATAATCTTATATGTTTCAATAAGATACCCTCTCATTCTTCGAAATTCCACAATTTCTAGAGCTTCCTTAAGTACCCTGGGATGCAGCCCATCAGACTGTCGGATTTATCTGCTTTCAATCCCATCAGTCTACCCAACACCATTTCCTGTCCAATGTGAATTTCCTTCAGTCCCTCTGTCACCCTAGATCCTCCGACCACATCAGGTACATCAGGGAGATTGTTTAAGTCCTACTTCGTGAAGATGGATTCAAAGTACCTGTTCAACTGCTCAGATAACATAAATCAAAGTATGTCAATAGACAATAGGTGCAGGAGTAGGCCATTCGGCCCTTCGAGCCAGCACCACCATTCAATGTGATCATGGCTGATCATCCCCAATCAGTACCCCGCACCTGCCTTCTCCCCATAATACCTATCTTTAAGAACCCTATCTAACTATCTCTTGAAAGTATCCAGAGAACCGGCCTCCACTGCCCTCTGAGGCAGTGAATTCCACTGACTCACAGCTCTCTATGAGAAAAAGTGTTTCCTCTCTCTGTTTAAGAAGAAGCTTATCCCTTCTTCTTAAACTATGGCCCCTGGTTCTGGAATCCCCCAACATCGGGAACATGTTTCCTGCCTCTAGCGTGTCCAAACCCTTTACAATCTTACATGTTTCAATAAGATCCCCTCCCCTCCCTCTAAACTCCAGAGTGTACAAGCCCAGCTGCTCCATTCTGTCAGTATATGACAGTCCCACCATCCCGGGAAATTAACCTTCTAAACCTACGCTGTACTCCATCAATAGCAAGAATATCCCTCCTCCAATTAGGGGAACAAAACTGCACAGAATACTACAGGTGTGGTCTCAATAGGGCTCTGTCCAACTGCAGAAGTACCTCTTTGCTCCTATATTCGATTCCCCTTGTTATAAAGGCCAACATGCCATTCGCTTTCTTCACTGCCTGCTGTATCTGCATGCTTATTTTCATAGACTGATGAACAAGGAAGCAAGATCCCATTGTACTTCCCCTTTTCCCAACTTGACACCATTTAGATAGTAATAACCATATAACCATATAACAATTACAGCACGGAAACAGGCTATCTCGACCCTTCCAGTCCGTGCCGAACACGTATTCTCCCCTAGTCCCATATACCTGCGCTCAGACCATAACCCTCCATTCCTTTCCCGTCCATATAACTATCCAATTTATTTTTAAATGATAAAAACGAACCTGCCTCCACCACCTTCACTGGAAGCTCATTCCACACAGCCACCACTCTCTGAGTAAAAAAGTTCCCCCTCATGTTACCCCTAAACTTCTGTCCCCTAATTCTCAAGTCATGTCCACTTGTTTGAATCTTCCCTCCTCTCAGTGGGAAAAGCTTATCCACGTCAACTCTGTCTATCCCTCTCATCATTTTAAAGACCTCTATCAAGTCCCCTCTTAACCTTCTGCGCTCCAAAGAATAAAGCCCTAACTTGTTCAACCTTTCTCTGTAACTTAGTTGCTGAAACCCAGGCAACATTCTAGTAAATCTCCTCTGTACGCTCTCTATTTTGTTGACATCCTTCCTATAATTATGCGACCAAAATTGTACCCCATACTCCAAAATTGGCCTGACCAATGCCTTGTACAATTTTAACATTACATCCCAACTTCTATACTCATGTAATATGCCTTCCTGTTTTTGATGCCAAAGTGGATAACCCTACATTTATCCACATTAAACTTCTTCTGTCATGAATGTTATAAATATCATGAATTCAGTGAAATACTTCAAAGTTATGGTTTTTATCACACACACACACACTGTTGCTACTTTCTGCCATTCTGGCTGTTGTGCATAGTAGAGAACAAAAATTCTGCCTGGGTTAAGGGGCTAATCTCAGATAGTTAAGAATATTGAATCAATTTATTGCAAGTCTATTGCATTATTTTACCATCAGTTGAAACCTTAAAATGCCACCATAGATTTGTTGTGTCATCTTCTTGATCTCTTCAGCAATAGCAGATGTAAATTCACATGCACATTATTTCCAGTTGCAATATGTGGAGGCTTCCTCACCACTGGACTCGTAATTTCAATTTAAACCATATGATTTCATTAACTGATGTGAATAATAATAATAATAATAATAATAATCATCTTTATTTCAGACTCGGCCCAGCCAAGGTACAACATTACATAAAAATACATTGCATATAAAAACATCATAAAATACACATTAAATCTTAGTATATCACTTATAAAAGCATCATATATTATATATTTAAAAAAAACACAATACATGAATAATGTGTATTGAATCCATTGTGTATTAATCCAGAATAAAAAAGAATGATAAATGTCCTACAACGAGACAACGATACCAGTGTACCCTCAACTGGGATTCGTAGCGTGTAGTGCTAAACCTTATGTTTGACAAGGCCACAATAATTACATTTTTAGTGTCATTTATCCTGCAAATGAATTTATACATATGATTTCTTAGGATAGGTTCTAAAGTACTGACTCCTGCAGCCACAAACATGTTATTAGCACTACACCGTCTAGGTTTCCTTAACAATGTTCTCATGGCATCGTTATAGGCCACCTTTAATCCCTGCAAACTTGTCTTTCCGTAGTTCGACCACAGAGTGCGCAGTATAGAGTGGTGTGCAATATGCTCTAAACAGCGACATCTTCACCACAACTGTACACGCACCAAACGTACGCGAGAGAATATTCGCCTGTACATACAACATACGTTGTTGCCTATAAATATCCTCATCATCTGTCATTTGTTCTGTAATATAATGTCCAAGATATTTTACCTTATTATAGACACTAAGATTATTGTCAGAAAATTTAAAATCAGGAAATTTTAGTCATTTATCCTCTTTGGTTCTACAGATCACAAGAGCACGCTTACAAGCATTATATTTAATATCATGCTCCACACCATACACAGACGGTTAACATAGAAAGCAGGTGCAGGAGGAGGCCATTTGGTCCTTTGAGTTTGCACCGCCATTCATTGAGATCATGGCTGATCATTCACAATCAGTATTCTGTGCCTGCACCCCATATCCCTTGATTCTGCTAGCCCCTAGCGATTTGGCCTCTACTGCCATCTGTGGCAGAGAATACCACAAATTCACAACTCTCTGGGTGAAAAGGTTTTTAATCTCATCTTAGTTTTAAATGGCCTCCCCCATATTCTTAGACTGTGGCCAATGGTTCTGGACTCCCCTATCATTGGCAACATATTTCCTGCATCGAACTTGTCCAGTCTTTTTATTATTTTTTACGTTTCTATAAGATACCCTCTCATCCTTCTAAATTACAATGAATACATGCCCACTCTTTCTTCATATGGCAGTCCCGCCATCCCAGTTCCTGATTAACCTTGTGAACCTACTCTGCGCTGCCTGAATAGCAAGGATGTCCTTCCTCAAATTAGGAGACCAAAACTGCACTCAATACTCCAGATGTGATCTCACCAGGGCCTTGTACAACTGCAGAAAGACCTCTTTACTACTATATTCAAATCCTCTCATTATGAAGGCCAACATGCCATTAGTTTTCTTCACTGCCTTCTGTATCTGCATGTTTACTTTCAGTGACTGGGGTACAAGGACACCCAGGTCTTGTTGTACTTCCCTTTTTCCTAATCTGACACCATTGAGATAATTATCTGCCTCCTTGTTCTTGCCGCAAAAGTGGATAACCTCACATTTATCTACATTATGATGCATCTGCCACGCATCTGCCCACTCACTCCAAGTCACCCTTTAACCTCCTAGCATCCTCTTCGCAGTTCACACTGCCACCCAGCTTTGTGTCATCTGCAAATTTGCTAGTGTTACTTTTAACCCCATAATCGAAATCATTAATATATATTGTAAATAATTGCAGCCCCAGCACCGAGCGTTGCGGCACTCCACTCGCCACTGCCTGCCATTCTGACAGGGACCTGTTTATTCCTACACTTTGTTTCTTGAATGCCAATCAATTCTCTAATCATGTCAATACCCTAACCCCAATACCATGTGCTCGAATTTTGCCCACTAATCTCCTATGTGGGACCTTAACATAGGCTTTCTGAAAGTCCACATACGCTATATCCTCTTGCTCTCCTTCATGCATTTTACTTGTCACATCCTCAAAAGATTCCAGTAGATTAGTCAAGCAGGATTCACTCTTCATAAATCCGTGTTGACTTGGAACAATCCTATTACTGCTATCCAAATGCGCCATCTATATTACTAAAAGTATGATCTTGACCACTTCCTGTGATTCTGTATATTGATTTTAGAAAAAACGCTATGGCTGTGATTTTTCGCCATCTTACTCAGAGTCCGCCTCCGCTGTGCAGGACAAGAGGATTTTTAATATCGATGAAAAATAAAAGAGTTATTAGTGTTTTAAAAATGTTGATGTTCTCTCTCCTGAAGGGCACACCCCTTCTAGAGGGACTATAAAACACGGAAGGGTTGAGTGCCTCAAGAGTCTGTCTCTGCAAGATGGGTGAGCGAGAGGGTCATGTCTCTCAATCTGAGCTGCAAATAACACTGAACACGTATATTAAACAGTGAGTGTGGTTTTACTAACTTTGAGTGCCCTTAATGTGGTTTCAAAATGAAAATGTGGCTGGTTTGAAATAAAGTACAGCAAATGGTTGTTGGTGGTGGTTGGTTTGAAATAAAGCACAGCAAATGGTTATTGGTGGTGGTTGGTTAGAAATAAAGCATGATTAAAAGTCTAAACTTGACAAATTCCTGTTTGAACTGTATATGGATTTTAGATAAAATACTACCACTTACAGCTGCGATTTTTGGCCATCTTACTCAACCCCCCTCTGCTCATCAGGTGCAGAGGATTCTTCCCATCATTGAAAAATAAAAGTATTATTTGTGTTTAAAGTATTTTGATAATTTTGCACCTGTCAATCACGCCATGAAGACCACGCCCCTTCCAGTGGGAGGGGGAGGGATTATAAAACCCAAAAGTGTGGGTGTGGCTCAGTCTCTGCAAGATGGGTGAGGGAGAGGTCATGAATATGTCTGAGCTGTGAATCAACTGAACACACTGAGTGTCTACTGAACAGTGAGTGTGGTGTTTATGTGTTGTTTCGTGGTGTTTTGTGTGGTTTTATGATGGTTTCACCCTGATTGAAATGGCATGAAACTGCATTTGAATGTGGTGGCCTTGCACCTTGCATGAAGTGGTCTGAAACTGCACTTGAATTTGGTGGGCTTGCACCCTGCTTGAAATGGAATTTCAAGGAATGGCCGTGAGTCAACTGAGAGCCCACTAGCCATGAGTGAGCTGCCAGCACATCAGGTTTGAGGGACTGAGCTGCCACCCCAAGAATCCATTTGGCCCACAATGTCCATACTAGCCCTCTGGAAACCAGTCCTTTCAACCCACAGCACCCATGCTAGTGCTCCAAAACCCCCCCTCCCCCCACTGGCCACCAATATTGGAATTGTTGGAGAGGTGGAATATTGCAGCCCTCCCATGTGTACATAGGACCCAACAGGTCCCACTTAGTCTAGTTATCTATATAATTCAAAGTCTAATATTGAACACTTCCTGTCTGCGTTGTATATTGATTTTAGAAAAACAACTACCATACATCACTATGATTTTTGTCCATCTTACTCACAGTCCTCCTCCGCTGAGCTGGCCCCGAGGATTTTTCTAATCGATGAAAAATAAAAAAAACTATGAGTGTTGTCAATCACCGGGGTTAAGGTAACGCCCCTTCCAGGGGGGCCGGGCAGGACTATTAAACCCCGGATGCCTGAACATGATTCAGTCGCTCAGCAGCATCGCGAGGGAGAGGCCATAACTCTTTCAAATCGGTGAAAACTGAACTGTGAGTCTGCAATAAATGATTTGTTAGCCCTTAATAAAAATGAAATGGAATGTTTGGCTTGGCCTGCCCTGAGCTTGAAACTACAATGGCATTGGAAATGAAATGAAATAAATGCAATGAGCTGTTTGGCCTGTCCTGTGCTTGAAACGGTGATGGCAATGGAAATGAAATGAAAATGCAATCAGCTTTTTGGCCTTCCCTGTGCTTGAAACTCCAATGACAATGGAAGTGAAAAGAAAATGCAATCAGCTGTTTGGCCTGCCCTGGGCTAGAAACTGCAATGGAAGTGAAATGAAAATCTAAACAGTTGTTTGGCCTGCCCTGTGCTTGAAACTGCAATGGCAATGGATGGGAAATGAAAATGCAATCAGCTGTTTGGCCTGCCCTGTGCTTGAAACTGCAAAGGCAATGGAAGTGAAATGAAAATGCAAAAGCTGTTTGGCTTGACCTGTGCTTGAGACTGTAATGGCAATGGAAGTGAAATGCAATGCAAGCCTTGAAGAAATGAGACTCCGACTAATAGATAAATATGACCAATTCTTAAAGAGTTGGTCTCCTTTCATCGACTTTTTGGAATCATGTGATGCAGCGGTGCCGTAAGGATTGCCGATTTCAGTTCATGACGCGGATAGAGCTACATCTCCGAATACAGATTTGAAAAATTCTCTTTTAAGGGGCCTTCCCGTCTATTTCTACTCTCCTCTTTCTCTCTTCCTTTTTTTATTTTTTATATACACACTTCACGTTTTTCTACTCTCTGCCATCTATTTTTCCACTTTTTCCCCTTTCTATTGCTTTCTTTTTCTTGATCTGCTTACTTTTTTCTTATAACATAAAACTAGAGGTTGTACATAGAATGGATTACGGTATTACATAGTTGGCACCTAAAATTAGGCGCCACTGTACTGTTTTGTGCTGTATTAACTTCTAATAAAATAAACAAAAAAAAAAAAAACAAAAAAAACAAAAAAAAGAAAATGCAAAAGCTGTTTGGCTTGACCTGTGCTTGAGACTGTAATGGCAATGGAAGTGAAATGCAAATGCAATCAGCTATTTGGCCTGCCCTGTGCTTGAAATTAAAATGGAAATGAAATGAGTTGTTTGGCCTGCCTAAACATAGAAACATAGAAATTAGGTGCAGGAGTAGGCCATTCGGCCCTTTGAGCCTGCACCGCCATTCAATATGATCATGGCTGATCATCCCACTCATTATCCCGTACCTGCCTTCTCTCCATACCCTCTGATCCCCTTAGCCACAAGGGCCACATCTAACTCCCTCTTAAATATAGCCAATGAACTGGCCTCGACTATGAAAATAGTTCTTCTCATCTCGGTTTTAAAGGATTTCCCCCTTATCCTTAAGCTGTGACCCCTTGTCCTGGAAAATGATTAATTTCGGCCCACAAGGCCCTTATTAGCCGATAAACCATTCCATTTTGCCCAAGATCCCTGTATTAGCCAAGGAGGAGCATTTTGGCCCATGCCAGGCCAGGCGAAGTCCAGAAAACGTGCCTTTCCCTGAGATTTCACTCGCATTGTATATTAAAAGAGCCCCTTCAGCCCAACAGGCCTGTACTAACCCAGGAGGAGTCCATTTGGCCCAGAAATAAGTATTCCCCCTGCAAGTATTAAACCTCCCCCTAGTATGTTTCTCCCTCCCTTCATCGGCTCCCTGTGAGCACCAGGCCAAGATAACCATTCCTCCTTCATTGCTGTGATCTGCGGAAAAATATGAAAAATGTCTAAAATAGATTCTCCACCCTCTTCCCCTTCTCTCACACAGTCTCTCACCAGTTTTGGGCAGAATTTCTGGCAGTTTCTGAGCTGCCTGCCCACCAGGCCTGAGTGACTGAGCTGGAATCCATTCAGTCCACATTGTCCATACTAGCCCTCTGGAAACCAGACAAAATCGGCACACAACACCCACTGGCCACCAATATTGGAATTGGTGGAGAGGTATAATAGTGCTTTGGGGGACCAGCTCTTAGTCTAGTAATGGGTCCCACTTAGTCTAGTAACTTCTTTAATAAATGACTCCAGCATCTTCCCCACCACCAGTCAGGCTCAGAGTAAAGGGGAGGCCATTTAAGACTGAGGTGAGAACAAACGTGTTCACCCAGAGAGTTGTGAATTTGTGGAATTCACTGCCACAGAAGGCAGTGGAGTCAAAATCACTGGATGGATTTAAGAGATAGTTCGATAGAGCTCTAGGGGCTAGTGGAATCAAGGGATATGGGGAGAAGGCAGGCACGGGTTATTAATTGGCAACGATCAGCCATGATCACAATGAATGGCGGTGCTGGCTCAAAGGGCCAAATGGCCTCCTTCTGCACCTATTTTCTATGTTTCTGAGTTTTAACTGGTCTATAATTCCCCATTTTCTCCTTCGCTCCGTTCTTGTAAAATGAAAGTTATAATGTCATTCCATCTGAATCAAAAACATATTCACATGCAGAGCTATATAATTTTGACCCATTATTCTTTTCTGGATATCTAGCATGCTGAATATTGAAGCAGTGAATTCCCAGTGGCAACTTTGGATGGGGGGTCCATTCTTCATTTATATCTGCAGATGTGAGAGCGCAGGAGATGAAAGGTAGCAAATCTTCAGTGAAAATGAGAACTTTGGTTATTTGAAGGGTACAACTGCACAGCCTGGGGAATAATCGCAAAGAAAAACAGCACTCCTGCCAAGAAAAATGGACTCATCCCTTCCAACTTATCTGATATACCTAGCAAAGTCTCAATGTATCTTCTGGTGCTGTCAATTTTTCATCTTGCACACATAGACATTTTAAGAAGCTTTGTCATTTGAACAAAATTGGCTCTCATTCCTATCTGGTCCTTTGATCAAAATAAATTAACACCAACAGATATATGTTTTGTGGAATGTTTTTACCATCAATTGAAAGATAACTAAGACTCTTCTAGCTGGCAACAGGTTTACAAAGGAGCTTCGAGCAGGCTGAGTACAAGACTGCAAAATACACAAGCTACAGTTCATGGGCTTCTCCCTTGGGTAGGATTAAAAACATAAAGCAGTTTTACATTTCCCCCATTTTAACAATAATATTGTTTTTGGCATTTGAGAGAATGTCTTTGGAAGCAGAAAAGTTATTTGATAATCAAGTAATGTTAGTCACCTGCCTGCCAGAATGCTGGTCCCCCAATTGTTCATCCCAGTTTGGCAAAATAATAAATCAGGGAAGGTAGTGCATCCGTGGATAACAAGGGAAATCAGGGATAGTATCAAAACAAAAGATGAAGCACACAAATTAGCCAGAAAAAGCAGCCTACCAGAGGACTGTGAGAAATTCGGAGTCCAGCAGAGGAGGACAAAGGGCTTAAATAGGAAAGGGAAAATAGAATATGAAAGAAAACTGGCATGGAACATAAAAACGGACTGCAAAAGTTTTTAGAGATATGTGAAGAGAAGGAGATTAGTTAAAACAAATGTAGGTCCCTTGCAGTCAGAAACAGGTGAATTGATCATGGGGAACAAGGACATGGCAGACCAATTGAATAACTACTTTGGTTCTGTCTTCACTAAGGAAGACATAAATAATCTGCCGGAAATAGCAGGGGACCGGGGGGCAAATGAGATGGAGGAACTGCGTGAAATCCAGGTTAGCAGGGAAGTGGTGTTAGCTAAATTGAATGGATTAAAGGCCGATAAATCCCCAGGGCCAGATAGGCTGCATCCCAGAGTACTTAAGGAAGTAGCCCCAGAATATGTGGATGCATTAGTGATAATTTTTCAAAACTCTTTAGATTCTGGAGTAGTTCCTGAGAATTGGAGGGTAGCTAATGTAACTTCACTCTTTAAAAAGGGTGGGTGAGAGAAAACGGGGAATTACAGACCAGTTAGTCTAAAATTGGTAGTGGGGAAACTGCTAGAATCAGTTATTAAAGATGGGATAGCAGCACATTTGGAAAGTGGTGAAATCATTGGACAAAGTCAGCATGGATTTACGAAAGGTAAATCATGTCTGACGAATCTTATAGAATTTTTCGAGGATGTAACTAGTAGCGTGGATAGGGGAGAACCAGTGGATGTGGTGTATCTGGACTTTCAGAAGGCTATCGACAAGGTCCCACATAAGAGATTAGTATGCAAACTTAAAGCACACAGTATTGGGGGTTCAGTATTAATGTCGATTGAGAACTGGCTGGCAGACAGGAAGCAAAGAGTAGGAGTAAACGGGTCCTTTTCACAATGGCAGGCTGATTCTAGCAGAATAGATTCATGGGCTGGCGTCTCAGTCAATCAAGCCTGTTGTGCTGGCAACTCACTCACGGCTGGTGGGCTGGTAGTTGATTCTAATCCTTGAAATTCTATTTCAAGCAGGGTATAAGGCCACCAAATTCAAGTGCAGTTTCTTACCACTTCTAGCAGGGTGCAAGGCCACCAAATTCAAGTGCAGTTTCATACCATTTGAAGTAGGGTGCAAAGCCACTAAAGACAGCGAGTCATGACCTCTCCCTCCTCCATCTTGCAGAGACTGAGCCGCACCCACATTTCCGGGTTTTATAACCCCTCTCCCCCCAACACCGGAAAAGGTGTGGCTTTCATGGAGTGATTGACAGGAGAGAGATTCTCAACATTTTTTTAAAAACTAATAACACTTTTATTTTTCATTGATGGGAAGAATTCTCTGCATCTGCTCAGCGGAGGGGGACTGAGTAAGATGGCCAACAATCACAGCCGTAAGTGGTAGCGTTTTATCTAAAATCAATATACAGTGCAAACAGGAAGTAAGTGCATTTACAGTAGAGCCATTAAACTTCAAGCCAAAGCACCCAAGCCACCATTTGCAGTAAGTAGTGTCTTTTAACTTCAAGCCATTGCATCCAAGCCACCATTTGCAGTAAGTAATGCATTTTAACTTCAAGCCATTGCACTCAAGCCACCATTTACAGTAAACAGTGTCTTTCAACTTCAAGCCAAAGCAACCAAGCCACCATTTGCAGTAAGTAGTGCCTTTCAACTTCATGCCACCATTTGCAGTAAGTGGTGTCTTTCAACTTCAAACCACACCCAAGCCACCATTTGCAGTAAGTAGTGCCTTTCAACTTCAAGCCAAAGCAACCAAGCCACCATTTGCAGTAAGTAGTGCCTTTCAACTTCAAGCCAAAGCAACCAAGCCACCATTTACAGTAACAGTGCCTTTCAACTTCAAGCCAAAGCTCCCAAGCCACCATTTGCAGTAAGTAGTGCCTTTCAACTTCATGCCACCATTTGCAGTAAGTAGTGCCTTTCAATTTCAAGACCCACCTAAGCCAAGCCAACCAGTAAAGGGGGGAGGGAAGGGAGTGGAAGGGAGTGGGGGGGGGGGGGGGGGGGGGGTGCTTTCTGGAATGCTAGTATGAACCATTTAAGAACCAATTGACATTTTTTGCAAGCTTTAGAACCAATAGAGATTTTTTTGCAAGCTTTAGAACCAATAGATTTTTTGCAAGATTTAGAACCAATAGACATTTTTTTGCAAGCTTTAGAACCAATAGACATTTTTTTGACCAAGCTTTAGAACCAATAGACATTTTTTTTCCAAGCTTTAGAACCAATATACATTTTTGCAAGCTTTAGAACCAATAGACATTTTTTTGCAAGCTTTACAACCAATAGACATTTTTTTGCAAGTAGAAACAATAGACATTTTTTTTGCAAGCTTTGGATCCAATAGACACTTTTTTTGCAAGCTTTAGAACCAATAGACATTTTTTTGCAAGCTTTAGAACCAATAGACATGTTTTGCAAGCTTTAGATACACTTTTTGCAAGCTTTAGAACCAATAGACATTTTTTTGCAAGCTTTAGAAACAATAGACATTTTTTTGCAAGCTTTGGAACCAATAGACACTTTTTTTGCAAGCTTTAGAACCAATAGACATTTTTTTTTTGCAAGCTTTAGAACCAATAGACATGTTTTGCAAGCTTTAGAACCAATAGAGACACTTTTTGCAAGCTTTAGAAACAATAGACATTTTTGCAAGCTTTAGAACCAATATAGACATTTTATTGCAAGCTTTAGAACCAATAGACATTTTTTTGCAAGATTTAGAACCAATAGACACTTTTTTGCAAGTTTAGAACCAATAGACACATTCTGCAAGCATTCTAGAACCACTAAGGGCACTTACATTTGAGTTAACATGTGTTCAGTGTTATTCACAGCTCAGAGAAACGTGAACCTCTGCCTTCCTCCATCTTGAAGAGTGAGTGAGGCACACCACTTCCTGGTTTTATAGTCCCTCCCCCCCTGCCACCAGCGGGGGCAGCAGAGAGAATGGGGAATTTTATAAAAACATTAATATCTCTGTTACTTTTAATCGACGGGGAAAATCCTCGGCACACATGCGGCGGAGGGGGGCTCTGAGCGAGGTGGCCAAAAATGATGGCCGTAGGTGGTGGCGTTCTCTCGGAAATCGCAGCAGAGATGGCCAAAACCGGTCAAGAACAGACTTTTAGTAATATTGATTAATGATTTGGACGGGGGAATTGAATGTAACATCTCCAAGTTTGTGGATGACACGAAGCTGGGGGGCAGTGTTGGCTGTGAGGAGGATGCTAGAAGGCTGCGAGGTGACTTGGATAGGCTGGGTGAGTGGGCAAATGCATGGCAGATGCAGTATAATGTGGATAAATGTGAGGTTATCCACTTTAGTGGCAAAAACAGGAAAGTAGACTATTATCTGAATGGTGGCCGATTAGGAAAAGGGGAGATGCAATGAGACCTGGGTGTCATGCTACACCAGTCATTAAAAGTAGGCATGCAGGCGTAGCAGGCAGTGAATAAAGTGAATGGTTGGTTAGCATTCATAGCAAAAGGATTTGAGTATAGGAGCAGGGAGGTTCTACTGCAGTTGTACAGGGTCTTGGTGAGACCACACCTGGAGTATTGCATACAGTTTTGGTCTCCTAATCTGAAGAAAGACATTCTTGCCATATGGGGAGTACAGAGAATGTTCATCAGACTGATTCCTGCGATGTCACGACTTTTCATAGTTGAATGCTCAGCCATGATCATATTGAATGGTCTCGAAGGGCCGAATGGTCTACTCCTGCACCTATTTTCTATGTTTCTATGTTTCTACACATTCTCTGACCTTGTTGTAGCAGCCTGTAGTTTTAATCAAAGGTTCAATGTCCATGTGTATTACTCAATCTCACCTCACGAGTCCAGATTGCAACTAAAGTTATTGCTCTCAAATGCAGAATTTGTTTTGCACTTGCAGAGTGAGTGAACGATTGCCCTGATTTACCATAAACAAACAAATGTAATCTGTGGTACACAAAAATGCTGGAGAAACTCAGCGGGTGCAACGTTTCGGCCCGAAACGTTGCCTATTTCCTTCGCTCCATAGATGCTGCTGCACCCGCTGAGTTTCTCCAGCATTTTTATGTACCTTCGATTTTCCAGCATCTGCAGTTCATTCTTAAACAAAATGTAATCTGTTCTGAGTGCAGTTCCACTCCATACCAATGACATAATTGCTCTGCCGACATGATTCACCAGGACTTTGCCTGGGATTGAACATTTCAGCTATGAGGAGGAACTATTTAAAAAAAAAAAAGAGAAGTCTAAAGCTAACCTGAATGAGGTGTGCAAAATTATGGGACATCATAGGACAGATAATTATCTGAATGGTGGCCGATTAGGAAAGGGGGAGATGCAACGAGACCTGGGTGTCATGGTACACCAGTCATTAAAAGTAGGCATGCAGGTGCAGCAGGCAGTGAAGAAGGCGAATGGTATGTTAGCATTCATAGCAAAAGGATTTGAGTACTGGAGCAGGGAGGTTCTACTGCAGTTGTACAGGGTCTTGGTGAGACCACACCTGCAGTATTGCGTACAGTTTTGGTCTCCTAATCTGAGGAAAGACATTCTTGCCATAGAGGGAGTACAGAGAAGGTTCACCAGACTGATTCCTGGGATGTCAGGACTTTCATATGAAGAAAGACTGGATAGACTCGGTTTGTACTCGCTGGAATTTAGAAGATTGAGGGGGGATCTTATAGAAACTTACATAATTCTTAAGGGGTTGGACAGGCTAGCTGCAGGAAGATTGTTCCCGATGTTGGGGAAGTCCAGAACAAGGGGTCACAGTTTAAGGATAAGGGGGAAATCTTTTAGGACCGAGATGAGGAAAACATTTTTCACACAGAGAGTGGTGAATCTGTGGAATTCTCTACCACAGAAGGTAGTTGAGGCCAGTTCATTGGCTATATTTAAGAGGGAGTTAGATGTGGCCATTGTGACTAAAGGGATCAGGGGGTATGGAGAGAAGGCAGGAACAGGATACCGAGTTTGATGATCAACCATGATCATATTGAATGGCGGTGCAGGCTCGAAGGGCCGAATGGCCTACTCCTGCACCTATTTTCTATGTTTCTATAATGAGAAACCTTTTCCTCTTAATAGAGGTGTCTATAACCTGAAGGGAATAGATTTGAAGGAGAAAAAGAAGTAGAGTGGACTTGAGGAAGGGTTTTTATCCCTCGGAGGGTGCTTGCTGCCAGTTGGTTGAATGCTAGGCTTGACAGTACTCTCACAACATTCTCAATGTATTTAGAAGAAATTACACAGTAGAGGAGACTATCGGCAAAAGTATTAGAAGAATAGCTGCTCAATGTATGATATACAATGTTCGATGCCCAACAGGCCGCATTTGGAGTAATGTGTGCAGTTTTGGTCTCCTAATTTGAGGAAGGCCATTATTGGTATTGATGGAGTGCAGCGTAGTTTCACCAAGTTAATTCCCGGGATTGCGGGACAGACGTACGATGAAAGAATGGGTCGACTGGGCTTGTCTTCACTGGAATTTAGAAGGATGAGAGGAACTGTCCCACTTGGTCGACCTAATTGGCGAGTTCAGAAGAGTTTAGGAGAGTTTGGAAAAATATCATGTTGAAGACCTCCTTCGAACATGTTGAAGACTAGCTACGACTAGCTAGCTTCGGGAAAATTGGACATCGAATAGTGGAGAGTGCAGACGACCTCCTTCAATCTCCTGTAACCTCCCTTCGACCTCCCTTCGACTATGATGAAGACTATCTCCCACTACCTTCGATTACCTTCGACTACCCTCGATTACCTATGACTAACATGCCGACCTACTAAGACCTACTACGACTAAACATACCAGTAAAAAAAAAGTATCGATTTTTTTCCATGACAACCTTTTTTTTACTTGCGGGCATTTTTCAACATGTTGAAAAACACGCCGTGACCTAGCTGAGGCCTTGAGTACCCAGAGACCACTCTCGAGCATGAAGGAGAGTTACAAAGACCTCCTACGACCTTGTGTCGACCATGCTGCGAGCATGAGTCAAGGGCAAACTCGCCAGAACTCGCGGATTAGGACGCCCAAGTGGGAAAGCCCCTTTACAGAAAAATATAAAATTCTTAGAGGATCGGACAGGGTAGATGCAGGAAAAGTGTTCCAATGCTGCGGGAATCCAGAACCAGGGGTCACAGTTTAAGAATGAGGGGTAGGCCATTTAGGACTGAGATGAGGAAAAATATTTTCACCCAGAGAGTTGTGAATCTGAGGAATTCTCTGTCACAGAAGGCAGTGGAGGTCAATTCACTGGATGTTTTCAAGAGATAGTTAGATTTAGCTCTTCGGGCTAAGGGAATTAAGGGATATGGGGGAAAAGCCAGAATGGGGTACTGATTTTGGATGTTCAGCCATGATCATATTGAATGGTGGTGCTGGCTCAAAGGGCCGAATGGCCTACTCCTGCACCTATTTCTTAGGTTTCTAGGTACAGACAGTAGCCTGAATGGCCACTTTCTATCCAGAAGATCCTGCTAAGACTATAATTCCCACTATTTTCCACAAGGGTAATTTAAGATGTTGAAGCAAAAGGATTTAGGTTGGCCAATGATTTTATGATGCACTGGCAGACTGAAAGATAGCATTGTGGCACAGCCAGGAGACACTGCCTCACAGCTTTGACTATCCAGGTTCAACGTCCGGTGTTATCAGTGTGGAGTTTGCAAGTTCTCCCTCCAAAAAGCCTGCATCGCAAAGGTGTGAAATTGGAGGCTTAATGAACTACTGTAAATTGCACATAGAACGTAGGTGAATGGTGCTGTCTGCAGGGGTGGGAAGGACAATCTATATAGAAACATAGAAACATAGAAAATAGGTGCAGGAGGATGCCATTCGGCCCTTCGAGCCAGCACCGCCATTCATTGTGATCATGGCTGATCATCCCCAATCAATAACCCGTGCCTGCCTTCTCCCCATATCCCTTGATTCCACTAGCCACTAGCCCCTAGAGCTCTATCTAACTCTCTCTTAAATCCATCTAGTGATTTGGCCTCCACTGCCCTCTGTGGCAGGGAATTCCACAAATTCACAACTCTCTGGATGAAAATGTTTTTTCTCACCTCAGTCCTAAATGGCCTCCTCTTTTTTCTTAGACTGTGGCCCCTGGTTCTGGACTCATCCAACATTGGGACCATTTTTCCTGCATCTAGCCTGTCCAGTCCTTTTATAATTTTATATGTTTCTATAAGATCCCCCTCATCCTTCTAAACTCCAGTGAATACAAGCCTAGTATTTTCAATCTTTCCTCATATGACAGTCCCGCCATTCCAGAGATCAATCTCGTGAACCTACGCTGTTCTGCCTCAATCATAAGAAAGTCCTTCCTCAAATTAGGAGACCAAAACTGTACACAATATTCCAGATGTGGTCTTAACAGAGCCCTATACAACAGCAGAAGAACCTCTCTACTCCTATACTGAAATCCTCTTGTTATGAAGGCCAACATTCCATCAAGGACACCCAGCTGTCGCTGTACCTCCCCCTTGCCTAACCTAACCCCACTGAGATAATAATCTTCCCCCTTGTTTTTGCCACCAAAGAGAATAACCTCACATGTATCTATATTATACTGCATCTGCCACGCATCTGCCCACAAACTCAAGCTGTCCAGGTTACCCTGCAACCTCCTAACAACCTCTTCACAGTTCACACTGCCACCCAGCTTTGTGACATCTGCAAACTTGCTAGTGTTGCTCCTAATTCCCTCTTCCAAATCATTAATATATATGGTAAACAGTTGCGGCACCAACACCGAGCCTTGCGGCACTCCACTCGCCACTGCCTGCCATTCTGAAAAGGACCCGTTCACTCCTACTCTTTGCTTCATGTCTGCCAACCAATTTTCTATCCACGTCAACACCCTACCCGCAATACCATGCGCTCTAATTTTAGTCACCAGTCTCACGTGTGGGACCTTATCAAAGGCTTCATGAAAGTCTAGATACACTATATCCACTGGCAACCCTTCATCCATTTTACTTGTCACAGCCTCAAAAAATTCCAGAAGATTAGTCAAGCATGATTTCCCTTTCATAAATCCATGCTGACTTGGACTAATCCTTTAACTGCTATCCAAATGCCACATTATTACCTCTTTAATAATTGACTCCAGCATCTTTCCCACCACCGGTCAGTCTAACTGGTCTGTAATTCCCCGTTTCCTCCCTCGCTCCTTTCTTGAAAAGTGGGATAACTTTACCTATCCTCCAATCCACAGGAACTGATTCTGAATCTATTGAACATTGGAAAATGACCACCAATGCATCCACTATTTCTGGAGTCACCTCCTTGAGGAGCCTGGGATGCAGACCATCAGGCCCAGGGGTTTTATCATCCTTCAGTCCCATTAGCCTACCCAATACTATTTCTTGCCTAATGACAATTTATTTCAATTCCTCTCCCCCTTAGATCCTCTGTCCTCCAGTACATCTGGGAGATTGTTTGTGTCTTCCTTAGTGAAGACAGATCCGAAGTACCTATTCAACTCTTCTGCCATTTCCTTGTTACCCATAATAATTTCACCCGTGTCTGCCTTCAAGGGACCCACATTTGACTTTGCTACTCTTTTTCCCTTAACATACCTAAAGAAGCTTTTACTGTCCTTCTTTACATTCCTGGCCAGTTTCTCTTCGTACTTCATCTTTTCAGCCCGTATTGCCCGTTTTGTTTCCTTCTGTTGTCATATGAAAGCTTCCCAATCCTCTGTCTTCCGGCTACTCTTTGCTGTGTTATGCATTTCTTCTTTTAGTTTTATTCAATCCCTAACTTCTCTTGTCAGCCACAGTTGCCTCCTACTCCCCTTGGAATCTTTCTTCTTTTTTGGAATGAAATGATCCTGCATCTACTGGATTATGCCCAGAAATTCCTGCCATTGCAGTTCCACCGTCATTCCTGCTAGGATCTCTTTCCAGTTGCCCTTGGCCAGCTCCTCCCTCATGCCTTCATTGTCCCCTTTGTTCAACTGCATCACTGACATTTCCGATTTATGAATATGGACAGAGTAAAACTGGATTAATGTAACTGGGTGCTTGATGGTTAACGCAGGGTCTGAAGGGCTTGTTTACTCGCTGTTTGAAGTGAACAAAATAGCATTCTTGTAAAAAAAAACAAATGTAATCTGCAACTCTAGTTCTTTATTTATTATCTTACATTGAACTTGTTACTGCTAGTTCACAAGTTATAGGAGTAGAATTAGGCCATTTAGAAACATAGAAACATAGAAAATAGGTGCAGGAGTAGGCCATTCGGCCCTTCAAGCCTGCACCACCATTCAATATGATCATGGCTGATCATCCAACTCAGTATCCTGTACCTGTCTTCTCTCCATACCCCCTGATCCCCTTGGCCACAATGGGCCACACCTTTTAAATATAGCCAATGAACGCCAAATGCTGCCTGACCAATGCCTTATAAGCCTCTCTGTTATTGGTATTCCAGCCCTCTTGATATAAATGCTAGCATTGAATTTTCCTTCCTACTAGAAATGAACACTTTTGGGGAAAATGAAATTCAGCAAATGTGATAATTCATTGATCAAGTAGGAAATAATAAACTGATAATGACACAGAAGTTTAAAAAGTTAAGAGATATCCTGCTGTCCTAACAAGAAATAGGTTGGAACCTGCAAAGGGTTAATTCCTTCATCCACTCTTAATAGACAGTCAAGTTCATCAAATGATCAAGACTGCAGAGAGACGCACAACCCTTCGCCACTCTCCAATTTTACAAATTCATTTTCAGAGGAAGACAAGTCTTGACTTTCAGTACGCAATGTGTTTGCACACACAACAGTGGTTTTGCCGGTCTTGGTAATGAAAAAGGGAGACAGAAAGAGGGACAGAGTGCAGACAGGCACATTGGCAGTGGACTGTTCGAATAACCAGCAGCTGACTGTGAAGCCTAGTAGAGCCTTCATGGATTATTCATGTGTAATTACAGATAGCTTTTGTGCAGGTTTAAATCTTCCCCTTGGCCCATTACAGCCCATAACAACTGAAATAGCAATTGTCATAGTGTGGTTTGAGTGTGCAGTCTGATCAATAATGATGAATGGTGAAATTTAGCGACAAGCAGCACAAATTCTTCTTGGCATGATCCATAAATCTGAACAAACAGAGAGTGCTTCAAATGTGCGTGGATTTCAGATGTGTTGGGACTCCTCCCCCACCCCTTCACGATCACTTCCCCCACCGTTGCATAAAAAGTAGTCAAAGGAGAAAGCTCAATGTGTCAATTCCAATAATGCCAATGCTGGTTGGACGGCCTTTGTTTAAAAAAAAAAAAAAATGAGTATGAACCCTGGGTTGCTTTCAAGGTCAATTTCAGGTGAAAGGGAGGTCATCGAGGGGTCATTAGAGCTCCCAGGCAGGTCAATAACGCCTCCTAGCTTGCAAGGAAGACAGGACGTTCACTCCCAATCAATTCGCTGAGGCTGAAGAACCGACCGTAATGAGCGGTGAACAAATGTACACTATCTGCACAAAACATGCTTTTTCCAGTATCTTTCCCCTTTTCATGTAAAATCATGTGCTGTCAAGTCCGACATTCATCCAGCTGCCAGCAAACAGTAAGAGCAAGAAATCAGGTTCTTGTTGGGGTTGGCGAAAGGTCACAATTGACAGGCATGGAGGTTAAACTGTCGACAAAAAATACTGTTCTTCGCCGACTGCAGTCTTTTACCAAATTCACGCCTTTGTGTTACAGTCAAGCAGTCCATCAATATGCTCCACCTTCTGTTTTATTATGAAATAATGTCATGGCCGGTAGCTTTTACTGGTTTAAAAACACATGCTCCCAGACCTTTTATTGATATAGAACTTGGATTATGCATTGCTTTCTTTAAATTAACTTCTATATTATAGCATAATTTGTATTATAGCACAAATAAATGCTAATTTGTTCAGAAATATTTTTTTAAAAATTGGTTCAGAAATGTCTGACGTTTTAACTCTGAATCATTCTACCAATATTAACTTCAGGGTCCTCTTTTATATACATATCTTGTCCTGTGCATATTGAAACATCTGTGCCTCATTGGGCAAAGGTTCTATTAAACTGTTAAAGGATCTGTTGATGTTTGTCTGTGTCACCCACCAGGTTTAAAATACAATGTTCTGCTCCTTGATTTGTATCATATCCAGTGGGCTCAAATAGGACAGTATTTGAGACTTTAGAAACACTTACCTGGTATTAGTGGTGGAAAGAAGTATGCGATCGCAATCCAGCAACTTTTGATAGATATTTGCCAATAACACAGTTTGGCATGGACTGCAACCTGCCTGATGGTGACAGCATTGTGAATTGAGTTTAACCGTTGAAGTACACTGACCAGACTCACAAACAAAGACTGGATTTTCCAGTGGCCACTAAAAGCCTTCTACTACCTCGTGGAGAAAGTAGTGAAATGACAAGAATGTTGTTTTGGAAATGTTGTTATAGAAGTGAACAGTTCAACTCAAGAGCTATGCCCCATGATGTCTCTGCTGACCATTATGTCAAATTAAACATATCCCATCTCCCTGCACATGATCCATATCCCTTCATCGCTACATATTCATGCAAATGCTCTTAAATGTCACTAACGTATCTGCATTCCAGGTACCTAATACTCTGTATAAAAGTATAAAAACACCTGAGTCTTTTAAACATTCCTCCACTCACCTTCAAGCTGAGCCCTCTATTATTTGACATTTCCACACCCAGGAAGACTCTGACTATCTATGCCCCACAGAAACTTTGCTCACGTCTCCTCGCAGTTTCTGACTCTCCAGAATGTTAATCCAAGCTTGTCCAACCATTCCTTGTAGCTAAAAGATAAACAAATCTTGCATTTACATAAGGTCTTTTGCATCTCTCTCTGGATGCCCCATACCACTATATACCAAATCAAATGTTGAGATTGAAGTGCAGTCACTTTTCTAATTTTGGGTTTGAGATATAATTACCTTCTTGAATAATATGTCCCTGATGTTAGGGGAGTCCAGAACCAGGGGCCACAGTTTAAGAATAAGGGGTAGGTCATTTAGGACGGAGATGAGGAACACCATTTTCACCCAGGGAGTTGTGAATCTGTGGAAGTCTCTGCCTCAGAAGGTAGTGGAGGTAAATTCTCTGGATGCTTTCAAGAGAGAGTTAGATAGAACTCTTAAAGATAGCAGAGTCGGGGGATATGGTGAGAAGGCAGGAACGGGGTACTGAATGTGGATGATCAGCCATGATTGCAGTGAATGGCGGTGCTGGCTCAAAGGGCCGACTGGCCTACTCCTGCACTCATTGTCTATTGTCTATTGTCATCCATTCCTTCTCTGCAGAGATGCTGCCTGTCTTGCTGACTTACTCCAGCATTTTGTGTCTATCTTTGACCTAGTCGAGAGGTACGTTTGCAGGGTCAGGTGGACCCTGCATTGAATTTACTCTCCAGCCAATATCAAACTGAAGCATCATGCGGCTGCTCTCTCCGCGGAGTCTCACCCTGCTTCATTCCTGACCTGGCTCTGGATTTATAACGCTGCATTAATGTCGATATGAAGCTGAAATCACTTTGCACTGATACTAAGCTTGCAGTGTAAATGCACCCTGAAAGGTTTCCTGCATGATAACATCATACTATACTGTATCAATGTCTCTGTGGGACAACATATTTTACTGGAAATGAAATGTGCCATAAACCACAAGAGGCTGCGAACATTTATAGGGAGAGGCGCTCGTAGTTTCAAGCCAATGAGTGATTAGGTTTAACTAAAATATCTCCATTTGGTCTGAATAAGGTGTATAAATAATTTACTGTAAATCCCTGTAGGTGCAAACAGGAATTGTAAATATATAGTACATCACATTGTCCCCAAACAACATCATTAGATCTCTTAAACCTCTCATAACAGTGCAGAATATTGCTCCACTCCATGGTTTCCAAAAAATCATTAACTCTTGAAGAACCAGTAACCCATTGTATTTCATACCTTATGCAATGTTTTAATTTCTGCTGCAATAATGAAATATTATTTGATTTTCACTCCAGAAATGTTTATGATGATTGAAAAGTTGCCAATCGCAATGATGATGACTTGCTAATGTTTCATTATGATCAACATTGGTTTACAAAGACATTGTATGTGTGTATGGTTGATGTCTGGCAGGGTTGAAAATAGCATCAGTGCAGCCTTTAATCCCTCAGTAAGAAGAGACTGGTCTAGCAGCTTCATTGTCCAAAGCAACATTACTGATACCAGCAGGGTACAATTTTGTAAATCAGGAAACTGATTGCTGAAAGCAACCAGGCAGTCCCTGTACTTTTCACTCCTTTCTCTGCATCTTACATCATATTTAATAACTCACCTTTTTCACTTTTACTGAAAGGTCATTAACCTGAAATGGCTTTGCAGATTCACACAAAGTGCTGGAGTAACTCAGCAGGTCAGGCAGCATCTCTGGAGCAAAGGGATAAGTTAAGTTTCGGGTCAGGACCCTGCTTCAGATCACAGATGCTGCCCGACTTGCTGAATGTTTCCAGCACATGAAGTGAGAAAATCGTATAGCAGAGTGACAAGCCCTTCAGCACACCATCTCCATGCCAACCTTTTTGCCCGTTTACATTGATCCTAATTCCTAATTCTTCTATGCCTTGACTATTTAAGTGCCTGTCAAAACTTCTCTTAAACATAGTGATTGTATCGGACATCTGCATTGCCTCTGGCAGCGGCTTCTAGGTATCAACTCTGTGTTAAAAACATTCTCCGTACTCCTTTCTCTCACCTCAAAATAATGCCCCCTAGTTTTTGATACTCCGACTAGTAAAATAAGATTCCATTTACCCTATGTGTCATGTGTTTTATATATACTACCAGGTCATTCCTTATCCACCTTGTCGGGAACAAAACTGCACACTCTGTGGTCTAACCAGTGTTTTGTAAAGCTGCAAAATAATGTCCTGGTTTTCATACTCTAATGCTCCAACCCTATGAAGCCCAGTATGCTATATATGACCACCTTCACAACTCCATCTACCAATATTGCTGCTTTCACCGAACTTTGCAGGGAGTCCACATCCTCTCCAATAATTCACATTCTTTAACATTCTACTCTGCCCTGTTCCCATTTGACTTCCCGAGTGAATTGCCATGTACTTGTTGGGATTAAATTTAACTGTCATTGTCCCACCCAATTTTCCTTCTGATCGATATCCTGCTTAGACATTGGCAAACTTCCATCAATATCCACAACGTCGCCAACTCTTGTATCATCCACTAATCATATCACCTACATTCACATCCAACCCGTTAATGTATGAGTTCTATGTAATATGAGTTCTACCTTCGATCCCTGTGGCATACCACTGGTCACAGACTTCCGATCAGAGAAGTATCCTTCTACCACTACCCCTTGCCTCTTATCAGCCACCATATGTTGGATCCTATTAGCCAGGTCACCTTGTCCTCATCCATGTGCCTTCTCCTTCAGCACCAGTCTGCCTAGCGGGACCTTGCCAATGGCCTTAGTGAAGTACATACAGACATCTACCAACTTGCTTCAATCAACCTTCTTTGTTACCTCCTCAACAAACATCACTCTAATTAGTGAGCATTCAACACCATTATTCCATCAAAACTGATCACCAAACTCGGTAATCTGGGCATCGACCCCTCCCTCTGCAACTGGATACTGGACTTTCTAACCAACAGACCCCAGTCTGTGAGGTTAGACAAGCACACCTCTTCAACCCTCACCCTGAACACCGGCGTTCCTCAGGGCTGTGTGCTGAGCCCCCTCCTCTACTCCCTCTTCACCTATGACTGCACACCTGTACATGGTACTAACACCATCATCAAGTATGCAGATGATACAACGGTGATTGGCCTCATCAGCAACAACGATGAGCTGGCCTACAGGGAGGAGGTCCAGCACTTAGCAGCATGGTGCGCTGACAACAACCTGGCCCTTAACTCCAAGAAGACCAAGGAGCTCATTGTAGACTTCAGGAAGTCCAGAGGTGGCACGCACACCCCCATCCACATTAACGGGACGGAGGTGGAACGTGTTTCTAGCTTCAGGTTCCTGGGAGTCAACATTTCCGATGACCTCTCTTGGACCCACAATACCTCAACTCTGATCAAGAAGGCTCACCAGCGTCTCTTCTTCCTGAGGAGACTGAAGAAGGTCCATCTGTCTCCTCAGATCCTGGTGAACTTCTACCGCTGCACCATCGAGAGCATCCTTACCAACTGCATCACAGTATGGTATGGCAACTGCTCTGTCTCCGACCGGAAGGCCTTGCAGAGGGTGGTGAAAATTGCCCAACGCATCACCGGTTCCACGCTCCCCTCCATTGAGTCGGTCCAAAGCAAGCGCTGTCTGCGGAGGGCGCTCAGCATCGCCAAGGACTGCTCTCACCCCAACCATGGACTGTTTACCCTCCTACCATCCGGGAGGCGCTACAGGTCTCTCCGTTGCCGAACCAGCAGGTCGAGGAACAGCTTCTTTCTGGCGGCTGTCACTCTACTAAAACAACGTACCTCGGTGACTGCCAATCACCCCCCCCCCCCGGACACTTATTATTTATTTTTATTCAAATCGTTTGCTATGTCGCTCTTCAAGGGAGATGCTAAATGCATTTCGTTGTCTCTGTACTGTACACTGACAATGACAATTAAAATTGAATCTGAATCTGAGTCAGGATTTCTCCCAAACAGACCCTTGCTGACTCTCACTGTCTTTCCAAATATTCATAAATCTTATCACAAAGAAGTTTCTCCAATCATTTGATTCTCGCAAAGTAAGGCTCACTGGCCTGCAGTTTTGTTTTACTTTGCGTACATATGTTTAACCATTTTTCTTACATATAAGAATTTTCCAAAATTTGTTAAGATGTTCTCACACCATAGGATGGGCTAACATCCAAAGATACCTCGCAACACACACCTGGATGCTGGATCTGGGATTTCAATGAGTGGTGTTGTGGATAATGAAGTAGATTTTCAGAGTCTACAGAGAGATTTAGGCCATTTGGAAGAGTGGGCTGAAAGATGGCAGATGGAGTATAATGCTGATAAGTGTGAGGTGCTACATCTTGGCAGGACAAATCAAAATAGGACGTACATGGTAAATGGTAGCGAATTGAGGAATGCAGTTGAACAGATGGATCTAGGAATAACTGTGCATATTTCCATGAAGGTGGAATCTCATGTAGATAGGGTGGTAAAGAAAGCTTTTGGTGTGCTGGCCTTTATAAACGGAGAAGGTTAAGGGCAGACTTGATAGAGGTCTTTAAAATGATGAGAGGGATAGACAGAGTTGACGTGGACAAGCTTTTTCCATTGAGAGTAGGGAAGATTCAAACAAGAGGACATGACTTCAGAATTAGGGACAGAAGTTTAGGGGTAACATGAGGGGGAACCTCTTTACTCAGAGAGTGGTGGCTGTGTGGAATGAACTTCCAGTGGAAGTGGTGGAGGCAGGTTCGATTTTATCATTTAAAAATAAATTGGATAGTTATATGGACGGGAAAAGAATGGAGGGTTATGGTCTGAGTGCAGGTAGATGGGACTAGGGGAGAATAAGTGTTTTGGCACGGGCTAGAAGGGCCTGTTTCTGTGCTGCAATTGTTATATGGTTACATGGTTATATGGTTAACACACATCTGGATGCTGGATCTGGGATTTCAATGAGACGGGGCAGTACGTAAAAATGAATGTGATCCTGCTTCTCTCAACCATGACAGAGATTACCAACACACCTGCACATCACCTGCAGCTAACATGACATCAAGCCAAACCTTGATAGAATGACCCCACTTACTTTAATGCTCTAACCCTCCCCTTATCCCTGCAGGCCTCTCTGTCTGCAGCAGCATATTTTGCCCTGTAACCCCAGCCTTTCTGCCTTCTTGTGCACATTTTGTCATTGCGTCTACTGACCACGTGAGGCACTTGGGACTTTGCGCTTTCCCTTCAGCAGAAATGTTCCTGCTCGCTGGTGATTCCATGTACCTTTCAGAAGTATTTTTAGATTATCATCAGAAATATCAAACAAGTTTTTCACAGCGCGTGTAAAACATATGCAAACAATAACTTTTTTTTTTAAACTTCCTCCTCTGATCTCCAGCCTCCTTTTTGGCGTTTGAGTAAATCAGGAATTTGAACACTTCCTGCAAAGCTTGTTTACTTTAGGAGTGTGGATTTGTTCAATCACCCAGAAGAGACTCTTGTCAAACAAATTTATCCCGGCAATCATTATGAATCCATAACAGCAGTGTCTGCTTATTGAGAGTGTCACAAATTTACCCCTTGGATCAAGTGTAGTGCAAAGGTTCACGATCTGTTCAAGGGTTTTAATTTGATTAGAGAAGCACCTCAGGTGGCTGTGTAAACTGCATGATGTGGTGCAAGCTCTCTCAACTGAGAGAGGTTCTCATCTATTCTGAGGAAGTATATCAAGATTATCATCATTCCTGATAACTAACCCAGTTGATTAGTCAGCTGATATTCATAATTTTCAGCCTGTGCATGAGAACAACAAGTTATTGAGATTCTACGGGGCTATTTATTATGTGCCAACTCTCACCAGAGAAGGAATTGTTCTTAGATTACAGAGAAAGAAAAGTGAAAAATTAATTTAAATGAAATTAAGATAACATACAGCGCTTGGAACGCCGAAGACACGGGTTCGATCCCGACTACGGGTGCTGTCTGTATGGAGTTTGCACGTTCTCCCGTGACCGCGTGGGTTTTCTCCGAGATGTTCAGTTTCCACCCACACTACAAAGACGTACAGATATATAGGTTAATTGACTGGGTGTAAGTGTAAATTCTCCCTAGTGTGTGTAGAATAGTGTTAGTGTGTGGGGATCGCTGGTTGGCGTGGGCTCGATGGACCGAAGGGCCTGTTTCCACACTGTATTGGAGTTGGATGATCAGCCATGATCATTTTGAATGGCGGTGCAGGCTCGAATGGCCTACTCCTGCACCTATTTTCTATGTTTCTATGTATCTCTAAACTGAACTAAAAAAATCTAAAATATGATTAGCATCAAAAAATTGCCTTTCTGCTCGTGAACAATTTTTACTGCTTCTGTTTAGAATGCAGATGATTTACCATTTAATGATACCTCTTTTGCCAATTGTTGAAGTATTGCAATCATTCACAGCTCATGTCTGCCACTATTGTAATGTCATAATTAAAGAGCAGAAATAGCAAAACCTGAAAACATAGGTTGAAATGTTTACATGGAAATCTGTCACTTTTTTTTTATAATGGAAGGGGTTGTCTACGACTAAAATCTACTGCTCATAATTATACGTCCAGAATTGCAAGCTGTGGCTTTGTGCTTCTGACCTAAGTCAGCACATCTTTAACTTTGCCCACAACAGTGAGCATATCCTGCCGAATCTTTGGGTTTGTGGACAAATGAAGGCTCATAAACCAGCAAAGGCATCATAGGACAGGAATAATCTGCAGAGTAAGTCATCCTCAACTATAACATTCTTCCCTTTCTGTATTCCTTTACAAATTGTGTTGCTTGCACTCTGATATAGGCCCAATGACTAAAGGGAGTTCTATGTTACATAAAAAAACATAAGAATTAGGAGCTGTCTACCCCCTCAAACCTCCGCTGCAATTCAATAATGGCATGGTTGATCCAGACTTGGCTTTAGCTCCACTTGTCCATGCTCTCCCCATATCCCTTTGCCATCTTGTAGGTGAAATATCTGACAATCTCAACATTGAACAAAATCAGTGACGGCCTTCACAGCCCTCAGAGGTATAGGATTCCAAACATTCAGGACCCTGTCAGAGAGGAAATTCCTCCTCATCTCTACCATGTGAGTATAGGAGTTAGGAGGTTATATTACAGCTGTAGATGACACTGGTGAGGCCACATTTGGAGTATTGTGTTCAGTTTTAGTCACCCCAGTTATGGGAAAGATGTTGTTACGCCGAAAAGGGTGTAGAGAACATTTACGAGGATATTGATCCAGGAATCAAGGGCCTGAGCACTCAGTTGAGCAGGCTAGAACTTTATTCCATGGAGTAGGACCATAAGGGGTGATCTTATATAAGATCATGAGAGGACTAGAGAGGGTAAATGCACGGAGTATTTTACCCAGAGTAGGAGAATCAAGAACCAGAAGATATAGTTTTGTTCATAAGTATGTCATAGGAGCAGAATGAGACCTTTCAGCCCATCGATTCTACTCCGCCATTCAATCGGCTGATCTATCTTTCCCACTCAACCCCATTCTCCTGCCTTCTCCCCATAACCCTTGATGTGCTTACTAAACAAGAATTTGTCAATCTCCATCTTAAAATTAGTCTGTGGAATTCTTTGCCTCAGAAGGTGGAGGCCGGTTCTCTGGATACTTTCAAAAGAGAGTTAGATAGAGTTCTTAAAGATAGCGGTCAAGGGATATGGGGAGAAGGCAGGAACGGGGTACTGATTGTGGATGATTAGCCATGATCACATTGAATGGCACGCTGGCTCGAAGGGCCAAATGGCCAACTCCTGCACTTATTGTCTATTAAATACCCAATGATGTGGCCTCCACAGCCGCCTGTGGCAATGAATTCCACAAATTCACAATCCGTTTAAGGTGAGATAAAAAAATATTTCATAGGACACTGAGGGGCAATGTTTTCACACAAAGGGTGCTGGGTATATGGAATGAGCTGCCAGATGAGGTAGTTGAGGCAGGTACTATCACAACATTTAAAATATATTTAGGTCTGAAAGGTTTAGAAGAATATGGGCCAAACGCAGATAGGTGGGACTAGTGGAGACGGAGCACCTTGGTCGGCGTTTGCAAGTTGGGCTGAAGGGCCTGTTTCCATGCTATATGACTATGATTCGATGTATGGGCAGCTCTTATTCTGAAGTTATATACCCAAGATCTGTATATTTCCATTTGGGGAAGCTTCCTCGTAATTACCTTCAGATAGATATAGATAGATATGCCATTTATTGTCACTATACATGTACAATGAGATTAAAAGCAGCTCGTACTCAGTGCATACATATAATTTAGTACAAAAAACAAGAAACAGAAAACAAAACAAAAGGGGGAGGGGGGGGGGATAGGTGCACAATTCTGCGGCGCTATATACATATCTATAAAGGCAAAATGGTGAAGGATGAGTAGGTAGTATTCGTAGGCAGATGTTTAAAGATTATTTTAAATAATAAAAAAGCTTTTAAAAAATATTAAAAATTACAGTTACAATACACATTACAGTTCCAAATTTCAGTACGTGGATAGAATAGATGGAAGTCCGGGTGTTGGGCTGTGAAGTCAGTGCATGTGTGAATTAAGAGTAGTTATGACTTTCGGAAAACAACTATTCCTGAGTCTATTTGTCCTAGATTTGATGCACTTATAGTGCCTTCCAGAGGGCAGCAGGTCGAACGGTCCAAACGCAGGATGTGAGCTGTCCTTGATGATCTTCTTTGCCCTGCTAAGGCAGCGGGAGGTGTAAATATCCATCAGGGAGGGGAGAGGGCAACCAATGATCTTCTGTGCTGTCCTAGTTACCCTCTGAAGCCTCTCCCTGTCTGCCATGGTGCAGCTGCCGTACCACGCTGTAATGCAGTATGTCAGCAGGCTCAAAATATGATATGTATAAATAAGATCACCATTCATTCTTCCTTACACCAATGAGTTTGGGCCTAACCATATCAAACTTTCTTCACCCAGGAAGCAACCAAGTGACCTTTCCCTTATGACTTCCCATCCTTCCTGAATTGTTGAGATCAAAACTATACACAATATTCTGGGTGCAATCTCATCGGTGCCCTATAAAATTTAATCAAAAATGCCCATCCCTTTTCAAATATTCTTCACAAGCCTATCCAATTGTATTCTGTACCTACACAATAACCTTTTGTGTTTTGTGACCTACAGATTCCTGTGTAGCACGACATCTTCTAATTGCCTTCTGTTGAAATAATGTTTGGCTTATTGGTCACCTTTGTGAAGCCTAGATTGTTACTGTCAGTTGATGAGTTTCCATGGAGTTTTCACAGCTAAACCTGAGCCCTTTCATCTAAGCCCGTGTTATCCAGATATGAAGAACAGAGATCTTTTCTTTTTGCTCCAATTTTCATGACATCGCAACATCCTTTAACATTCTCATTATGTAGCAGGTTTAGTTCGATTAATTCAGTACTAAAGATCTCCTTGATCAAGACAGTAGCCACACTTACCTGCTTGGTATTGGTGAATGAACAATTCCTCTTTAAGCTGATTTTGCATATAGATTCAGGTAGTTCTTCAATCCAGCACTAATTGAAGTCATGTGCTAACAGTTTGTGTTCAGCTAGTGCAGTGATTCCCAACCTGTGGCCATGGCAAATTTCAGGGGGGCCACAGAAAAATTTTGGGATTTAAGGGGCCACATGTTCATTGAAGGGGGCCACAGAGCTACCACCCTGTTGCCTCCTAAATTTCAGTTCTAATAAATTTAAATCTACGTAGTTGAGATATTTTTGATGTTTGTGGAATTGAATAAAAGAGAATATATGTGCAATTAGTAGACACTGATATTTTTATGGACGGTATTATAATATTGAAGTACTTATTTCCCCGCTAATAATGTCAAGGAGGGGGGGGGCACAGAAAAATTAAAAGATCCCAAGGGGGCCATGAGCTAAAAAAGGTTGGGAACCACTGAGCTAGTGGATTGAGATGCAAGTAAATGTGGACAATCTGAAACACTGACTGGTTATATCTCCTGCTTTCAGTTGGGACACATCATACTCTTCTTGTCAAAAAATAAAACACAGGATCATAGTAATTTGAAATGAAATCTAAACATACTTTTACAGCAAGCTAATTTAATAACTGAATTATGTTGAAGAAGATGAAAACATATAGTGGTGTTATACCAATGCTTCAATACTGTAGCCTGTAACTATAGATTAAGGTTAAATAACAAAAAACGACAGGAAGGAAAAGCCTGACTTATATTTGATTGATGCACTGTAATATTTGAAGTTCACTTACAGCTTTGTACTATAAGGCCTCAGGTCACTAAAGCCAGCACTCTAATGAGACCATGTGTGAACACTTCAGGTTTATATGACTCACTTTAATCAGATTGGGAAAGCTCGTCTGACTGATAGGCTCAGGATTCAGATCTAAACAGAAAATGGTATGCTTGATTTGCCCAGCAAATTTGGGTTGAACAAATCTCAGTGATATATTGAAGCATTTGCTGGCTGAAAGTACATATGGTGCGGTTTCCTATTAACAATGGCAAAAAAAAAAAAGAGTTTTGTGCTCAGCAGGCACAGTCACAGCTAACTGGGAAAAACCTAGGCTGCAATAATTAAACTTCAGCTGCACCTTCCACTCAGATCAGTGCACAGCAGACTGCAAAGTGCAAGATTTGCACATGCCTTCAAAAAAGGAAAATGAAAAAAGGCACACAGTTTTTTGCAAATAAAGAACACATGAACAAACGGAATTACACTTTGATGAGTCAACATATAATTTAGATCATTCCTCCAAAGATTCTGACACGTATCTACGATCATTTTCTAAATCGTGGTTGGCCCCTTGATTTTAATGCTGTTCGGTCTTTCTTTCTCACATAATAGGAAAAACGTGACGGTGATTTTGCAAATTCTTTTAAAGCTGCAGCTGGTTAAAGGCAATCTCCCTCAGTACTGCATACAGGCAGAAAAGATAAAATGTAGTGGGCAAAGTGGGCTTAAAGTTTGCAGGTAATTGTATGTAAGCATGCAGATGGAACTTGATCTCTAGTTTTGTGTCACAGGTGGACTGGGATCATGTCAGAAGTTAAACGCAAAAATATCGAAGAAGGGTAAGTATCCACTATGAACCCCCTTCCTCTTCGGGGTTTTAACAGAGGTGGGACAAAGTCCAGGCATGTATTTGGATGAAGTAGATTGATTAACTAAATACTCTAATGAGACGGCTTATTTTGATTTTAGCAGGCATTTTATTTTTTTTTAAGTAAAGATGGTTAATGTTCAGTGTAGTTTATTGTCATGTGTACCGAGGAACAGTGAAAAGCTTTTTGTTGCATGCTAACCAGTCAGCGGAAAGACAGTACATGATTACAATCGATCCGTTTACTGTGTACAGATACATGATAAGGGAACAACCTTTAGTGCAAGGTAAATGACTGAAATAGAGTCACAGAGTTATGGAGCATGGAAACAGGTCCCACAGCTGAACGTATCCATGCCGCCCTCTAAACCATTCCCTTCCATGTACCAGACCAAGTGTCTTAAATGTTGTTATTGTACCTGCCTCAACTACCTCCTCAGGCAGTTAATTCTATGTAGCCACCTCCACATATCATATAACCATATAACCATAAAAAATTACAGCACGGAAACAGGCCATCTCGGCCCTACAACTCCGTGCCGAACAATTTTTTTTCCCTTAGTCCCACCTGCCTGCACTCATACCATAACCCTCCATTCCCTTCTCATCCATATGCCTATCCAATTTATTTTTAAATGATACCAATGAACCTGCCTCCACCACTTCCACTGGAAGCTCATTCCACACTGCTACCACTCTCTGAGTAAAGAAGTTCCCCCTCATGTTACCCCTAAACTTCTGTCCCTTAATTCTAAAGTCATGTCCTCTTGTTTGAATCTTCCCTATTCTCAAAGGGAAAAGCTTGTCCACATCAACTCTGTCTATCCCTCTCATCATTTTAAAGACCTCTATCAAGTCCCCCCTTAACCTTCTGCGCCCCAGAGAATAAAGACCTAACTTATTCAACCTATCTCTGTAACTTAGTTGTTGAAACCCAGGCAACATTCTAGTAAAACCTGTATCCTGAGTGAAATAATTCAGTTTAGTTTAGTTTAGAAATATAGTGTGGAAACAGGCCCTTGAGTTCATGCCAACCAGCGATCTCCTGTACACTATGTCTATGTGCCACACGAGTGACTATTTACAGAAGCCAATTAACCTAAAATTCTACACGTATTTGGAATGTCTGAGGAAACCAGAGCACTCGAAGAAAACCCACGCAGTCACAGGGAGAACGCACAAACTCCGTGCAGACTGCATCCATCAGTCACCTGGATCTCTGGTGTTGATTTTGGATTGCAGTGGAGAGATCCCGGGGGGGGGGGGTCAGCAGGGGCACATGAGAGGTGGGGGGGTAATCCGGATTTTAAAACCTGGTGAAATCTCCGCCCTCCGCGAGACAGTGGGGATGGGATTGCTGATCGAGGGTGTTGATTGGACGAGAGAGACGTCGGTCAGCAGGCAATGGGGGTGGGACATGATGATTCAACGTGATCATTGGCGGAGGGAGATGTGCCCAGGTCTTAGGATCACAACGGCAGCCCTGGACACAGACCTGAGCCTCATCCGCAGCCAGGATCGATCCCGGCCAGCTCTCTGGCACTACAATCACTGCCGAACTGCCACTGGACCATCTCTGTCCCCACCCAAGTGCCCCCCTCCCCCACGCCCAGGGATGGCCAGAGACGTCGGGAGTCAGATGGGCACGGTGCACCCAGGCCCGCAGCCAGCGCAGAGAAACAGCTCAACTCTGCCTCTCCCGCTGGGTTAACCTACAGCCCTGCCTGGACTTAAGGGAAATATGGCCCTGGCTTACAGCCAGTGTGGAGAAGCAGTGCTAGCTCCACGGCTCCGGACTGGTATTCCGTCATGCAGGCAGGGCTGTAGGTTAACCTGGCGAGACAGGTAGAGTTGAGCTGCATTTAGCGCTGGATTGAGCTGTAATTACCGTTCACAGGGCCCACGGCAGAAGCCTTCGAAGCCTCGCGTGTGTGTGTGTGCATCTGCGCATACGCGCGCAGCCATCAATAAATCGTGTCCCCCCTGTCCCCCGGTCCCCCCAATATTTTGATAGCGACTTCCGTCACTGCACCACTGTGCCTTCCTTTTGCTCCCCAGGTTCCTATTAAATCCCTTCTCACCTTCACCCTAGGTTGACTGGTTCTCCAACCCACGTGCTTTTCCAAAAGTATTTTAAACATAGCAATTGTACTTGCCTCTACCGCCTCCTCTGGCATATAATTCCATGCACCTATCATCCTCTGTGTAAAATATCTAATCATCAGATCCCCTTTATATCTTCCCCTTCTCACATTAACTCTGTGCTCACTATTTTTAGACTTCCTTTCCTATGGAACATGACTATCTACCCTAGTTTGGTTGGTGGCGGCGCCTAACGGCAGCGGCTCGACTACAGTTGTTCGTTTTTTTTTAAATTTTTGTCTTGTTAAATGTATGTTTTGAGCTTAGTTTTTATTATTTTTTAGCTGTGTATATGTGGGGGGTGGAGGGGGGGATGTGGGGGAAACCGTTTAATCTCTTCCCTGTACGGGGACCCGACATTTTCCTGGTCGGGTCTCCGGTGTCGGTGGGCCTAACATCGAGGAGCTGGCGGTGGCCTCCGTCCGGAACTAACCTGAGGGCTCCAGTCGCGGAGCCTGCGGACCTGACATCACGGAGCTGGCCGACTTCGGAGCGGGAAGAGCTGTGGTGGCGCTCGGCTGCGACCCAACTTTGGAGCTTCGGAAGCTCCAGCTGCAGGCCTGGTGGACAGGAACATCGGGAGCTCGCAGGTCCCCTAGTGGGAGACCGCTTTTCGGAGCTCCCGCAACGGCAACTTCTCCCACTGGAATAGCGGGGTTGAAAGGACACGGAGCGGGGCCTAACATCGCCCAGTGCGGGTTAGTGGCCACGGGGACTTACCATCGTCACCGGGGGCTCTAACATCGGAGCCCCAGTTCGCCTAGACGTTGCAGTTGGACTGCTGGACCGCTGGTTGGTCTGCTTGATCTGCGGGGTTTAAAGGACAGAGCTGGGGCCTAACATCACCTGGCCTGTAGCTAAATGGCCACGGGACATACCATCTTACCAAGCGGGGGGCTTTAACATCCGAGCCCCAGTTCGCCTCGATGCTGCAGTTGGACAGTGAAGGACAAAGGGAAGAGATAAGACTTTGCCTTCCATCACAGTGAGGAGGTGTTGGAGACTCACTGTTATGGATGTTTATGTAAACTGTGTTAAGTGTGGGTCTTGGGTTTTTTTTGTAATGTAAAAAACTGTAGTATATGTAATTTAGTTCAAACCTAGGTTTGAATGACAATAAATAGCATTCCATTCCATTATCTCTCTCATGACTTTAGAAACCTCTACAAGGTAACCCTTTAGCCTCCTTTGCTCCAGGAAAGTTAGTGCCAGTTTATCCAATCTCTTTATATAACTAAAGGCTTCCAGTCCAGGCAACATTCCTGTGAATCTGAAGCATGCACATTTGGCCCGTGATGTTGGAATCCCTCATCGTAAATGTGCTTTTATACACAAAAGTCCTTGTTGTGTTTTATTGTGCACAATGAAGGCCTGGAAGCTGGTTCATTTCAGCAACCAGGACTTCTACAAAACATTTGCTTCCCTTTGGTTTGATTAACAACTTTGAAAACAAAATGATTGATGAAGCAATTCATTGCAAAGTATTGGAATATACTTGGTGCCATATATGCTCTACACAAATACAAAATCCAGGAAATATTTCAGTCTATTAAAAGCTTAGCTCATTTTTTTACGTTTTAATTACAGACCCATTCACTTGTTTAGTTTAGTTTAGGGGGTAACTTTTTTTCAATCTCTTACCTTGCCGGAGATGCGATTGTGTTCTGGATCGTATCTCCGATCGCTCTGCGGCCTAACATCGTGTAGCTGGAGGCCTCGCTCGGGACTGACTTTGAGCCTCACCATGGGGCGGGAACTTTGCCTGGGATCGACGCTCCAACCACGGCCTGCGGACTTTAACATCAAGGAGCTCGCAGTCTTGGGTTGAGACCGATGTCGGGAAGCTCCAAAAGCCGCACCACGTTCGACTAGCCCCGACCCGGGGTAGATCACCTGGGGCGGGGAGCTGCGATTCCCCCCCGATGCAGGAGCTTGATCACCCCGGTGAGGAGGCCCGCCACCAGCTACAGGATTAAGATTGTCCCGTCAACGGAAGGTTAGAGGCCCCCGACGGCTGGAGGATAAAGATGGAAAGAGGTTGAACAATTTTTCGCCTTCCATCACAGTGAGGAATGCGGAGGAGTCACTGTGGTGGATGTTTATAATAAAATGTAGTTTGTGTGTTTTGTTGCTTTTTATTGGTATGACTGAGTGGTAAACGAAATTCTTCGTATGTTGCAAAACATACTTGGCTAATAAAGTATGATGACCATATAACCATATAACCATATAACAATTACAGCACGGAAACAGGCCATCTCAACCCTTCTAGTCCGTGCCGAACACATAATCTCCCCTAGTCCCATATACCTGCGCTCAGACCATAACCCTCCATTCCCTTCCCATCCATATAACTATCCAATTTATTTTTAAATGATAAAAACGAACCTGCCTCCACCACCTTCACTGGAAGCTCATTCCACACAGCCACCACTCTCTGAGTAAAGAAGTTCCCCCTCATGTTACCCCTAAACTTCAGTCCCATAATTCTCATGTCATGTCCCCTTGTTTGAATCTTCCCTACTCTCAGTGGGAAAAGCTTTTGATTTTGACGGTTGTGATTATTATGATTTAGTTTAGTTTAGAGGTACAAGTAGGAAACAGGCCCCTCGTCCCACCGAGTCAGCGTCGACCAACGATCCCTGCACACTTGCACTATCCTACACACTAGGGACAATTTACAATGTTGCCAAGCCAGTTAGCCTACAAACCTGTACATCTTTGGAGTGTGGGAAGAATCTGGAGATCTAGGAGAAAACCCATGCAGGTCATGGGGAGAATGTACAAGCTCTGTCCAGACAAGTATCCGTAGTGACCCGAAGATTGAGTACGGGTCTCTTGCCCTGCGCCACCGTGCCACACAATTTTGTTTAACCTGGAAAAGAAAAAGTCCAATATCAGTGAATCATCTACTCATTCTCATTGTTCACGTGGAATTCTGATACATGCACACAAAATATTCCAGCCTTTGTGGAACATAATATTTTCTGCCAATAAAATATTCTATCAGCATATATATATATATTGCACAATTTTGGATATGTACATATTGTAGTGGCTCCTAAAGATTATATTACCAGCACTAGAAAAAATATCTGCCCCCTCCCCCTAATTTCTCAAATATTTTCTTATGCCATAAGAGAAGACCATTCAATCCATCAATGCAATGCTAGCTCCCACTCCTATTTCCCCACTTCTAAGTTGGCTTGGAAATTCGAGTCTTGAAACCAAGATGCAAAGTATCAAAAGTTTCCCCAGTGCTTTTCGCTACAATTTCTTTGACAACCCCAGAGTGGAAAGCGAATAAAAAGATCAGATCAGTAGATTATGTAGTAGCCATTATTTTAAGATTTTAATGTCTATTATTAATTGCCTCGTTATATACTTAGAACAATTAGGGGCCAGTATACAATAGCCATTTAGCTTACTAGATGTTCTAGTACTAGATGTTCCACTGCTCTAAATGTCAGCTGATCTACATCGGTGAGACCAAGCGTAGGCTTGGCGATCTGTTTCGCCAAACACCTCCACTCGGTCCGCATTAACCAACCTGGCTCAGCACTTCAACTCCCCCTCCCATTCCATATCCGACCTCTCTGTCCTGGGCCTCGTCCATGGCCACAGCGAGAGTGAGCACCACCAGAAATTGGAGGAACAGCACCTCATATTCCGCTTGGGCAGTCTGCATCCTAGTGGCATAAACATCGAATTCTCCCAATTCCATTAGCCCTTGCTGTCCCCTCCTCCCCTTCCTCCCTCTCTCCCTCAGCTCTCCTCCTCCTTTCTCCTATCTCCTATCTTCACCCCCCCCCCCCCCCCCCACCCTCCATCAGCCTGAAGAAGGGCTTTGGCCCAAAACGTTGCCTATTTCCTTTGCTCCATAGATGCTGCTGCGCCCGCTGAGTTTCTCCAGCAATTTTGTCTATCAGCCATTTAGCTTAACTCAGCATGTTATAATTATAACCAGTTACCTTTAAATTGTATCTGCCTGTAATTATGTGGCTGGGGAGGCGTGTTTGTGGCTGGGATTTTCACGTACACGCGCTAGTAGTTTTTAGTCTTGAAGAAGCATGGGGGAGGTCACAGCTTTCGGCCGTGCATGAGTTTGACCATCCATGGAGTTTGACCATAGAAACATAGATAGAAACATAGAAAATAGGTGCAGGAGGAGGCCATTCGGCCCTTCGAGCCTGCACCGCCATTCAATATAATCATGGCTGATCATCCAACTCAGTATCCTGTACCTTGCACCATGCACAAGTTTGACTATGAGTAAGATGAAAATGTAATTAAAAAAGAAGAAATCGGATGAATATCTTACACTTTTTGCTACGACGATAAAGAAACAATGAATCAAGAGACTGTGTTTTGAAGATTTATCCTTGGACAGCTTTGAATGTCTCGTGGAGAGCTCGCATGTGCAACAAAACAATCTCCTTACCGTTGTCTTCAAACATAGTGGCTAAAGGAAAAATTCATAGAACGGTGTAATAATCTGCCTCTACAGGATGTGGTATACTTGGACTTCCAAAAGGCTTTTGACAAGGTGCCACATAAGAGACTATTGCTAAAAATAAAAAATTATGGGATTGGGGGTAATATATTAGCATGGGTAGAGGATTGGCTAACAAATAGGAAGCAGAGAGTGGGGATAAATGGTTCATACTCGGGATGGCAACCGGTAACTAGCGGGGTTCCGCAAGGGTCGGTGCTGGGACCCCAGTTGTTCACAATTTATATAAATGATTTGGAGGAGGGAACCAAGTGTAATATATCAAAATTTGCGGACTCAAAGTAGGGGATGAGGAGGGGAAGAGTCTGCAAAAGGATATAGATAAGCTAGGTGAGTGGGCAACAACTTGGCACTGAAATTTAATACTAATAAATGTGAAGTCATTCACTTTGGGAAAAAAAAAATGATAGGGCAAGTTATTTTCTAAATGAGGAGGAGCTGCGTTGTAATGCAACGCAAAGGGATCTAGGGGTATTAGTACATGAATCACTGAAAGTTAGTATGCAGGTGCAGCAAGCAATCAGGAAGGCCAATGGAGTTTTGGCCTTTATTGCTAGGGGGATTGAGTATAAAAACACGGAGGTCTTGCAGCAGCTGTACACAGTATTAGTGAACCACATTTGGAATACTGTGTACAGTTCTGGGGTCCATACTTAAGAAAGGATGTACTAGCCCTGGAGGCAGTGCAGCGAAGGTTTTATTAATTCCTGCAATGAGGGGAATGACATATGAGGAAAGTTAAGTAGGCTGGAACTCTACTCTTTGGAGTTTTGTATGAGAATGATCTCATTGAAACATATAAGATCGTGAGGGGCCTTGATCGGGTGGATGCACCGAGGATGTGTCCCAATGATCGGGGAAACTAGAACTAGGGGACATACTTTGCAGAATAAGGGGGGGCTCTTTTTAAAACTGAGATGAGGAAGAACTTCTTCATCCAGAGGGTGGTTAATTTATGGAATTCACTGCCCCAGGGAGCATGGAAGCAGAAACTTTAAATATATTTAAGACTAAAATAGATGTTTTTTTTAGCTGCCAAGGGGATAAGGGGCTACGGGGAATCCAATGGACCTAGGTATGGTTAGTATAGTAGACCTGAGTGATCTCCTGGACAAGTCACTGGATTGGGGTCGGAGAAATTTCCCGGATTTTTTTCCCGAATTGGACCTGGGTTTTTATCCGTTTTTTTGCCTCCCCCAGGAGATCACGAGGTTCTTGGGGTGGAGAGGGGTGATAGCGGTATAAAGGGGAGGGTAGTGTCTTGTGTTCTGTGTCTTGTGTCTACTGTTTGTGGGTAAGTGTGTCTGTTTAGTGTTCAGCCATGAGCGAATGGCGGTGCGGGCTCGACGGACCTGGTGGTCTACTCTCGCACCTACTTTCTATGTTTCTATGTACACCTAATTTTAAGATTTTAATTCTTCTGCTTTGTTTCCAAAGTGAATCATATGATGGGATACTGCTGCTTGCATTTTCCAGCAGGAGTTTAACACTGCAACTTACTCTCAAAGCAGCGGCGTTGCAAAATGTACAGCAGTTACCCAACTTGGAGCAGTCTTCCAAAGCCCTGGCTGAGAACACAAAGCAAACACAAACTGTCTCCTCCCCCTGATCAGTCTGAAGAAGGGTTTTGGCCCGAAACGTCACCTATTTCCTTCGCTCCATAGATGCTGCTGCACCCGCTGAGTTTCTCCAGCATTTTTGTGTACCTTCGATCTTCCAGTATCTGCAGTTCCTTCTTGAACACAAACTGGCATCTAGGTTTTGACTAGTGACATCTGCACCACTTAGACCTACAATTGAAACTACAATTGAACCTACAATTGCCACAAAAAGGCTGGCAGCATCATCAAAGACCCACACCATCCTCGCCACACACTCATCTCTCTGCTATCTTCAGGTAGAAGGTACAGGAGCCTGAAGACTGCAACAACCAGGTTCAGGAATAGCTACTTCCCCACAGCCATCAGCTATTAAACCTGGCTCGGACAAAACTCTGATCATTAATAACCTATTATCTGTCATTTGCACTTTATCAGTCTATTTATTCATGTGTTTATATTTATATAATGGTATATGGACACACTGATCTGTTTTGTAGTAAATGCCTACTATGTTCTGTTGTGTTGAAGCAAATCAAGAATTTCACTGTCCTATCTGGGACACATGACAATGAACTCACTTGAACTTGAACTTGAACAACCATGCTGTTGGACTGACAAACATTTCCCTGGGTCTGGTTCTGTGCAATGCATTGTCATATTCGAGGAAATCACTTGACCCTGAGGTTTAGCAAATCAATCCAATTTTATGTAAACTATCCTGGCTTGCTGCACAGCACTAAAATGTATTGTGATATTCACTGATTGTTTTGAACATTGTACATATAAATAGAAAAATGTGTTTCTTCAAATTGCAACTTAATCATTGGTAGCATCATTACGCACACCAGACTCGTCTGATCAAAGTAAACAGCAGACATTGAATTAGTATACAATTTACTGTACTTTTATAGAGCAATTCCGACCTCTAACCCCACAGACATGGTTTTTTGGCAAACATAATTGCTTGAAATGAAATCCAAGTAGATTAGCATTGTTGGAAGGAAATGAATATACTCCCTTTTGGAAGAATGGATGCTGATTTCTTTTGTTGCTCATCATGACTAGGTCTGCACATGTTGGATGGTGTTTTGTGTGCCTGGATCACTTAAACGCTAATATAGAGAACAGGTCTTACATTGGACTTGCAACCATATCTGTACTAAAAATCACAAACAACTGGTTTGACTGTAGACACCTGTTTAAATGGTCAGTTGATTAATATTTGATCATGACTGAAAGGTTCTTGATATGGATTCTTCAGCTATTCTCAAAATGATGTTGATTTCCGAGTGGGGCAATTTATTACAGTAAACCCTCGCAATAACGGACCACGGTGTCCATTATTGCCGATTGTCCGTTGTAAGCGACTGAGGGGAGTAAAGTTTAACCCAAGGCTGAGAGGGAAGAAAGGCAGCCATGAGGGGAAGTTAAACAAGCAGGAATCCATAGGCGGGGAGCCGCGGAGCGCCCGGCCCCACGCATCGTGCTCCACGGACAGGCCCAGTACTCACCCTGCCTTTATACTGCTCACTCTCTCCGCTCCCGCCACCAGAAGTACGCCACCCACTGGCAGATGTGAGGGAGTGCGGTGCAACGGGAGCCTAGGTCCGCTATAAAGAGGCCCATTATTCTGAGGGTATAATGTATTCCCTGTTCCTTGTTTTATCTGAACAAAGTTTAAATTTTGGCAATATATGAATCGCCTTGCCACATTCATCTACAATTGTAAATTTGAACGGAGCTTTTTGCAAGTTTGAGGGCAAGACATGCTGCAGTGGACGGGAAAGGTATGGAGGGTTATGGTCTGAACGCAGGTGTATGGGACTAGGGGAGAATACGTGTTCGGCACAGACTAGAAGGGTTGAGATGGCCTGTTTCCGTGCTGTAATTGTTATATGGTTATATGGTTAGTAGTGATTTCTACTCATTCTCTTTTTGTGAAGAGAGAGCAATGTGAAATGCTTGGATCATTTACATTTAGGTAGGGATAAATAGGAAACAATGTGGTGGAGGCGCGTTAAAACCTGTCAAGCTTAAGGGCGGCATGGTGGCTCAGCGTTAGAGTTGCTGCCTTACAGCACAAGAGACCCCGGTTCAATCCTGCCTATGGGTGCTGTCTGTATGGAGTTTGTATGTTCCCCTGTGACCATGTGGGTTTTCTCCGGGTGCTCTGGTTTCCTCCCACAGTCCAAAGACGTACAGGTTTGTAGGTTCATTGGCTTCGGCAAGAATTGTAAATTGTCCCTAGTTTGTACAATAGTGCTAGTGTAGGGGGGTTGCTGGTCAGAGCAGATTCGGTGGGCCGAATGGCCTGTTTCTGTGCTGTATCTCTCAACTTAACTAAACCAAAATAAACTAAACATAGGGAAAAGGTTAAAGACCCTTTTCTTGGAGGTGTGATGGTTGTGAGCAGTGACAACAGCTTTAAATTCAAGAATATAAACTTGTGCCAGGAAAGTGAGAAACATAGAAACATAGAAAATAGGTGCAGGAGGAGGCCATTCGGCCCTTCGAGCCAGCACCGCAATTCATTGTGATCATGGCTGATCATCCACTATCAATAACCCGTGCCTGCCTTCTTCCCATATCCCCTGACTCCACTAGTCCCTAGAGCTCTATCTAACTCTCTCTTAAATCCATTCAGTGATTTGGCCTCCACTGCCCTCTGTGGCAGGGAATTCCATAAATTCACAACTCTCTGGGTGAAAACGTTTTTTTCTCACCTCAGTCTTAAATGACCTGCCCTTTAATCTAAGAGTGTGGCCCCTGGTTCCGGACTCGCCCAACATTGGGAATATTTTTCTTGCATCTATCTTGTCCAGTCCTTTTATAATTTTATAAAACAATTAAAATAAGTTTCTTTACTCAGGAAGACAAAGGAGAATGGGGGTGAGATCATATTTGAGGGGATGACAGGGTAAATATTTAAAGCAGAAAAAGATACAAGACCACAAAACAAGTCCAGGGTAGGGTGATTATTTCTTGCTCTGGTGAAGGCCCCACAATGATACGATGGGCCAAAGAACCTCCTCCTGTTCTGCAAATATTTACTGTTATATTATGCCTAGTTTATGGTCCTGAACATAAGCAGAAGCATTCCTCGTGCACGATTTAGTCGTTCACCTGTTGCACAAAAATTATTTGCAGCATAAGTGCACACATTCTTTGCAAACACTGTGTTTCCAATTTCTTCTTTCTGGGTCATTTACTGCCATCTCCCACAGCCACACTTCCTCTTCACCATGAAGGCCAAGATGATCGGGTTCACTGACTCCTTCACAGCGCCCATTAATCACAAGTAGGATGTGATATCATGCACAGAAGGAGGGGCCCCGATAAATAACTGTGTTAACTGTGGCTTCTTTGGAAAGTAAAACTCAAGGCAGGTTTGAATGTCACAGAAAGCTAGTATTTCTACTCCATGTTGACTGATGCTTGCCTTTTTTTGTATTTTTTCTATTGTTTGCAGTCTTCTCCCATCTTAATAGGTACAGGATACTGAGCTGGATGATCAGCCATGATCATATTGAATGGCGGTGCAGGCTCGAAGGGCCGATTGGCCTACTCCTGCACCTATTTTCTATGTTTCTATGTTTCTATGTTAATGAACAAACCCTACATTGTATGATTTTCAATAGGTTATATGTGGCCCTATAAAAAGGGCTCATTTTATGTATGAAACATCTGCCATGCAGTGCCATTTCTCTTAGTTCCCTCACTTAAAATGTTGTTTTAAGTAAGTGAACTAAGAGAAACAATTTAAAGCAATTCACAGGCTTAAATCTTTAAAGAGACATACCAAATCTCTTGCTTGATCCTATTGGAGATTAAATGTAATTGGTTAAGGTGATATTGAATAAAGCAGGCAAATATGCATATGCCTTAGTTCCTATGTTTATGTTGTATCCTCACTCATTTTTGGTTCAGTAATTACACTATTTCTTGCGGGTTTAATAATAAGTGTGAAATTAAAGTATCAAATTGTAGTTTAAAACATCCAATAATGGGGTATTTTATTCCCCTAATGGCTCTGTGCTTTATGATAGTTTCTCCTTTTTTTTAAAATGCTCAAGTAGCACAGAGTGGAAACCTGATAATCCCACTCTTCACCTTGAATAACTTCCAAAGGGGCTTAATAATAATACTTCACATCCCCAACGTCGCGGAGGTAAACTTCTCAGTTCCACTCATGATTTCCGAACCCATTCTGAAAAAACAGTAATAAATTGGCTCTCAACTCTTCTTGACCTCTTGACTTTTCAACCACTGCTACCCAACCACTAACTTTTGCTCATTTAATCCAAACGCCATATGATCACACTGATCCTGTCCCAGTGGGACAGAAGTTGAACTCCTGTGAACGGTTTAGCTCCCCCTCTAGTGTTCATTGTTCTTCACATTATTCCACTACAGTTCTGTTTTCTAAGCACTGGAGATGCCACTTTTCGAATCTCGAAGGAGACTTCAGCCTCAATGGCTGAAGATTAAAAAAATAAACCATTGCCATGCCTTCATGCAAAATATTGTGCATTTCAATGTCCATCCTCCGAGACATTGCTTATTGAGAAACAAAATACATTTACTAACACACTAGCATTATCACTTTTTTAACTTTTGAAAGAAAAGCCTCCCACATTGCTATATTTCCTGTAGTTTAACAGCAAATTGCTGCAAATGAGGAATAAGCTCAAATAGTAAAAAGTAGTAAAGTAAAAAAATGAATGTGTATTTAACATATGAGATTTAAAGATTCCTTGCAATTTCACCCAGTGAAAAAAATGCAGCCTTTAAACAATCATGCCTAGGAAAGTATAGTGTTTGTTTTATCATCTGTTTGAGTTGCATTTTAAATGTGTGTGTGGAAGGGAGAGAGAGGAGACGGGGAGAGCAAGGGAGAGAAACATATGAAGAGAGAAAGAGACATAGGAATAAATAGAGAGAGAGATAGAATGAGAGGCATAAAGAGAGACTGAAAGAGAAAGAGAAAGAGAAAGATAGGATAGCAAGTGAGAGAGTGAGAAAAACATAGAAAGAGAGAGAGAGAGAGACAGAGGCAGACAGAGACAGAGTCACAGACACGGAGAGGGAGGGAGAGAAAGAGAGACAGGCAAAGAGACAAAGAGAGAGGGAGAGAGAGACAGAGGGAGAGAGAGGGAGAGAGAGAGAGAGAACAGAGGCATTCTTGATCTGTCCATGCTCTAAAACTGAGTTCTGAAATTGTTTAGATCATTAACTCACTGCACTTATGTTGGGCAGGTGAATAAATATTGCTAAATAGAGGCTACATCACGAGAAGAAAATTGAAAAAAGGTCATCACTCTCGCTGGTGTTTGAAAGACGTCTGGTTGTCTTGCTCCATTTGCTGATGATGAGAATTTTCCACACTGTGAAACACAATCTGAAACTGTTTTGAACCAGGTTACTCATTCACAACGAAATGTGTTGTTTTAGCTGCCGGACGGACTCACGAAATACTGATGTGAAAATATACAATTAACATATCACTAGTGATGATAGTTGACATATGTCGTTAAACCCTTAAGCCAAAATGAAAATTCAAGCCATAAGAAAAGGATTGTCCAGGCAGGGATTCCTTTAAATAATTTAAGTTAATGAAGAAACTCTATTTATTTTTGATTCAAACGGTTCTACCAAGAGCAAAATGAAGGAACAGGTCTAGAAACTGGATTGGTCATGTCTCAGTATTGATCGTGTGAAATGAGTCCAACATGAACAGGACTGTTAACTTACTTATTAGGGATCTATCTAGGGCATTCAGGGCATGAACTGGAAGTCAGCATTAGGCTAATTGTATAGGTGAATCGGGGAACTAAAGGGCCTGTCCCACGAGCATGCGACTGCATGCGGCAAGTGCGACCAAACCGGAAGCGGGGGCCGCGCGGAGGTCGAGTGATCCCGTACGAGTTGACGTGAAGTTCGAGCGAAATCCGCGGGAAGTTCGCGCTAGGCGTACGCCGTCAAGATGCTGCGCACGCCTGTCGAGGCGGTGCGTACGGCCTCAATGCGGCTGCAGGCCGGCAGGCCGTTGCCGCGCGGGATGTTTGGACAGTGTCAGTTTTTCAGAGCCCCGCACGATGTCGGGACCAGCTCTGCACAATTCTATACGGCTCCGGCGATCGAAATGGGACCGGCCCCGCGAGGCCGTACGGCTCAAGCGACCATGTTAGGTCGCGCTTGCCGCATGCAGTCACATGCTCGTGGGACAGGCCCTTAACGCTTCTTTCAATCCCTAGTTCCAAATTAGTGACTGCAGTACAAGCTGTATATGCTCAGATAAATTCTGTTTTAAAATTGATCTTACTGCAGAACAAGAAAAAGAAATGTGGTCCGAGTTTAGTTTAGTTGAGTTTAGTTTGGAGATACAGCGTGGAAACAGACCCTTTAGCCCACCGAGTTGGCGCCGGCCACCTATCACCCATGTACCAGCACTATAGTACACACACTGGGGACAATGGACCATTTACAATTTATACTGAAGTCAATTAACCTACAAACCTGTACGTCTTTGCAATGTGAAAGGAAACCGAAGTTCCTGGAGAAAATCCATGGAGGTCACGGGAAGAAAATACAAACTCCGTATAGACAATACATGTCGTCAGGATTGAACCCGGGCCTCTGGCGCTCTAAGGCAACAACTATACCGCTGTGCCATCAAGCCGCCACAGCTAACTGCTCCAGAATATATACAGTAAGTTGCATTTGGTGCCGACATCAACCCAATGTTATAATAATAATAATAATCTTATTTATATAGCACATTTTTAGTCAACTTGCCTTCGACCCCAAAGTGCTTCACATAATTTCAATCATTTACACACAGGAAAGGTCCCTAATCAGTGTCCCCCCAAGGACACAACGACAGTATGCACCCTGCGGGCTATCTTTACCGGCTACCTTCTGGTCTACCCTCCCGAACACTTATCCATTGCGCCATCTTTCTCCACTGCCCTATGAGACAATATTCCAATAGACAATAGACAATAGGTGAAGGAGTAGGCCATTAGCCCTTCGAGCCAGCACCATATTCAGCCTTGTAATTGATCATTTAAAATCAGTACCCCATCACTGATGTTGCTGCTATCCCCTGACTGCTATCTTTAAGAATCCTATCTATCTCTCCCAAATTATTTTTAGGTCCGTTCCTCCATTGCTTCTGAGGCAGAGAAGTCCACAGACTCACGTTTTGTCTGTGTTAAGAATTATGTAGCCAATTACAATATTAGCCTTGTAATTGTTTAAAATTAGTTTGCTCATCACTGATGTTGCTGCTAATGCAACCCCAATTGGTCTGAATCCAGAAACATCACCACATTGTTTTTAGGTCTGTTGTAATCTTTGCTTCATAATGACTTGACTTGACTTCTTGATTCCATCGCTATTAAGGAATGATTGTCCCAAATTCCTTCCAGCATAGTTCTGCATACACATCTCCCCACACAACTCCCCAATCCCCAAACTCCAGAACAGATCACGGCGGCATCTATACCAGCAGAGAGAGGAAATCATTCTTTAGAACAAATTGTTCACGCAACACACAGGACTTTCCCGGAGAAGTGCACAAAATGCTGTCAGGATTGATTCTCCTGCTTATTTATCCTCAGTTCTCTGGGGAGATTCGGATCTCTGCTCAGTGCTTCTTGGACCAAAGAGTTTAAAATCCCCTGAAGCTATTGGCATTGCAACAGTTAAAGCACCAAGTGTAGTCAGGTCACTTGCATATTTTTATTTTAGATTTCAGTTGGCTTGAAGAATTTTCACAACTACTTTGAAGAATCTCTAAACCGTTCAATGAATGGTTTACCGATTGTATCAGAACTTAACCGTTCCCAGGAAGTAATGTTTGTTCAGCTGTGAGCAGCCACTACCAGGTAAACATGCAAAGCCTCTTTTGGGGCATAATGATTATCCATAGGCATGTACAATATAAAAGACAGTCAGAAATGTTGGTTACCTTGCACGGGGGACATTAACAAACAAGGAGAGAATGATTACAATAAATTCCAGTCAGGCAAGGTTCTCATCGCCAAACTGAATACGTCATGGTGGGACTGGGTATGGAATTTACCAAAATGCCCTTTGCAAAGCAATCGCATGAGACGCGGCAAGAATGTGGAGTTAGAGAAAGAGAGACAAATTGCAGCGTTGATTTTCCTACCGCTACTGCAGGAGCTGCATTCTAAAATAAACTGAAGAGGGATAGTAAAAAAAAATGTTTAATACTGGATTTTCCCTCTGTCTCTGCTTCTGTTGTCTAACCCCAGGGTAGCATTAACTCTATGCCATGCTCAAGTTACGTTTACGGCTGATAATTACCTTGTCTTCAAAGTGACAGAGCACGTACGTGGCATAAAGACTGCTGAAAAATGGGCAGATGTCCCCTTTTCCCCTTTATTATTTGGTTTAAAAAAAAAATCATTATGTATAATTACACAAAATAATTTCTAACTTATTAAACCTTCAGCACATACATTTGTGTCTAATGTATTTTCCTCATTGTTTTTGAGTTACACATTCCTGTGGTCGCACACTTGCCTGCCTTTCCCAATAAGCTGGAACCCAAATCAGGATGTGTCCAATAGTCTCTGAAAGATAAATCACAATGCAAACCTTTTAAATAGTTCAATCCTGTGGTGTATACTATTCTGCAGTGTGAATCACTTGCTAACTGTTCCTCGTGCACGATATAATCAATGTACAGATTGTCATCTGCATTGTGATTGTAATCTTTTCACATGTGGCTCAAAGCAAGAACAGAGTGATCACTGAAGGTTTGAGTCCCCTGCCACTCAGGGCCTAATATGAACTGACTCCAACTTGAAAGTACTGCATTTACCTGGAGCAAGGGGAGGAGAAAGGGGGGGAGATTGCAGTCCTGGGTGGATGAGGGGCACGATAGCTGTGTGGCCTCATCCACAACAGTCATAGATGGCAGGTACACAAAAATGCTGGAGAAACTCAGCGGGTGCAGCAGCATCTATGGAGCGAAGGAAATAGGCAACGTTTCGGGCCAAAACCCTTCTTCCACTTCTTTGCGCCAAACAAATGGTTTAAAAAGGGCCAAAAGAAACATATAAAATTATTAAGGGATTGGATAGACTAGATGCAGGAAAAATGTTCCCCCTGCTGGGGGAGTCCAGAACCAGGGGTCACAGTTTACGAATAATGGGTAGACCATTTAGGAATGAGATGAGGAAAAACCTTTTCACCCAGAGAATTGTGACTGTGAAATTCTCTGCCACAGAAGGCAGTGGGGGCCAATTCACTGGATGTATTCAAGAGAGAGTTTGATATAGCTCTTAGGTCTAAAGGAATCAAGGGATAAGGGGAAAAAAGCAGGAACACTGTACAGATTCTGGATGATCAGCCATTTCAAAACCATTAGAGATTAATTAATGGAAATATTTTTTGGTGGATAATCTACCTAAAAGGGAAAACTGCGCTTATCTTTTGAGTTAATGTTGACTAAAGTGTCAGTGTAAAGTTCTAAATTGCTACCGAAAAGACACAGACTCCAAAAGAGTCCAACCAAATGGCAGGATTTTGTTTGTCGGGAACTCTCCACTGACTTGTCATTTTAATGACAGCACTGGTGAGGTTTCAATGCTACCTCCAGGCTGTTGAAGCATTGATCGAACCAACATTTACTTTAGTAGGATGGGGGCCTAGCTTCTCGATCAGAGCGTTGTACCAGGTACACAACATACTAACACGGCGCGCAATCCCAAAGGGCCAACTAAAACTCATGTGCAGAGAGATCATCAGTTATTTTCACTCCAGATTGTTGCACGGCATTGGTGGCTTGCGCAAGACATAAAAATACAGTTTGCATCTCAAAAAAATAAATTCATTCCCAAAGTGGCAATGGAAGGTAAAAATACCAGCATGAATTAATCTGCAGTGTCATTATGGTGGACAGGTCTGAGAGCATTGTCGGTTATATCTGTTCTTCCAGCTATGATCCTGTTATCCATTCATGAAAAGAACATTTCCAGAGTCCCTTTGGTTCATGAAGCCAGGAGCATACGAAGACTTGCAAATAAAGCATGTAAATAGTGACCCATTTAACTGACCCAGCCTTCTCCACAACTTATCATAGTCAATAAAAACACGAACAGGGTGCTGCAGGAGCTCACTCTTACTTTATTTGAGACTTCTCTGATCCTTGCCTGAAACAATAAGTATATTGAGAAGGTTTGGTACAAAAAGGCAAATTATTTCATGAATGTATTAGTTACAAGGTAGCGGAATTTTAACCACATAAAATCCTTTCAGTTATTAAAATGCATTTTGTTTGCGGACTGACTCAAAGAAAAAATGCTGGTTGTGCTTTAAAATAAAACAGTACTTCTACAATTTCTGTATTTATTTGATGTTTAATGAGAAATCTTCTACTGTATTAGCTCTAAGCTGTGATGATCCAAATGCTGACAGTTGAACATATAGAAGCAGACAATACGAATTGAGTGAAATTTATCTTTTGGAAGGTTGTGTTCAACACCTTCATATCTGAAGTGTACAAGCGTAAGGCATGTTCACTCGCATGCTTTGTTTGTTAACCTAATTCTGAATTCAGATTCATGGAGGCAACAATTAAAAATCAGGTAGGCGTTTTTCGCTCAGAAGATTACGAGAAAAGCAGCCATGAATTTGTTTACGTTGACATGAATAAATGCAACTTTGAAGTTGCAGCCTCTTATCTTTATTATGAACAGTTGCAACAATGGATCTTTAGCTCTGTCAAATATGCCCGTGCATGGTAACAACATAGAAACATGAGAACTCCTATGAGACCTTTATTTTCCTTGTAAAGAAAAACTTCTCATGACAATTCGGTGCCAATTTGAAATGAATGCTGGCTAAATACAGAGAAAGAAAGCTGAATCGCAAAGCCTAAAGGAATACGAATTGCTTGTTTTAATTACCCAGTAACTTTTACTTACGTATAATCTCCCTACAGGCCCCTTTTGGGTAGGTGTAGAAAAATGATGTAGAAACAAACCAATAATCTCTTATTTGCTCCTAAATGAGGGCTGTGCTGTGGTTCTAATGTAGACAAGTCATTTTGTACAAGCTGCTAAACCTGCAGGGAACAGGGGCCTGTGTAGTAGGCTGTTCAATTCAAAGATCTTTGGCAATCAGTCACACAATAGAGCCCCTCATTTTATGCTGCTACATCATAAAAGTGCTCCTTTTGTTACATTTCCATCCTTAAAAGGGTCTTAATCCCTTTCTTTTCAGCTCAGTCTATGGTAAATTCCACAGGGACATCCCATTCGCCGCGAGGAGTGAAATGACCCACTCAGAAAGCAGCATGTGAAGCTTTGAGCCTTTCTTTCTCTGCCACTCTCTTAAGAACATTAAATCGTACTTTTCATTCCCCTCACCATAGGGGTAACCCCTTTAATGATGCTGGAGAGAGAAAAAAATTCCTGCACTCTTTCCTATGATACCATTCTGCTGTCAAGCAGGCAGCTCCCTGGTTAGAAAATCAAACATGGCTTCCAGCAGGTGGATAGTGCAGAAGGTCAGAGACTGTAAGGAGTTAGGATACAGATCAGAGGAAACCCAGGTTCCCACAGCAAATTAAGTCATCTGTAAAGCCTTTATATTTATCTGCTAAATCACTGCATTATTTACGATCTGTAATGGCCTGTTCTTTTGCTGGCTGCACCCAGGTTTTTGAAAAAGCCTAAATAAAATATTGAAAATAGAAATTCTGCAAATTGGTTAAATATTTGAAGATAAATACAGCTGGCTCATAAAAATTTAGAGCACTGATCCAGCCCTGAGAATTATTTTTATATGTAAGAGGAACCCTTTTTTCCCCCACTGTGACCTACTTTTCTGGAATTGCTTGTGTTCAATTTTATTTAAGAAGAGACTGGATTTTGATTCAGCAGTGTAACTGAACGTGGGCTGCTGTTTACTGGTTTAAATGGCATCAATCTCAGCCGCTTGAATATGATTTACAGACTCGTGGCCGGGGCAGCAAACACTCTCGATAGCAGGACACTTCACCGGAGGAGAAATAACATGGACACATGCATCTCATTGACAGATCAAGTGGTATATTACCATACTGTTTCCAATACCTGGGCTAAATTATTCTGCTTTAGGTAAATGTAAGGCAATAACGATAACATCACGGCCAGGAGAGCATGCTTTACGGAAACATAAATAAAAATAATAGTAATGCCCCTGTCCCACTTAGGAAACCGGAACGGAAACCTCTGGAGACTTTGCGCTCCACCGTGCGGTTCCTGGAGGTTGCAGGTGGTTGCCGGAGGTTGCAGGTAGTGGAAGCAGGTAGGGAGACTGACAAAAACCTCCGGGAACCGCACGGAAACCTTGGGTGGGGCGCAAAGTCTCCAGAGGTTTCCGTTCAGGTTTCCTAAGTGGGACAGGGGCATAATTACTTATTTCTATCAAATCATCTATTGTTACCTACCTCGAGGTAGAGTCCAAAAAAGAAATATGATGAAGATTGATTTCTACGCACTCATTGGCAACATATTTCTGTTGTCTTTCAATGACCGATATGTGCTTAATTTAGATTTTGCAGAGTTTTACAACTGTTTCAGGCCACATACAGTAACATTTGTTCAGTCCACATACAACAACAGATTTCACCAATGTGGCTGTGAGACTCACCTCTCACGTGCAGAAAAGGTGAATGTTAACAGTGCCCGTGAAACGGACTAAACACTTGCCATTGAATAGGGAGCGTGGCACCAGTTCATATCTTAATAATAAAGAAAGAAAGCCCAACCACAAAACTCCACCAAGCATATGGATAAAAAACGTGTGTACAAATGTAGGTATCATTAGAGACCTTTGCACATTTCTGATCTCACAAAAAGCTCCAAGTGTATGCTGCACTTTGTGAACTAAGCAGCCCAGAGAGTGATATTTCTCATTCTGAATGATGTATTCACGACTGACATTTCAAACATGGAGACAGCTAACACCCTCTCACCAAATGTAACACAGGTTGATCAGAGCTAAATATTTTCTGACACAGTACCCACTTGTTAATAGTTTCACAGTAAAAATTGCTGGCTATCTTTTATAGATGACTTTTATTTCTATGACATAATATTCATAGTACAATGTAAGATATCTGATGAGCATCCAGATTAATTCTCATGTAAAAACGTTAGAATATAGATATGAAAGAACAGAGCTTTGACTAACTTCTGGTTATTTTCAGGGAGATACAGATTATATTCACACTTTAGTGAGTATGGTACATCTGCAGGTCTTTAGAACATCTTTGTTGTCCCAATAGCCATTTGCTGGCTGAAGCTTTGTAACACCCGCTGACCTATGACATTTGTGACAAATTAGTCACCAAAGTGCTAGATATGGCCTGTTAAAATGAGGCCTAAGGCCTGCCAGTTCTCAGCCTTCCACTCAGTGAAGGTGTGAGGGAAATAAGGAAGAAGCAGCCCGGACAGAAAACAGACATCGCAGTAAAAAAAGGAAATTAAATGCTAATCCTTTAACCCTTGGCTTTTGTGGCTTGCTGCACACCAATGAGCTCTCAACCATGTAACTACTTTAACCTTCTAAGGTGCTAAATTCTACCTAAGGTTTGACAGAAAATGGTCACATTTCTTGCACAGCGAACTCACTTCCTTGTGAAATTTGTAAAACAGTAATCAGTCTCTGTTATATTCTCATCATATGCTATTGTAATGATTTTAAATTATTGTTGCTGGCATCAAGAGTCCTTAAATGGGACGAACGAACACTAAAAGATCAACAAAATCTTAAGCTGTAGAGTACGATTGTACAATTAAATTGACGTTGATGCTGTGATTACAATTGGTACGTAGTTGCAGACCAGAATTATTTTAAACGGTAATTTTAAACTAGACTGGAAGCTGTTGAGAAAAGACTAACACCTGGAAAAATAATAATCCTGTCAGCATTCAGCATCGGCACGTGAATGTTTATTACACAAACTGAAAATCCCAAACCATCATCAGCAATGAGCTAAAATGTTTACCTCTTCAATAATTTATTTCAATTTGTATCATAATATATCCCCCTAAGAAGTAATTTACCAGTCATTTGAGCCAGTAAACATTCAGGTAATGTCAGTAAATGGTTAAAGAATAATGAGCATGGCGTCTGGTCTTTCATTTGCAACTGACTTCACTTCAATTTAAGGCCAAAGGCTGGTGGAGACTAAAATCCCAGGGCACAGGATGCAGTCTCTTATCCCCAGTGGTCCAAAGGTCAAAAGCCACATTTCTCACAAGGCCGCAAAGATGACAGTTAATTCTTGCTTACCATTGATATTTTAAGCATTGAGTTCAGTCTAAAACAGAAGGATTAGATAAATACTCTGGTTGGCAATGATGAGTATCAATGAAGAAGGATGAATTAACTATTATTTGTTACAATGCACAATGTATTCCTACGATCAGAAGTCCAGTTAATACTGATTGTGGTACCATGTATCTAACATCGTGTTTTATACAGTCAGTAACATTGCTACAGAATAACTTCGGAGACAAGATTTTTATAGCCATTGCCATCACAAACCGAGCCAGCACATCCATTATGCAAATATCCCTGAAAGAGGCATCACAGGTGGACACGATGGTGAAGAATGCCTTTGGCACGCTGGTTTCATCATTAATGGCATTGTGTATAGAAAATGGGGCATTTTGTTGCAATTGCACAAGATGTTGGTGAGGCTACACCAAGAGAATTATGTTCAATTTCAGTCACACTGCTGTTGCTTTGCATTAAGTTGGAAAGAATGCAGGAAAGATTTCTGAGGATGCTGCCAGGACTTGAGGCTTGAGCAGGGTAGGACTTTATTCCTTGGAGCATCTGAGACTGAAGGGTGATTTTACCAATTCATGAGGGTCATAGTTAGGCAAAATGCACATGGTCTTTTTCACAGGGTTGGGAAATCGATAACTAGAGGGCATAGGTTTAAGGTGAAAAGGGATAGATTTAATAGAAACCTGAGGGACAACTTTTTCACACAGCGGGTGTTACATTATATGGAATGAGCTGCCAGAGGAAATGGTAAAACAAGGTACAATAACATCATTAAAAGACTTTTGAATGGGCACATGGATAGAAAAGGTTGAGAGGGATATGGATCAAATGTGGCAAATTGAACTAGTATAGATGGGGCATCTTGGTTGATAAACATAGAAACATAGAAAAAAATAAGTGCAGGAGTAGGCCATTCAGTCCTTCGAGCCAGCACCGCCATTCAATATGATCATGGCAGGTACAGGATACTGAGTTGGATGATCAGCCATGATCATATTGAATGATGGTGCAGGTTTGAAGGGCCGAATGGCCTATTTCTGCACCTATTTTCTATGTCTGTGTTTCTATGTTTCTATTCAGTCCTTCGAGCCAGCGCCGCCATTCAATATGATCATGACTGATCATCCAATATCAGTACCCCATTCCTGATTTTTTTTCCCCCACATTCCTTGATGCCTTTAGTCCTAAGAGCTAAATCTAACTCAAGGATGAGCTGGGCCTGTTTTCATACTATGTGATCACATGACTCCATAGCTCTAATATCACCCCATTCATGGCCCTTTAATGATTTCAACAAAATCCATCACTGCTACTGATGCTTGTCAAACTTCTTCAAGTAAAACAAAATGAAACAACATATGCAAAAAATATTCCAAAAGATGTAAAGATGATGGAGGCTAAGGCACAGAATAGATAGAATAAATGCAGAGGTACAGGGAGGCTCTTAAAAGTGGAGAGAGAGAGGTGGAGGGAGGCCTAAGTGACAGAACATAGTAATGGTGGAGTGATGTGGTTATGAGGGTGTGGGAACCTTAAGAAGCTTCAGTCAAGAGTTTGAAAAGAAAATGAGATAGACCTGATAAATGACACAGGGCAAAGCCATAGAAGATTGGAAACATAATAATTTTAACCTGAGATGTTATGGGACCAGGGTCTAGGAGGATGAGAGGTGTGATCTATAAGATGGGCTGTGCGTGCAGAGCAACCTTTTGGATGAACTGCAGTGTGTGGATAACAAAGGTATTACAACAAAGCGCTGAGGCTGATAATGACCAACGTAGGTATAATGGATGGGCTTAAGTCAGGCAGACGTGGACATTTATGGATGTAGGCAGTCATCTCACTGGAGCCGACAAGGCAATTCTGGATTTAGTGTTGTCTAATCAACCAGATTTAATAAGAGAACTCGAGGCAAAGGAACCGCTTGGAGGTAGTGATCATAACATGATTAGTTTTAATCTGAAATTTGAGAAGGAGAAGGTTAAATTGGAAGTGGCAGTGATGCAGTTGAACATAGGGGACTATGAAGGCATGAGGGAGGAGCTGGCCAAGGTAGACTGAAAAGGGATCCTAGCAGGAATGATGGTGGAACACCAATGGCAGGAATTTCTGAGCATAATCCGGAAGACGCAGGATCATTTCATTCCAAAAGGGAAGATAGATTCTAAGGGGAGTAGGAGGCAACTGTGGCTGACAAGAGAAGTTAGGGATAGAATAAAACTAAAAGAAAAGATGTATAACACAGCAAAGAGTAGCCGGAAGCCAGAGGATTGGGAAACCTTCATCAGACAACAGAAGGAAACAAAACGGGCAATACGGGCTGAAAAGATGAAGTACGAGGGGAAGCTGTCCAGGAATATAAAGAAGGACAGTAAAAGCTTCTTTAGATATGTTAAGCGAAAAAGACTAACAAAGTCAAATGTGGGTCCCTTGAAGGCAGACATGGTGAAATTATTATGGTTAACAAGGAAATGGCAGAAGAGTTGAACAGGTACTTCAGATCTGTCTTCACTAAGGAAGACACAAACAATCTCCCAGATGTACTGGAGGACAGAGGATCTAAGGGGGTAGAGGAACTGAAATAAATTTTCATTAGGTGAGAAATAGTATTGGGTAGGCTAATGGGACTGAAGGATGATAAATCCCCAGGGCCTGATGGTCTGCATCCCAGGGTCCTCAGGGAGGTGGCTCTAGAAATAGTGGACGCATTAGTGATCATTTTCCAATGTTCAATAGATTCAGAATCAGTTACTGTGGTTTGGAGAATAGCTAAAGTTATCCCACTTTTCAAGAAAGGAGCGAGAGAGAAAACGGGGAATAACAGACCAGTTAGCCTGACTTTGGTGGTGGGAAAGATGCTGGAGTCAATTATTAAAGAGGTAATAATGGGCATTTGGATAGCAGTAAAAGGATCAGTCCAAGTCAACATGGATTTATGAAAGAAAAATCATGCTTAACTAATCTTCTGGAATTTTTTGAGGATGTGACAAGTAAAATGGATGAATGGTTGCCAGTGGATATAGTGTATCTAGACTTTCAGAAAGCCTTTGATAAGGTCCCGCACGGGAGACTGGTGACTAACATTAGAGCACATGGTATTGGGGGTAGGGTGTTGACATGGATAGAAAATTGGTTGGCAGCAAAGAGTAGGAGTGAACGGGTCCTTTTCAGAATGGCAGGCAGTGGCGAGTGGAGTGCCGCAAGGCTCGATGTTGGGGCCGCAACTGTTTACCATTTATAATAACGATTTGCAAGAGGAAATTAGGAGCAACACTTGCAAGTTTGTGGATGACACAAAGCTGGGTGGTAGTGTGAACTGTGAAACATAGAAACATAGAAACATAGAAGAGGATGTTAGGAGGTTGCAGGATGATCTGGACAGGTTGAGTGAGTGGGCAGATGCGTGGCAGATGCAGTACAATATAGATAAATGTGAGGTTATCCACTTTGGCGTCAAACCAAGGGGGCAGATTATTAGGTTAGGTTAGGTTAGGTAAGGGGGAGGTGCAGTGAGACCTGGGTGTCCTTGTACATCGGTCACTGACAGTTGGCTTACAGGTACACAAGGCAGTGAAGAAAGCTAATGGAATGTTGGTCTTCATAACAAGAGGATTTCAGTAAAGAAGTAGAGGTTCTTCTGCAGTTGTATAGGGCTCGGGTAAGACCACATCTGGAGTATCATGTCCAGTTTTGGTCTCCTAATTTGAGGCAGGACATCCTTGTGATTGAGGAAGTGCAGCATAGGTTCACGAGATTGATCCTGGGATGGCGGGACTGTCATATGAGGAAAGATTGAAAAGACTAGGCTTGTATTCACTGGAGTTTAGAAGGATGAGGGGGTGTCTTATAGAAACATATAAAATTATAAAAGGACTGGACAAGCTAGATGCAGGAAAAATGTTCCCAATGTTGGGTGAGTCCAGAACCAGGGGCCACAGTCTTAGAATAAAGGGGAGGTCATTTAAGACCGGGGTGAGAAAAAAACCTTTTCACCCAGAGAGTTGTGAATTTGTGGAATACCCCGCAACAGAGGGCAGTGGAGGCCAAGTCACTGGATGGATTTAAGAGAGAGTTAGATAGAGCTCTAGGGGAGATGGCGGGTACGGGTTATTGATTGGGGATGATCAGCCATGATCACAATGAATGGCGGTGCTGGCTCGAAGGGATGAATGGCCTCCTGCACCTATTTTCTATGTTTCTATGAGAAGGGATGGGGAAGGTCTAGCTGGATTGATAGTAAGATTAAACGAGTACTTACCAGTATGAAGTTTGATCTGTATTTTATGAGGAGTTACGGTGAGGTATTACGTGAAGATCCCAGCCCAGTGCGCAGGTGCGGCATACTTCGAAGCAGCGGTGTGAAATCACAGGATAGACACAATATTTGAAGTAAGATAGTAAAGATCATGAGACATCAGTTTATTAGTTTGATCTATATATTGAGGGTGGGAGCGGAGGGCACGTAATACCTCACCGTAACTCCTCATAAAATACAGATCAAACTTCATACTGGTAAGTACTCGTTTAATCTTACTATTTTACTTCGGAGTCACGTGAGTGATTCCGTGAAGACTTCAAAGGTCTGTGATTTCAAACCGTGTAACAGTTTTTATTTCACTCACTGCCGAAGTTTTTGAGGGAGGAAGTGTTATCGTAATCAACCAGTGGATCTGCTTTCACAAGAAACAGAAAGGTATTTGTTAACAATAACAACATAAAGAGCTCCCCTGAGCTTAAATTAATATTGCAGTTTGTAATATTCTTTCTGCAATTAAATCAGGTTTATCAACGGTTTACAATAAAAAATGTTCTGAACGTCGTTCCCTTGACCATTCTGCCGTATTGAGAATGTGGTCAACCGGGATGTCCATTCGTTCAGCCGCTGATATCAATGCTGCCCTAGTGGAATGGGATTAAAATGTATTATTATCTATTCCGGCAGCTTTCAGTACCTGTTTGAGCCACCTTGGAGTGGTTTGGCTCGTACCCCGTCTTGGGGTTTCTGTGGTTGACCCATAGGCTTTCCTCTCCCTCTAAGATTGTGGGTTGTGTCTATATATTGTAGTAGATGGGTCACCACACTCAACCTGGACTCTGGTGGGTAGGCCCGGAATCCCACCAGTGAATTGGGCGTTCCTGGTCCATATAACCATATAACCATATAACAATTACAGCACGGAAAAAACAGGCCATTTCGACCCTTCTAGTCCGTGTCGAACTCATAATCTCGCCTAGTCCCATATACCTGCGAGTTAGATTTTTACCAGACCTAGAATATGAATGTGATGCGTCTGGGGTAATCACCATGTTATCCAGTCTAGTTTTATGGAGTGACTGGACTCTGTGAGCGTATACGAGAGCCATAAGCATGAGCGTTTTTAACATAGATTGAGCAAGCTGAGGGATCTGGCTGGTGCCATTCTCTGAGATATGTCAATATCACACCAATATCCCATACATGGGTATACCTGGGTTTTTGGGGCTTATTATTATAGTTGCCCTTCATAAGTTTATCTTCAGTGGATGGGATCCCATGCTCTGCTGTCATGCTGTTTTAGATAAGCAGACAAGGCGCTCCATGCTGTATTTACGGCACTGTAACTCACCTTTTAGTCATGGTGTAGATGTTCCAGGAACTCCAATACGTCAGTGGTTGAATAGTTTGGTATGTTGTCCCTGCGTCGTGGCAGTATTTTACCCATGTTAGCTCTTGGTGACTGTTCGCAGGGATGCCGACATGGTGGTAATGGTTCCTTTGGATAATCCCAGTCCCTGGTAAGGTCTATTCAAAACCTGCACCCAGGAGTTTGATGTTTTTCTGGCATGGGTGGCTTGTGCCTGATACTGGGTTGAGTCAGCAACCATGGTCCACTAGGGAAATCCATAGGTGACTCGCCCACCGTGTCGTGATGAACTGGGAACCATGGCTGTGTAGGCCGGTCGGGCACGTTCAATATCTCGGAGACAGATTCCATCTGTATTACGAAGTGCCCGACTGATGAGGCAGAAGGGAGGAAGGCAAAGCAGAAATTCCCCCTTCCAGCGTGTAGGCATCTATCGCTGCTGCCTCTGATCTGGTTCCTAAGTCACATACATAGGTTACTGGTGATTCCGTCTTGTGCAACCAAATTGATATCTGGCTTTCAAACTGCTTAATACCTTTAGCAGATATCTTGAGTTTGACATCTATTCAATGTTATCATAAATTTTTACCCGTGACGTGGTGTCTCCCACTGTTCTAGCTTCCTAGGAAATAGGCAGCTGATAGTTAAAATGTCTTTTGACACACCATTGCCAGATCTGTTTCCAATTTGTTGCACGATAGTGATTTTATGCTCCCCATATGGTTGATATAAGCCACCACCATAGTATTATCAATCCGTAACCGCATATGTACGTGCTGCATTTGAAATGCATATGCTTTTTAGCCCAATAGGCGATCACCAATCCCAAATAGTTGATGCCCGGTGTGTGTAGTAACGATGATTCTGAATTGGTCCATCTGTTACCTGTGCTGGATATGGAGTTTAGTTGCTCCCCAGCCTAAAGTACTGGCATCGGTTTTTAATAACCAAGTTGGGATTGGTGACAATAATAGGGCTGAAAACTATGCCAAACATATGTCTGCCCACCACTGTAATTGTGATATAGCTTCAGTGGGTACATTCATGATTTGATTATAGTGACCCAAGCACCTTGGCAGAGTAACAGTCATATGGATGGAATTGATATTGAAGCCCAGATAATCCATGGTAGTTAACGGCTTCAATACTGGTTTATCTGGGCGTGGGATGAACCTCAGTGCTTTAGGGAGCTGTTTCGTAGCTAGAACTGCTGCCACAGCTAATTCCTTTGTTTCCCCTAATATGAGGATATCATCCAATATATGCCATGATTAGATTCAAATTCAATTTTAATTGTCATTGTCAGTGTATAGTACAGAGACAACGAAATGCATTGGAAACAACGAAATGCATTGCTTGTTTTCTTAATATTTTCATGGCTATTTTTAATATTTATAATAGTTTAGGGCTGAGGTTAGACCATTGGGAATGCTCTATACTCCCATAGTTGCCCTAACCGGGATATCCATTATCCAGGTAAAATTTTTTTAGGTATCTACAATGATCCTAGTGTATGGGTATAAGATAGTTTGCATCTTCCATATCAATGCTCGCCATAAGGTATCCTTTGGAGATCAGATGTCTGGCAGTGACAAAAACCCGTCTCCATCTTAAAGTGTATATACTCAACAGATTTATTTAGTGATATTAGATCAATGATGATGTTACATTCACCATCTTTTGTAGTTTTAGTGAATATATTCGATACAAATTCCAATGGTTCATGTTTACTCCCATGATCCATTTAGTAATGAGCCTTTCTAGTTCAGCTTGACCTTCTCACTTCTCTTTCTTAGAGGGAGAAAATGCCCTTTGGGCGCATTGCTGAACTGGCGGTAATATGCCCAATTTGAATTCAAGTTTATATCCACTAATACTGTTGAGTATATATTAGTTATTTGTGACTGCACCCATGCTTTATCAAAAAGTGTAAATGCCCCCCCCCCCCCCCCCGCAGTTAGTAGAACACCCTTATTTAGTGTAAACTGGGAGGAACCAGACTACCTACCTCCATGTTTATTGTTTTTTCATGAAGGCTTAGTTATGCTGGTATGCTGGTGCTGTCGGTGGGGCGGCGCATTTTCCCACGGCTCCGCTCTGGGCCCCTGTCTAAAAAGAACTTTGGGGGTAATGTGAAGCGGTCGCCAGGCTTTCACCAGTCCTTGTTCGATATTTGCTGGTGGATGCCGAGGGGTGCTGCCAGCTGGGTGTTGGATGCGATGTCCTGCTTGTTCCATGTCAGTCGAGTATCCCAAATTTGGGAACATCTTAGGCGTCAGCACACTCGTAGTGCAACGGGATAGTCTCATCCTGGGAGAACCACCTTGGTGATCATGGCGTCTCGCCTGCCAGGTGAGTATGATCCGTGGAAAAAACAAGCAAAGGCGGTGACATCTTGACCCTCTGTTAGGAGCTTCAAAGTTCGCTGCTTTTAGCTCTTGTCTGCGAGTCTGCTGACCCAGCTGCCTGCGGATTTGCCTCTAGAAAGGCCTACTCCCTGCAGGGCTTTGTTTGGGAAGATGGTCGCGTGGAGGAGCCATGTAGTGGCCCACGACACCCAGTAGCTCTTCCTGATCCTGCTCCCCTGGCATACTGCTGTTCTCGTCCGCCTGCCCAGCGTTTAAGCCAGCCCAGCCCTGGCCTCCTTAGCTAGCCTCAAAAGAGGGAGCAAAAGGGTGTGCTATAAATTGGAGGAGGCATAGCTCAAACTCCATTGTTGTATCAATCCCTCGACAAGGGAGATGGCTAGTGCAATAGCACTGGGGTAGGAGTGTCAGCTCCCTTGGCATTCAGCCAGTGCCCCTCGTTTTCCCTGGAGGTGAACTCCATGACCTCCTCTGGCTTGGGGAGACAGACATACTTGTTTTTGCTGTCTCCAGCCTGTTCCAGTGTTGGAGGAAGTTGGTTCCTGTAGAACCTGTAATTTTGGTAAGGTTTTTGTCTTACCTGTATTTAGAGGCTGCCTGCCGTTTTTCAGGCGGCATTGTAGCGGTTCCCGGGCGGCGATTCTCCTTGTCAGGAGTCTGCAGGGCTGCCGGTCGGGTTTTTAAATTTCCCTCCGGTCCGCTGCTGTTAACCAAACAGCTGTTCAGCGGACCGGCATAGCGCAGATCCCTGTCAGCGGTCCGCAGCGTGTGCGTTCCCGTTAGCGCCTATCCCCCTCCACTGTCGGCTCCTTCGCTGGAGTCGAACGGGGGCCGCTTCCTCTGCTGCTTTGCTCCCCCTGGAGCAAAAAACCACAAGGCCCGATTAAGGTAAGTACTTACCTCACGTCCTTGGTTGCGGGAGCGCCCGACTCCCGCTGGCCGCAGTTTGCACAGCTGTGCGATAATGCCGCACCTGCGCACTGGGCTGGGATCTGCACGGAATCACTCACGTGACTCCGAAGTAAAATTAGTCCAACATGAACGTGCAAAGGGAAGAGCTTAAATCCAGGGGCAGGGCCTGACGGCAATATTTCTTGTCTTCTCAGTGTTTAACATCAGGAATGTAATATTAATCACAAGATAAGGTTCACAGTTTGGAAGCAGAGGAGCTCCAAGTGCCAGGCATGAAGGAGGCTTTAATGTCATTGGCTTAGTGTCATAGTCATAGAATGATACAGTGTGGAAACAGGCCCTTCAGCTCAACTTGTATTCAACGGCCAACATGTCCCAGCTACACTAGTTCCACCTGCCTGCGTTTGGTGCATATCCCTCCGAACCTGTCCTATCCAAGTACCTATCTAACGGTTACTTAAACATTGGGATAGTCCCTGCCTCAACTACCTCCTCTGGCAGCTTGTTCCATACACCCACCACTCTTTGTGTGAAAAAATTACCCCTCAGATTCCTATTAAATCTTTTCCCCTTCACCTTAGATTTCCCATTCACCTTGCCTTATGTGTGGAAAGAAGTGCATTAAGGAGCAACATACAAATATAACAATGGGAGAGTCATGATTTGGATTGTTCTAGAACAACCCTATAAATGAGGACACAGTGTCAAACAGGAAGACAATGGGCATTCCACCTCCTGAAAATTTAATGACTATTTTTTGACAGTGAAAACTGTCATTGTGTTAATTGAACTGGATACAATGGTCAATATCAATCATAATGCTCTGAGAGTTACGCATTTATGTGTCTGCAAATTGATTTCCTGTTGAAATTGTTGTTTGTCACAGAATAGGTAAGCGTGCCATACTCCTGATATTGTACAGAAAGGAACTGCAGATGGGTAGGAAGGAACTGCAGATACTGGTTTACACTGGAGATAGACACAAAAAGCTGGAATACTCAACAGTTCAGGCAGCATCTCTGGAGAAAAGGAATAGCTGACGTTTCGGATCAAGACCCTTTTCCAGACTGAGAGTCAGTGGAAAGGGAAACGAGAGATATACAGGAGAAGGTGATAGCACAAATGAATGAAAGGATACTTGTTACTTGTTACTTGTTACTTGTTACTTGAATGAAAGGTATGCAAAAAATAATGATGATCAAGGAAAGGTAGAGCCCACAATGGTCCATTGTTGACTGTGGGGTGTATGAGAATGAGTTATACTGACAGAGAGACTCAACAGGATGACAGTGAAACTAGTACTATGATTAGTTGGGGGAAAGACAGAGGGAGAGGGGATGCAAGGGTTACTTGAAGTTAGAGAAATCAATATTCATACCACTGGGCTGTAAGCTGCCCAAGCAATATATGAGATGCTCTTCCTCCAATTTGCATTTAGCCTCAAGGGCCTGTCCCACGAGCATGCGACTCCATGCGGCAAGCGCGACCTAACGTGGTCGCTTGAGCCGTACGGCCTCGCGGGGCCGGTCCCACTTCGATCGCTGGAGCCATATGGAGTTGTGCGGAGCTGGTCCCGATATCGCGCGGGGCTCCGAAAAACTGTCACTGTTCAAAAATTCCGCGCTGCAATGGCCTGCCGGCCCGCAGCCACCACGACGCCGTATGCACCACCTCGACGGGCGTGCGCAGCGCCTCAACGCCGTACGTCACACGCGAACTTCCCGCAGACTTCGCTCGAACTTCACGTCACTCAATCGACCTCCGCGCGGCCCCTGCTTCCAGTTTGGTTGCGCTCGCCGCATGCAGTCGCATGCTGGTGGGACCGGCCCTGTACGGGGATCACTCGACCTCCACGTGGCACCCGCTTCCAGTTTGGTCGCGCTTGCCTCATGCAGTCGCATGCCCGTGGGACAGGCCCTTAACTCTGACAATGGAGGAGGCGCAGGGTGCGAATGGGAAAGGGAGTTAAAGAGTTTGGCAACTGGGAGATGCTGGTTTATACCAAAGATAGACACAAAGTGATGGAGTAACACTGGGTCAGGCAACATCTTTGGGTGACTTTTCAGGTTGGAACCCTTCATCAGACTCCTGATATTGTGCCTGGATTCTCATTTGAAAGGAGGTCAACAACAGCTGCCTCAAGCTGTGTATGTCCAGATGGCATGTGAACAATGAAATAATCCAGGTTGTATGTGACTCCCCTCAGGTACCTCTTGTAATATGGGGTTGGGCGATAAGGATGGGACAGCTACGGTTGACAGATACGTCAGTTGAGGGGGGTGGGGTGGAGGAGAAAGAGTATTGACCAGAGGTTCCTGGGGGATAAGCAGACAATTGTGGTCAGCACTTGGGCACCTCCTCTCGGATGGTTACCTTCATTGCTCTCTTTAAGAACAATTACTCAGGTCACATGCCAACTGTGGTCCATTTAAGACATTCAATAAAAGCTTGAAACAACTCAGGCATTTGTAACATGAACTTTTCATTTTGGGGGCTTTATTGTACTGCAAGAAACCTTTGGTGAATGTCTTACCTCCAACTCATATGCCTTTGGTCAAGTATAAAAGTACAACTGATGGTATTGCCTTTTAGTTCTGAATGCACCATAAATGTACACCAAAAAAAAAATTTGGGAGTTGGGTGTGGAGGGTAGGGGGGGTTGGCGGGGAGGGAGGGGCGGGCAGGCAGGGGAGGGGGGGGGGGGGGGGGTGAAACAATGGAAGTGATTAATGAAAAGTACACCCAGAACTCTCTAAACACCTAAGCATTTTAATATCTCGCCATTTAAAAAATATGGTGCATTTCTACTTTGTTTACCAAATGTTTGCATATCTTATTCCGACAGCCATGTCCTTGCCTTGGTTACATAAACATGAAGCCTCTGTACATTGTTTTCTCTGCCTCAATTGCTACCTTGCTCTTGTGTCATCAGCAACTTGGATACAAGGCCCTTCATCCCAACTACACAGTTTTTGAAATTAATTGGGAACAGTTCGGGTTTCTGTGGTAGCCCACCGATTGCAGCCTCCCAACCCAAACTGACTTGTTTATCCCTAGTGTTTAAGAAGGAACTGCAGATGCTGGAAAATCGAAGGTAGACAAGAGGGCTGGAGAAACTCAACGGGTGCAGCAGCATCGATGGAGCGAAGGAAATAGGCAACGTTTCGGGCCGAAACCCTTCCTTCAGACTGAAGAAAGGTTTCAGCCCAAAACGTTGTCTATTTCCTTCGCTCCATAGTCTGAAGAAGAGTTTTGACCCGAAAGGTCGCCTATTTCCTTCGCTCCGTAGATGCTGCTGCACCCGCTGAGTTTCTCCAGCACTTTTGTCTACCTGTTTATTCCTAGTATTGACCTTCCCATTCAAACCAGTACATTACCATCTACATGTTGTACTCTAATTTCATAATAAAATATTCACATGGCACATTATTGAAAACGTTCAGAACACCTTTAAATGTCTCTGCTCGTACTTTAATCCACGACCCTGTCATTCTAGCCCCTCCTGCCCTGGGAAAAAATAATATCTCTATCCCATCTATGACCTGCAGATCTCTATAAGATTATTCTACAGCCTCCTTCATTCCGCAGAAAATAAACCCGTCCTATTCAATCCCTCCTCATCAGCTGGCATGCCCTTGAATATTCTGCAAGATGCCACCTCAAAAAATTCCAACAGATTTGTCAAACATAATTTCCCTTTCCAATGTAGATCCATGTTTTTTCTGCCTAGTCATATTATTGTTTTCAGTGCCCTGTCACCACATAACTATGGAATCCAGCATTGTCCCTGCAGGGCTCGTCAGACGAGATGCAGGAGTAATACTTCCTCCAGCTGCAAGTTCAAGTTCAAGTTCAAGTTTACATTTATTATCACATGCACCAATTGGTGCAGTGAAATGTGAGTTACTGTACAGCCATACAAATACAAAGGACACAGTGTACAATAGAATTCAACATAAACATCCACCAGAGTGAAATCAACATATCTCACTGTGATGGAAAGCAATAAAGTTCACTCAATCTTCCTCTTTTTGTTCACCCGTGGTCGGGGCCCAGAACCCTCGGCAGTCGCCGCTAGGGACGGCACAATGTACAGACCCTCTCGCCGGGATGATCGGAACTCTGACTCCGGGAGAGATCGTAACACACTCAGCGGCATGGAGTTCCCCATTTGGCCGCATCTTACCGGAGACTGCGGCTTCCGAAGTCCACAGGCCCCACTTAATGGAGCTCCAACACCGGCGGTCCTCAGCAAATGGAGCTCCAACACCGGCGGTCCTCAGCAAAAGTTCCCCAGCTCCGCGATGTTAAAGTCAGTGCCGCGCGCACGGCTAGAAGCTCCGCAGACCACAGCTCCACGATGTTAAAGTCACAGGCCCCGTGATCGGAGCTCCAACACTGGCGATCCTCGACAAGGATCCCAGGCTCCACGATGTTAATTCCACGCTGTGCCTGATGCTGAAGCTCTGGGCCAGTCTCCGGTCGGAAAGGCCGCGCCAACCCAGTAGGTAGGCCGCGAAGGGGGCGAAGATACGACACGGAGAAAAGGGTTTTCCCCTATCCCCCCCCACCATATCCCACATACTGACAGACTGAAGAACAGTGGCTGAAGGAAACTTTACTAAGTTTCAACATAGCTCCGATCAGAAAAAAATACTATTACTCTGCTCCTGGAAATTCACAGCCAAAAATATGTAAAGAATATTATTGTACAATGTTTTTAATTGAGAAACCTCAGTGAAGATGAAGGATTTCTATTTGTGGTTTTCACATTGTAGAACTGTTTTCTGCTGCCACCATACACAGAAAGGGCTGGAAAAAAAGCATTTGACATTATCCTGACCATTCATTTGACCTGAATGTATGTGATTTCTCATGTTTGATAATTTGTGTAGAATAGAATAGAATAGAATAGTTTCTTTATTGTCATTGTAACATGAACCATGTACAACGAAATTTAAAAATGTCAGTGCACCATTCAAACATTTCTAAAAGCTAACGATACATACAAGATAAAATATTAAAAGATAAACAACTAAAATAAATATCATGAAAATAGCACGCATAAACACCCAACCCTCCATCCTTCTGTCGATTTCACAGTGTACCGCATTCCCTTAGTATGTACCGAGGTACGGTGAAAAGCTTCTTTTGTCCCATGCTATCCAATCAGCAAAAAGGCTATACATGATTACAACCAGGTGATCCACTGTGTACAGGTCTAAGGGGAATAATGTCTAGAGCACGATTAAGTCCAGCAACGTCAGCCATGATCATATTGAATGGCGGGGCCGGCTCGAAGGGCCGAATGGCCTACTCCTGCACCTATTTTCTATGTTTCTATGTAAAAGATAGGCCAAGAGTCTCCAATGTGGTCGATGGTCCTAATTAGCTAAGTATCTGCTTGTTTTCTCTGGAAGACCAGAGGTGGACAGGAAGCCAGATAAAATATACAAAGTTATTAGAGGCATAGATAGCGTAGACAGTCAGAATTTATTTTACCAGAGTGGAAATGTCATGGACTAGAGGGAATTAATTTGAGGTAAGCAGGGCAAGGCTTAAAGAAGATGCTTGGGGCAAGTTTTTTTTTTTACACGGGGTACCTGGAAGGAGCTGCAAAGTCTGGTGGCGTAGGCAGAAACAATAGTAGTGTCTAAGAGGCTTTTAGATAAGCATATGGATGCACAGAAAATAGAGATTCAGCACAGTGGTGCTGTGGTGGAGTTGCTGCCTTACAGCGCTAGTAGACCCAGATCGATCCTGACTATGGATGCTGTTTGTATGGACTTTGTACGTTCTCCCCATGACCACGTGGGTTTTCTCTGCGGTCTACAGTTTGTAGGTTGGATTAAGTGTAAATTGTCCCTAGCGTGTGTAGGACAGTGTTAATGTGTGGGGAACGCTGGTCGATGCGGACTCGGTGGGCCGAAGGTCCCGTTTCCGCGCTGTATCTCTAAACTGAACTAAACCAAAGATACGGATCATTTGCGGGCAGATGAGATTCATTTATCTTGGCATTATACTTGGCATAGACATTGTGAACACTGTGAACTGTAAAGTGCTTGAATTACCGATCGCCTTTACAGGACCATGCGCATTACTTAAAGAGATGCAGCCATTCAAAGAAAGATTTACATTACATAGAGACAGAACTGTCTTCTTCTTTTCAGAAGGCTGTAAAGAAAGATTTCCAGCATAAATTTTAAGCCATTCGAAAGGGGGGGGGGGGGAGGGGGGGGGGGGGGGGGGGGGGGGGGGGAGGGGGGGGGGGGGGGGGGGGGGGGGGGGGGGTTGTGTCGGAAGGAAATGCAGATGCTGGTTTAAAGTGAAGATAGACACAAAATGCTGGAGTAACTCAGTGGGACAGGCAGCATCTCTGGAGAGAAGGAATGGGTGACGTTTCGGATCGAGACCCTTCTTCAGGCTGTTGTTGCGTGGATGTCTGTCCAACTAATAACATGATAAGGCTGGTCAATTGCTTGCACAGCATGATATCATCCAATACAAGGAAGCATAACTGAAGCAGGCACTCATGCAATATTCCAGAGAAACCATGGTGGTTTCCATTCCGAGCAAGGCTTCCCATTTACGCTACCTCCATCATCTCACATTTGGCCCACATACCTCAAAACCTTTCCTATCCATGTATTGGTCCAAATGTCTTTTAAATGCTGTTATAGTACCTGCCTCAACTACCTCCTCTGGCAGTTCATTCCATATACACATCACCCTTTGGATTAAGCAAACCTCATGTAACAATGTTTTTACATTTTATTCCCTCTGGCTATTATGTGCAAAAACATAGATGAAGAACTGCCGTTTCAACAGAGACAGTTAATAACCCTTCGATTGAGGATGCTCTTCATTGACTATAGCTCTGCATTCAATACGGTCATCCCCACCAAGCTCACCACCAAACTCCACCAGCTAGGCCTCAGCTTGCCGATATGCGATTGGATCCTGAACTTTCAGAAGGAGCGACCGCAGGCAGTGAGACTGGGCCCGCACCTGTCCTCCACTATCACCCTGAGCACTGGCACACCACAGGGCTGTGTACTGAGCCCCATGCTCTACTCCCTCTTCACTGACGACTGTGTTCCTGCATTCGACACCAACGCCATCGTGATGTTTGCAGACGACACACCAGTGATTGGGCTGATCACCAACGGTGATGAAACAAAAGACAGGGCGGAGGTGCAGAACCTGGCGGACTGGTGCACACGTAACAACTTGTCACTAAACACCTCCAAGACCAAGGAGCTGATTATTGACTTCAGGAGGTCCCATAATGGAGAATACGCCCCAATCTCCATTTACGGGGACAGTATGGAGAGAGTGTCCAGCTTTAAGTTTCTGGGCACTCACATTTCAGACGACCTCACATGGTCCACCAACACCGCTGCGCTGGTCAAGAAGGCACAGCAACGACTGTTCTTCCTGAGGACATTAAAAAAGACTGGTCTGCCCCAACAGCTGCTGACAACGTTCTACCGCTGCACCACAGAGAGCATATTAACGTACGGCATCTCTGTGTGGTATCTCAGCTGCACGGAGGCAGAGAGGAGAGTTCTTCAGCTCGTCGTCCACAGAGCGCAGAGGATTATTGGGACACCGCTACCAGCCTTGGAGGGCATCTACCACACACGGTGCCTCAGGAAGGCCGTCAGCATCCACATAGACTCCTCACACCCTTGTAATGGACTGTTCGAACTACTTCCCTCCGGCAGACGTTACAAGGCCTTCTACTATTATTATTATTATTATTATTATTATTATTATTATTATTATTATTATTATTATTATTATTATTATTATTATTATTATTATTATTATTATTATTATTATAATTATTGGAGAATTCATTTTTGGACATTTGTGCGTTATTAGTCATCGCATACCTCCACGACAGTCTCAGTTCCAGAATAAAGCAGTGTCATGTCTGCTGCTCTCTCCTTCAATGTTTGCAAGTAGCAGTGGGTCCTTGTAAAATTTGAAGGATATTGCGATGGAGCTTGAGGAGGTTGCACCAGTGCATTAGAACACTAATTGGATTAAGCAAACGGTGATGCTGATGGAAGAGGAATGACAACAAATGACCTGGATTGTCAGGCTGCTGCCAAATCTAGCAGTGCAATGACAATGGGCAGCTGCCCGATTCTGTTGTTCTGTTGGGAAGACAATTAATATTTTGTAGTTGCATCGGTGAACCCCTCTATGTCGTTGTGGAATGATAACTTGAAAAAAGTGTGGAAGTGTTGAAGAATGTGGTAGCAAGGAAGTACAGATGATAGTTTAAACTGAAGACAGACACAAAATGCTGGAGTAACTTAGCGAGACAGGCTGCATCTCTGGAGCGAAGGAATGTTTCGGGTCGAGACGTTGAAGAAAGTGGTATCCTGCTTGATGTTGGCAGGTGCAGCCAAGTGAAACAGGTTAGCAGCAGCAATGGATGGTGCTCCACAAAACCTTCTCATTCCTAATGTTCAGTATCACAAAGATCTAGCTTGGTCCATATATATCTACCCCAAACTATCGCACAGAGCAGACTACCCACCACTGACTTCATCTACACTTCACACTGCCTTGGAAGAGCATCCAATATAATCAAAGACTTGTCCCATCTCGGTATTCTCTCTGCTCTTGTACAGCAGAAGGTACAGAAACCTGAAAGCACGCACCACCAGACTCAGGAACAGCTTCTTCCCCTGTCTTATCGGGCTTCTCAATAGCCCTTCACAAGCTAGGGTACTGTCCGATTCACCTCTACCCCATTGTGGACATTGGACTTTATCTATGGAACTAATGTACTACAATGCGCTACGATGTTGAGAACTATATTCTACACTCTGTATCTTCCCCCTGCCCCATCTATTGTATTCCAGTATGACTTGCTTGTATTTATTTATGGTGTAGCTGACCTGATTGAATAGCAAAGCTTTCCACTGTACCTCGGTGCACATGACAATAATAGCCCAACCCTCAACTTGTTAAAATGCAGATGTGAGCCCACGGTCGATAGAACCTGGGTCGGCGGTGCCCGCGGCTGGGGTCCGTGTCGGTGCCACGGAGTCATCACGAGGGGACCTGGTCGCGATGGCGGAGAGGTTGATGTGAAGTGCTGTCTGTACAGGTTCTGTCTGTATGGAGTTTGCATTTTCTCCCTGTGACCTGCATAGGTTTTTTCCGAGATCTTCAGTTTCCTCCTCTACCAAAGACGTACAGGTTTGTAGGTTAATTGGCTTGGTATAAATGTAAATTGTCCCTAGTGTGTGTGGGCTAGTGTTAGTGTGTAGGGATCGCTGGTCAGATCGGTCTTGATGGGCCGAAGGGCCTGTTTCTGCGCTGTATTTCTAAACTAAACTAAACTGGTGGACTGAGCTTTCAACCTGCATTTCTGCTCTCATTGCTTCTCTTGGATGGGAAGAAAACAAACATCCTCTAGTTCTTACCTTCCACCCCGTCAACATCCACCTTCAACATCTGCCAACAATAAGATTCAACCACCAGACACATATGCAACCCCTTCCCATCAGCATTTCAAAGCGGTTGCTCCCCTTGTGAACTTCTGGTCTACACTCCTGTTCCAATGCAACCGCTGAACCTTCATCTCTTTATGTCTCACCATCCAACGACACAGACAATCTTTTCAGATGTAGTTGCGGTTCACTTGCATTTCTTTGCACCTAATGAACTGCATTACATGTTCACAATGTGTCTATAGCACACTGGAGAAACCAAAGACAGACAGGGTGATCGCTTTGCAGAGCACCGGCATTCAGTACACAGGAGTTAAACCTGATCTTCCAGATGCTTGCTGCTTTAAATCACCATCCCATTCCCCCACCAATCAATCTGTATGTGGCACTTATGTTTCAAAGCAGTAATATAACCTGCGCTGTTACACAATGAAAGCTTGAAAAACATCTCATCTTCTGTGTATGCACATTGTAGCCAGTAGTACTGAATATTACATTTTTCAACATAGGGTAATTGCCTCTTTCTGTCTGTCTGTTACAGAACTGGCCATTTCTGTCTGCCATCATTTTGAATCAGATTTATCTTGTTTTGTACATTTTGGCCTTCCACTTGTCCCGCAACCTTACATGAACAGCGCAGACCTGTTGCCTCAAACGCAAGAAGAAGAAGACATGAAAAGCACATCCGATGCCCGACACTATATTTCTTCTTCTCCTAGTACTTCTTTCAGTTGGCCATTTGATATTTCTCAACTGGCTGAAGGTGGCTCTGTAGCTTTGCATGTTTATAGAATTAACTCTGCTGCTATTCTGTTAGGCTGGATTGCCAGATTCCACAACTAATCCAGTCTTGGTCAATTTCTGCAGATATCTGGTGAAAGCCATGGCAACTGTCTGAAAGTATCAATGGATTCTCTCTTCTGATTCTCTCTCCCTCCCTGGATAGAGTGGACGTGGAGAGGATGTTTCTACTAGTGGGAGAGTCTAGGACCAGAGGCGATAATCTCAGAATAAAACTATCTTTAGAAAGGAGATGAGGAAGAATTTATTTAGTCAGACAGTGGTGACTATATGGAATGTATTGCCACAGAAGGCCAAGTTAATTGAAATGTTTAAGGCGGAGATTGACAGATTCTTGATTAGTATGGATGTAAGGGGTTATGGGGAGAAGTCGGGAGAATGGGGTTGAGAGGGAAAGAGATCAGCCATGATTGAATGGAAAAATGGACTTGATGGGATAAATATCATCATTCTGCTCTTATAATTTATGAATTTATGAACTTCTGAACTTCTCCAAATTATGTCTGAAGGATTCCTTCGGTGCATGTGACAAATAAAATTGACTTTGACTTTGACTTTGGTAACAGTCAAATATTTAATCTCTAGGCTAATTGCACTGTGCTTGTAATGCATCAGAACATGTTCCTGAGTTTCAGTTGAGAACTTTGCAGTACAGTATAGGCCTCTTCCCTTGTGTCCAACAAGTACAATAACATTCAAACATTCTTCTAGTTTACCACTGTAGCTCAGGTAATATAGACTGCAATCTCATATCTTGATCATCTTCATTTGTTAGACAAGCTGTAAAGATACTGTAAAGATACTATCTCAGTTATAGAGTCATAGAGTGATACAATGTGGAAACAGGCCCTTCAACCCAACTAGTCCCACCTGCCTGCGCTTGGTCCATATCCCTCCAAACCTGTCCTATCTATGTACCTGTCTAACTGGTTCTTAAACTTTGGGATAGTCCCAACCATAACTACCTCTGCTGGCAGCATGTTCCATACACCCATCACGATCTATGTGAAAGAATTACCACTCAGATTCCAATTAAATCGTTTCCCTTTCACCTTGAACCTATGTCCTCTGATCCTTGATACCCCTACTCTGGGCAAGAGACTCTGTGAATCTACCTGATCTATTCCTCTCATGATTTTGGGCATAGTCAGCATGGTTTTGGAAGTGAGAGGTCGTGTCTCACTATTCTGATTGAGTTCTACGTGCATCTACATGCTGGCCCCACTACAAGTATGCAAGATGTAACACCCAGGAGAAATGTACTGCTATCTCACTGATGGTGGAAGGTTGCTTCTCCGACTGGAGGCCTGTGACTAGTTGTCTCAATATCAGTAAAACCAAGGAACTGATTGTGGACGTTGGAAGAGGAAGGATGAGGACACACAATCCTGTTTATATCAATGGGACGATCGTGGAGAGAGTCAAAAGCTGCAAATTCATGGGCGTGCATATTTCCGAAGAACTTTCCTGGACCCAGCACACTGATGCAATTATAAAGAAAGCACATCAGCGCCTCTACTTCCTGAGAAGATTACAGAGATTCAGTTTGTCAAAGAGGATTCTCTTGGCATTCTACAGGTGCACAGTAGAGAGCATATTGACTGGTTGAATTGTGGCCTGGTTTGGCAGCTTGAACGTCTGGGAGCGGAAAAGACTGCAAAAAGTTGTGAACACTGCCCAGTCCATCGCCGGCTCTGACTCCCCACCATCGAAGGGATTTACCAGAGTTAGTGCCTCAAAAAGGCAGCCAACATCATCAGAGACCCACAACATCCTGGCCCCACACTCATTTCACCACTGTCATCGGGAAGAAGGTACAGGAGCCTGAAAACTGTAGTGTCAAGGTTCAGGAACCGCTTCTTCCCTACAGCCATCAGGCTATTTTACTTCGGAGTCACGTGAGTGAAGACCCCGCCAGTACGCATGTGTGTCATATCGTCTATCGCATTGCGTGATGACTGGCAGGGTGAACGTGATTCTCCTGCCAGCAACAGACCTGAGGTAAGTTTTTAAAAAACTTTTTCAGGTTTTCCATCTTCTTGCAGAAACCTCCACTTAGAGGTCCTGCTAAAAGTCCGGGGCAAAGTCGAGACTAGGGGGAACCCCAGTCACGAACTTCCAGGGAACCGCGGTCACGGGGATGCCTGCCCACGGACCAAGTCGCTCGGGAGATCGCAGAATGCGGGTAGCGAGCGGAGGTGGATTCGTCTTTCGAGCCACTGGTGGTGGAGCCAGCGGCTTCATACAGTTGGAGAACCCGCTCGGGGGACCGCGGAATGCGGGGAGCGGTGGATTCGCCTTCCGAGCCGCTGGCGGTGGAACCAGCGGCTTCATATTGGTGCCGGGGGCACCTGGAGAACCGCTCCGAGGACTGCGGAACGCGAGTCGCGGGCGGCGATGGATACGCCTTCCGAGCCGCTGGCAGAAAACCAGTGGCTTCATATTGGTGCTTGTGGCATCCAGAGCAGATTCCCCCCCCCCCCCCCCCCCCCCGACATTACAAACCGTGGCTATCCCTTTTAAAGGGACAGCGGGGATATCCCGGCTGTAGTTAATGCGGGGATACCCAGCTCAGGGGGGGGGGGTGGGGGGAGCCCGACTGGAGAACATCGTGGAGAAGCCCTGCTATAGGAACAGCGGAGGTAAAGCTCGGGGGAGAAATACCCGACATGGAAACCTTTCTACAAGGACCTCAGAGGGAACCCCAGCTGCAACAACTAAGACCAGGAGACCATACTGGGGAGGAGCGTTGCCCTTGCAGCAGAAGGTTTAAAACAGGACATGCAGGTAAAATCCTAACTCAAAGGTTGTTTTGTGCTATCTTATGAGAATGTTACAGGAATGGACCGCATCTAGACTGACTGCGGAGGACCGCGGAATTGCGGGCAGTCAGCAGCTTTAGGCTGCACCTGGATCGCTATTGATCAGCAGTCTCCGACCTGGCACCTGCACAGTCGAAATCGATGCCATAAACTGGCGGGAAAGCCAAGCAGAAGTCGGATAGGCTGAAGACTTGGACGAAAGATACCACAAGTGTGCTCAGGTTGCAGGAACAACACAACCAGCAGTAGGAGAAGGCTGTGAATAACAACAAATACTATCTAAATGGTGGCCGATTGGGAAAGGGGGAGATGCAGCGAGACCTGGGTGTCATGGTACACCAGTCATTGAAGGTAGGCATGCAGATGCAGCAGGAAGTAAAGAAAGCGAATGGTATGTTGTCTTTCATAGCAAAAGGATTTGAGTATAGGAGCAGGGAGGTTCTACTGCAGTTGTACAGGGTCTTGGTGAGACCACACCTGGAGTATTGCGTACAGTTTTGGTCTCCAAATCTGAGGAAGAACATTATTGCCATAGAGGGAGTGCAGAGAAGGTTCACCAGACTGATTCCTGGGATGTCAGGACTGTCTTATGAAGAAAGACTGGATAGACTTGGTTTATACTCTCTAGAATTTAGGAGATTGAGAGGGGATCTTATAGAAACGTACAAAATTCTTAAGGGGTTGGACAGGCTAGATGCAGGAAGATTGTTCCCGATGTTGGGGAAGTCCAGGACAAGGGGTCACAGCTTAAGGATAAGGGGGAAATCCTTTAAAACCGAGATGAGAAGAACTTTTTTCACACAGAGAGTGGTGAATCTCTGGAACTCTCTGGAACAACAGGTATGGTGGAGTAGCATTTCCTGCCACAGAGGGTAGTTGAGGCCAGTTCATTGGCTATATTTAAGAGGGAGTTAGATGTGGCCCTTGTGGCTAGGGGATCAGGGGGTATGGAGAGAAGGCAGGTACGGGATACTGAGTTGGATTATCAGCCATGATCATATTGAATGGCGGTGCAGGCTCGAAGGGCCGAATGGCCTACTCCTGCACCTATTTTCTATGTTTCTATGTTTCTAACTACCAAATACCCAGCACCAGGGAACTGTATTTCGCTCAGTTTCCCTGTGGTGAACAGCTATCAGGGGGATACTGCCATTTGGGCAACATGATGAAACAAGTCAAGAAGCTCGACAAGGGCCATTGGGCTCATGAAGGCCACATCATCACAAAATACCTCACAGCTCCAGCAGCAGCACCCCTACGCACCCACCAGCAAACCACGATACACTGAAGCTGGTGAAAGCTTGAAGGCCGTACAACCAGTACAAAGGTCTTTTTAGGCCACAGCCCAGAACGGCCTTCCTGGAAGATGCGCCAACCCCGTACTCGAGCTCTTCTACCTCCCAGGAGCAGATATGCAAAATCATGCACACATGGTTGAGGCAGCTCCTGGGTCGGGTTGCATAAGTCCCCCCATTCGGATGTGGAAGGATGAAGCTGATTGAGGCAACTCCTGGAAGTTCCCCATCCGGCGGTGTGAAGTTAGGGAGCCACATCATGATGTCTCCTGTCACGAATACGAGTTGGTAATATTTACACTGGTTTGAATATTTACCTTGGTTTGGGATAACATAAGATTAGTTTATACTGCACAACAGGTATGGTTGGAGTAGCCTTTCAAGGCAGGCTCACAATTATGGGGATGTGGACTGATCATTGTCAACAGCCTCAAACCGCAAGTGCAGTATAGACTTTTCTGAAAAACTTCCATGTGATCATTTCCGCTCACAGGGTTCGTAGATAATTGAAATTTAACTGGATGAGGCAATGAGACACTCAGTGCATTGCAAAATGGGCTAACTTCAGTTTCCAGATTATTTACCAAATCACTACAATCAGTGCTTTGACTGCACAGAGCGAACAAATAAGTGTTATGGCCAATCTGGATGATATTGAACATACTGAATTTTACTAAATTAGCCTATCAGCCACATAGTTATATTTGTTAAATTGGGGTTCTAACCCGTCCAGTTAAATTTAAATCAAGCTGATACCAACTGAAACTATTGATTATTGGAATATAATCAATCCATTTATTTGTCTGGGATTCAGCTCTGAGACAAAAGATTAGACATCTGCTATTCGCAGCTGAAACTATCAAAGTCACAATGGTGGACGAACAGTATTCAGCGTTGCTCCACTAAACATCCGTAAATCTTCAGTCATTCACAAACTGATGCTATTGCTCAAAGATGGGGAATTTACTAATACCATCTCTAGTTACGGAGGCAGATGGGATTAGCACGAGGTATCAATTGCTTTGTTAAATACGGATTAAAAAATATTAGCGAAAACATTAGCTAGAAGACTGTCAATATGTCAGTAAATTAATAAATAAGGATCAAACGGGATTTATACCTAAGAGATATTCATTTAATAACCTGAGACGTCTGTTTAACATAATGCCCTCTCACAAACCTCAAGAACAAGAGTTATCTATCATTTCATTGGACGCAGAAAAAGCATTTGATCAAGTAGAATGGGATTATATGATTAAAGTATTGCAAAAATTTCAAATGGGAAAGAGCTTCATCGCATGGATAAAATTATTATATAACAAACCCACGGCTAGAATATTAACTAATAATATACTATCAACGAAATTCCAATTATCAAGGGGTAACAGACAAGGATGTTCATTATCACTGCTGTTATTCGCTCTAGTAATTGAACCTATAGCTGAAAAAATTAGAACACACCCGGACATTTACGGTTATAATACAAAATATTCAAATAACAAAATATCCTTATATGCAGACGATATATCACAAAACCCCAAATCAGTATACCAAACATATTAAACCTAATTGAGGACTTCAGATCTTTCTCAGGATACAGAAGAATAAACTGGAATAAAAGTGAAATTATGTCGATAAATCCGAAAGACTCAACACATCTTTTGAAATTCCCCTTTAAAATAGCCACAGAAAAATTTAAATATTTAGGAATTGAAATCACCAGAAATTATCACGGTCTGTTTAATGCCAATTATAGCCCCTTACTTAAGAAATTAAATAATCTAATTCAATTCTGGAAAACGCTTCCGATGTCTTTAATAGGTCGAATAAATGCTATAAAAATGATCTTTTTACCACAAATCCTATCTTTATTTCAATCAATTCCAATATATCTTCCAAAAATCTTTTTCAAAAAATTAGTCAGACATTACAAACTTCCTTACTTCTTTTACTTCTATCTTTTTTAAAGCTCAAAAAATGAAGTGGTACAACATAATGTAATAAGATATATGTGATGTATTAATGTAGTTTACTGTACTGCTAATAAAAAATAAAAATAAAAAATTTAAAAAATCAATTGTTCAGTCATGGTATCAACTGCCAATGGACACCAGGTGCGTTATGTGCATTAAAGGGTGTGTGAATATGCATAATCTGCATGCACAAGTCCTAGGTCATGCACTTTGTTGGTGGAATATGTTAATCACTAAGGTACAATCAAATCAAAGTATCCAGTGATAGTTTTACCTAACTGCATTTAGCACTGGTGTATTATCATGCAAATCAATGACAACACAGAATGAATGTGCGATCACAAGGTATTTATTGACATTGTGAATCAATGGAACACTAACGATCGAGATGCTTGCATCCAGGCTCAATCACCAGTTGCAAAAATACGAGGCATATCAGTGGCGAAAGGTGCATTCTCGCTACACAAGGGAGGAATGGTCTTTTATGTCTTCCTCCATTTGGCCTCATAGGACGGGTCATGCAAAATTTCCGCTTCCGGCTTTTCATAGTGCCTGTTTGGGTGATTTACCCATGGTTCCCGCTAATGTGGGAAATGAGAATAAAACCTTACATGGTTATTTCTGAGCACTAAGATGCTGGTTCAGTTGTGATGTTGAAACCATCCTCTGCATGATATAATCAATTCATTCACTTACAGACTCTGCGAGACCGTTCCTGCGGCTCGGGTTGTCAAACCTAAAGCATTGGGGGTGCTCACTGCAGATTGCAGGAATAGCATCAAATAGCAGCATTCATCATAGGAGATGGAAAGTATTGTTTATGCTTCTTTACATTTAACTCGGCACGGATGACTGACATCTTGAAATTCAGTCTTATGGGATTATAACATTAAGTTAATATTCCATTTACTGCGCCTGAAGTACCTCCTCATCATTTGGCTGCGGTGAACATAAACCACTCTGTCCGGTCTTACCCTCTGACATGTAGATTATGAAGGGTATCATCAACTTAAAACCTCCCAGGTCTAGGGACGCAGAGATATGGGTTGTTAACATTGTGCTACGTCACTTCACCGATGGGCACCAGCAACATCCCTGTCCTTGGTCAAACTCACTTACTAGTGGTTATGCCATAGCATTGAGTACAGCGCTACGGGTTCAGTCATTGCTACACTGAATAGGATGATCATATCTGTGGGCTATAATAAACATGTTTTGTTCATGATTAGTCAAGCAGAGTAGACAGGGACATAAGACCAAACTAGATGTTGCATATTCCATGGACCTTGGGTTGCGTGTAATCACGCATCTACACCAGTATGCCAAGGTCCCTAAGAGCCTTATAGACTCTAAGTAGCTATATTGTTAGTTACATAAACCTCGTTAGAAGGAATCACTACAAACCTTCTCCAGAGGATTAAATGGGTCAGGCATATACTGGACTGAACATTGACATTTTGAGTTTCACTCCACCAGGACCGCTATACCTCAGCAGCAGGGTTATGGACCACATCCTAGTGGCTGCAGTATGGTCAAACTATTGATCTGTCCAAATATTCAGATCAAACCCATTGCCAGATCGGGGGTATTTGCAAACTCTATGTTAGGTATGTTTCCTCCCGGTTGAGGGAGGTTACTATTGCAATATTTTTCATTAATAGCATCAACATGTCTATATCAATGTCATGTCTGAATGTCAGAAAACAACCCCACCTGTATGGAGAAAGGCCAAGACTGTTGCAATTCCCAAACCTGGAAAGGACCCATCATCCCCAAAAAGCTACAGACCTATTTCCCTCCTCTGCATCACCTACAAGCTCTACGAGAGGCTACTACTCCAACGCCTTATGCCAATTATAGACTCCAAGCTTACTAAAGATCAAGCTGGCTTCCGACCTGGCCGCTCCTGTGCCGGGCAGCTACTGAACCTCACCCAACACATTGAGGACCGTTTTGAGTGCAAACTCATCACCGGAGCAGCTTTCATAGATCTCACCGCTGCCTACGACACTGTCCAGCACCGCACCATGATCAGGAAACTTTTTGACATGACTGGTGACCTCGACCTGTGCCAAGTTATCAAAAGCCTTCGCATCAACAGGCGCTTCTTCGTTCAACTAAACGACAAGAAGAGCAAATGGAAAGCCCAAAAGAATGGCCTACCACAAGGCAGCGTACTGGCCCCCCTCCTCTTCAACATCTACACCAACGACCAACCACTTCCCCCACAATGCCGCCGCTTCATCTATGCTGATGACCTCTGCATCACCACCCAACAGGAGAACTTCCAGAAGATCGAGTCTGTCCTGGAAAGCGCCCGCCCTCCAAGAGATGACAACTTACTCCAATAACAACCACCTGAAACCCAACCCATCAAAAACCCAACTATGCAGCTTCCATCTTAAAAATCGAGATGCAGGAAAACAACTGAGCGTCTCATGGGATGGCCACAAACTCTCCAACCACTTCCACCCTGTGTACCTCGGAGTCACACTCGACAGGACACTCTCTTTCAAAACCCACCTTCAGAACACCAAAGCCAAGGTCAACACTCGCAACAACATCCTGCGCAAACTGGTAAACTCAAAGTGGGGCGCTGATCCACCAACCATCCGTGCAACTGCCCTAGCCCTGTGCTTCTCCACAGCTGAATACGCGTGCTCAAGCTGGAGCCGCTCCCACCACACCAAACTGGTTGACACAGCCCTCAACGACACCTGCCACATTATCACGGGATGCATAAAGACAACTCCAGTCCCGTGCCTCTACGCCCTAGCTGGTATTGCCCCCCCCCCCATATCAGACGATCCATCATCGCCCAAGACGAGCGGAGAGCACAGGAGATCGATACCAGGCACCCCCTGCACGGACACACAGCACCTCCACCCCGACTGAAATCTAGAGCCAGTTTCTTGCAGACAGTCCCACCTCTCCAGACAACCAAAGAAACAGCAAGGACCAGCATCTGGAAAGATGAATGGAACCAGCTCAACACACGAGCCCACGACTGGATGGAGAGAGGAATCACTCCGACTGAATGCCTCGCCAGCGGGCACGACCTCCCATGGCCAACCTGGAAGACCCACAACAGATTACGAGTGGAGCAGGGGAGGTGCAAAGCACTTATGAAAGCATGGAACTACCAGGCAGAAGACACATGCAGCTGTGGAGCAGTACAGACAATGTCCCACCTACTGGAGTGTGACGACACCCCCAGTGCAGCCCCCAGGACCTGGCTGAACTGACCCGACCAGCTGTGACCTGCGCCAGATACTGGCACAACAACATCTGAGATTGCAACGGACTCGAAGAAGAAGATGTCTGAATGCAATATTAATGTTCACTCATCATTGGCCTACTGATGCAGTGTATAACGCCTGGACTCATTTTCCACTGCATGAAATCACAGAGCTTTAAAATCTTCACATAGTCACTCACGTGACTCTGCAGTAAAATAGTAAGATTAAACGAGAATTTACCAGTTTGAAGTTTGATCTTTATTTTATGCGGAGTAACGTTGAGGGATTCCGTGCCCTCCGCTCCCAGCCCTCTATCATAAAGATCAACTAGTATTATGGTTCTCTTATCTTACTATGTTCAGTTCAATAACTGTTGTCTGCGATTTCACACCGCTGCTTTGAAGATTGACACGCATGCGTACTGGCGGGGTCTTCATGTATTCCCTCAACGTTACTCCTCATAAAATAAAGATCAAACTTCAAACTGGTAAGTTCTCGTTTAATCTTACTATTAAACACTACAACCTCATATAGACTCTGAACTACAATAAACTATTATTTTTATTGCTGCACTGTTTTGTTTGCTTTTTGAGTATGTGTGCATATGTGTGTGTGTGTATATATATATATATATATATATATATATGGGTATGTTGTGAGTATGTGTATATATACACTGAGCTTTTCTCTTTCTCTCTCTCGTTTGTCATATCATCCTATGTTTTCATATTCTGTTGTGCTGCAGCAAGTAAGAATTTCATTGTTCTCTCTGGGATATGACAATAAAACACTCTCGACTCTTGAGCCTCTATCGAACATGATACTAAGACCATGATACTTATCTACCTGTGCATAATCCATATCCCTCCATTCCCTGCAACCACTACATAGAAAATAGACAATAGGTGCAGGAGTAGGCCATTCGGCCCTTCGAGCCTGCACCGCCATTCAATATGATCATGGCTGATCATCCAACTCAGTATCCTGTACCTGCCTTCTCTCCATACCCCCTGATCCCTTTTGCCACAAGGGCCACATCTAACTCCCTCTTAAATATAGTCAATGAACTTGCCTCAACTACCTTCTGTGGCAGAGAGTTCCAGAGACTCATCACTATCATATCTGTCATCCCTTTACCTACGTGTATCATTGGTAGAACTGCTTTTTTTCATCAGAATTTTTGGCCACTACTCAAGACCCATATTCTTTTAAATTTTTCTCTCTCATGTATCTGCCCAATTGCCTTTTAAATGTTATTATACCTGCTTCAACCACTTAACTTGGCAGCTTGCTGCAAATAACCACCACCCTCTGTGGAAAAAGTTGTCCCCAGATTCCTATTAAACCTTTCCGCTTTCACCTTAAACTTACAGTATGCTTTCTAGATTTTGAATACACAGGACTGGGAAAAAGATTGTGTGCGTTCACCTTATCTATGCCCCTCGTGACTTTGCACAGTTTCATAAGATAACATTGGTGCACCCGTGCAGAACTTAATTAATTTAATTAATTTAATTATCTTTACTATTAACTGAAACTGAATAGTTTCAGGCCTGAAATATATATATATATATATATTAAAAAAAGTTTTTAAAAAAAGAAAAAAAAGGGCTTGGACGCACTAGAGGCAGGAAACATGTTCCCAATGTTGGGGGAGTCCAGAACCAGGGGCCACAGTTTAAGAATAAGGAATAAGCCATTTAGAGGCGAGGAAACACCTTTTCTCACAGAGAGTGGTGAGTCTGTGGAATTCTCTGCCTCAAAAGGCGGTGGAGGCCGGTTCTGTGGATACTTTCAAGAGAGAGCTAGATAGGGCTCTTAAAAATAGCAGAGTCAGGGGATATGGGGAGAAGGCAGGAATGAGGTACTGATTGGGGATGATCAGCCATGATCACATTGAATGGCGGTGCTGGCTCGAAAGGCCAAATGGCCTACTCCTGCACCTATTGTCTATTTTCTATTGTCTAAATTCCACCCTGCCCTCAAATTCACCTGGACTATCTCTGACACCTCTCTCTCTTTCTTGATCTTTGTCTCCATCACAGGGGACAGACTATCAACAGACAAAATGATAAGGAATTGTTTCAGCCATCCATGATACACTTGTATAATGTTCCTTTTACAAATGTCTTCCCCTTCGCATCCTCTTCAAGAGCTTCAATACAATCTACTTTTAACAAGCAATTTGTTATGCTTCTTAAAGATTTTTTTTTGAAGATTGAATTGAATTGAATAACCTTTAATAATCCTTTACAGGAAATTACAGTGCCACAACAGCTTCAAGACAGACATAACACCACACATTTCCTCAGATAGCTTCCATACCTAATAAGTTAAAATACAATGAATGAATACTAAAAAAATCCAAAATTATTTTTGTGCATTATAAAACCTTATAGCAGCTGGTATACAAGACTTCCTATATCTCTCAGTTTTGCACATTGGTGCAATCAGTCTCTGACTGAAGATGCTGCTCTTGATCACCTTCAGGGCGTGGAGTGGGTGAGTGGGGTTGGTCATTATTGAACCTAGTTTGTTCAGAGTTCTGGCCTCTGCCACCTGCTGGACCGTTAGTTGCTCAACCCCGAAGATAGTTAGTTGCTCAGCCCCGAACGTCAGCCTGCAGCCCCGAAGATAGTTCAATCTTTGCTATAATTGCTGTACAGTAATTCTGTGAAACACACTTGAATATTTTCTGAGATGAAATATACCAAACAAGGACAGAAGTAATCCACTTATCCCCTTGAGCATGTTCCACAACTTAGTGAGATCATGACTGATCCATGATCTAACTCCACTTACTTCATTACTTCATAACTTCATTTAACAGAAATCTAACAATCTCACATTTAAAATTAATTATAGACCAAACATCAATTTCCATCTATGGAACAAAATTAAGAATTCCTCCACCCTCCACATACAATTGCTTCCTAATTTCCCTGATGAAATATCTGGCTCCAATTTTAATATTTCCTAGCCAAAAATGTACGAAATATTTGCGATATTAGGTATCTTTAGCATATTGAAAATATCAGTCAAAGCCTCTGTGGAATGGTAAAAACTACGGGGAATTTGACCTTGGTTGGTTTAATCTTTCATCATAATTTATTGTTAGTAAAACCCCACTGGACTTCTTGCAAAGCCAGTATTTCCTCTCAACAGTGTGGTGCCCAGAACTCTGCTGTAGTTCAAGTGTGGTCTAACCAGTGTTTTTATCACTGCAACAGAATTTCTATCTACTACTCGAGTTCTCTTAATATGTGTCAACGCTCAATTTGCCTTTAGAAAATTATATTCTGTAACTGTCAATGAAAATGTGATAATCTCCTCCCTACATGGATCTATTTTCTGCTTGGATCTGCACTGTTTCTAAAGGGCCTGTCCCACCAGCATGCGACTGCATGCAGCAAGCGCGACCAAACCGGAAGTGGGGGCCGCGCGGAGGTCGAGTGATCCCGTACGAATTGACGTGAAGTTCAAGCGAAGTCCGCGGGAAGTTCGCGCTAGGCTTACACCGTCAGGACGCTGCATACGGTGTCGAGACGGTGCGTACGGTGTCGAGATGGTGCGTACACCCATTGAGGCGGTGTGTACGGCCTCAATGCGGCTGCGGGCCTGCAGGCCGTTGCTGCGCGGAATTTTTGGAGCCCCGCGCGATGTCGGGACCAGCTCCGCTCAACTCCATATGGCTCCGGCGATCGAAGTGGGACCGGCCCTGTGAGGCCATACGGCTCAAGCGACCACGTTAGGTCGCGCTTGCCGCATGCAGTCGCAAGCTGGTGGGACAGGCCCTTAACTTTCCGCCATTTATATAGTGTGATTTTATCCTTTTATGGTTCAAGTTGATGATTTATAGTTTTATTATTGTCACATGTGCCGAGGTACAGTGAAAAGCTTTTGTTGCCTACTATCCAGACAACAGAAAGACAATACATGATGCAAGTTTACAATCGAGCCATATATATGATAAGGGAAAAGTTTAGTGCAAGGTAAAGCCATCAAAGCCCGAGCAAGGGTAGACCGAGTCACCAAAGATGTAGATAGTAGTTCAGCACTGCTCTATTTTCCCATTTGCTTCTCCCCTATTGAAATCTTTGCTACAGTTTGGCATTTTACTTTAATGATTCAACATGGATTTACGAAGGGAAAATCATGCTTGACTAATCTTCTGGATATTTTTGAGGATGTAACTAGGAAAATGGACAAGGGAGAGCCAGTAGATGTAGTGTACCTGGACCTTCAGAAAGCATTTGATAAGGTGATGTTATCCATTTTGGTATCAAAAACAGGAAAGCAGATTATCATCTAACTTGGGTCAAGTTGGGAAAAGCGGAAGTACTACGGGATCTGGGGGTCCTTGTTCATCAGTCTATGAAAGTAAGCATGCAGGTACAGCAGGCAGTTAAGAAAGCGAATGGCATGTTGGCCTTTATAACAAGAGGAGTCGAGTATAGGAGCAAATAGGTCCTTCTGCAGTTGTACAGAGCCCTAGTGAGACCACACCTGGAGTATTGTGTGCAGTTTTGGTCCCCTAATTTGAGGACGGACAGTGCAGTTTTGGTCCACTAATTTGAGGAAGGACATTCAATGGTATCATGACTGATCATCTCCAATCAGTACCCCGTTTCTGCCTTCTCCCCATATCCTCTGACTCCACTATCTTTAAGAGCCCTATCTAGATTTCTCTTGAAAGTATCCAGAGAACCGGCCTCCACCGCCCTCTGCGGCAGAGAATTCCACAGACTCACGACTCTCTGTGTGAAAAAGTGTTTCCCCATCTCCGTTCTAAATGGCTTACCCCTTATTCTTAAACTGTGGCCCCTGGGATGAGAGGGGATCTTATTGAAACATATAAGATTATTAAGGGTTTGAACATGCTGGAGGCAGGAAACATGTTCCCGATGTTGGGGGAGTCCAGAACCAGGGGCCACAGTTTAAGAATAAGGGGTAAGCTATTTAGAACGGAGATGGGGAAACACTTTTACACACAGATATGTGAGTCTGTGGAATTCCCTGCCTCAGAGGGCGGTGGAGGCTGGTTCTATGGATACATCCAAGAGAGAGAGCTAGATAGGGCTCTTAAAGATAGAGGAGTTAGGGGATATGGGGAGAAGGTAGGATCGGGGAACTGATTGGGGATGATCAGCCATGATCACATTGAATGGCGGTGCTGGCTTGAAGGGCCGAATGGCCTACTCCTGCACCCAATTGTCTATTGTCTATTGTCTATTGTCCAAGGAATAAAGTCCTAGCAAAACTCTCCCTATTTCATTGTTCATTGGCTATATTTAAGTGGGAGTTAGATGTGGCCCTTGTGGCTAAAGGGATCAGGGGGTATGGAGAGAAGGCAGGGATGGGATACTGAGTTGGATGATCAGCCATGATCACATTGAGTGGCGGTGCTGGCTCAAAGGGCCGAAAGGCCTACTCCTGCACCTATTGTCTATTGTCTATTTAAAGCATCTATTTTTGATTTGGGAGGAGCTGAAGAGAAGTATTCATCTTATCTGATTTGAAATGTTTAATTTTAACAGCTGTTGTCAGGACTCCTCCATAGAAATGCTTACAGTTGGAAAATCTATCAAGTTTGGATCAAGACCATGATAGATTGGAAATAAGCTCTGCAATGTGGGTGGGCTTGTCCAAGTTGGAAATTGAACAACCCATGTGATCAATTAAATCTTAAGCTGTACTCAAACTTATTTTTGTTAAATGCACTGAGAAACTGCAGAGGAAATAAAACTTTACTAAACAAGTGAAAGCATCTGGGGAATAACCATCAAAGTACAAGCAGTTACTCCAGTACAAGCAGTTACTCAAGTACTCCAGTACTCCAGTACAAGCAGTTACTCCACAGATAGGTTTGCACCTATGCTGTGATCCTTGCAATCTTTCCACTGGACAGTAAAAAAATGTTTTCTATGAATAGTTTTCTGCTATTATTCAAAATTGCACTTAATTAATTGTGAAACTCTCATTTTGATTTAGTGAGAAGAGAGAAACAACTGTTTCTGCGATTGTGCAAATTATTCCTTGAAGAATGTGAAGGTTGACTTTTAAAAATATTGGCCAATATAACAGTTTACTGATTTGCCAAATATTTCAATGACTGCCAATCCTTCGATGTTGGTAAGCACATGCTTTTGTTCGACACTGGCTAATCTAAAGCAAATGTGTTTGTTTATGGCTAAAGGACAAACTTTACTTTGCAGATCTTTAATTTATTTCTCCTTGCATAATTCTTCAATAAAATTGTCTGTATTACAATCCACAGAGAGTGTAAGCATCCAAGCTACCCATACTCCACCAACATCATCTCCGCTTCTCTCAACTCAACCCTATTCTGTTGCCTTTCTTGATTCTGGTATCCAAGAAACCAGATGATGATAAAAGAAGATAATAAAAGAGCAAGTGGGAATTGTACATACTGCCAAACAGTCACCAGACAAGGCCTTCTAAACCATCATCATATGCACTAACAGGAGATGAAAGCAACACTGTGATGTGCATGTGACTGGTATATGCATGTGTGGCATTCTGAGATTATTGTTCAACATGATCTGATGGACTTGGAGAGAAGATTGAGGGGGGTTCTTATAGAAACTTACAAAATTCTTAAGCGGTTGGACAGGCTAGATGCAGGAAGATTGTTCCCGATGTTGGGGAAGTCCAGAACAAGGGGTCACAGTTTAAGGATAAGGGGGAAATCTTTTGGGACCGAGATGAGAAAAACATTTTTCACACAAAGAGTGGCGAATCTCTGGAATTCTCTGCCACAGAAGGTAGTTGAGGCCAGTTCATTGGCTATATTTAAGAGGGAGTTAGATGTGGCCTTTGTGGCTAAAGGGATCAGGGGGTATGGAGAGAAGGCAGGTACAGGATACCGAGTTGGATGATCAGCCATGATCATATTGAATGGCGGTGCAGGCTCGAAGGGCCGAATGGCCTACTCCTGCACCTATTTTTTATGTTTCTATGTTTCTAAAATTATCTCAGTTACTGCTTTTTAGGGGCTGTTAGCCCTCATCAGTGCCGCTGTCAAAGATTCAATAATGGGAAGCCACCAAAAGATTGGTGAGCATGTACCATGGCGAGATTGGCAAGGCCCACCTTTCATAAGATATCAACAAACGTGGGGGAGGGTGAGGGTCCAGTACAAACAATGCATAGGGTACACCTGCCCACTACAGCAATGTTAAAACATCTGGGCTTGAGAGAGGACATCAGCAATAGCCAGAGCCCCATTACAGTCCCAGCCTATTTGTAATCAATTGAATATTAGCAGCCTTCCATCAGATACTATGCAGCAAGTGGCATGATATGTTGTAGGGAAACAAGGGCATAACGTTAAAAAAAAAATTAAATAGTGAAAGGTTTGGAAAGAATGGATGTGGAGAGGATGTGTCCATGAGGGGAAGAGTCTAGGACAAGAGGGCTTAGCCCCAAAATGAAAGGACTTTCCTTGAGGAAGGTGACGAGGAATGTCTTTAGTCAGTGGTTGGTGAATCTGTGGAATTGTTTGCCACAGAAGGCTGTGGAGCCCAAGTCAGTGGATATTTCTAAGGCAGAGATAGATAGATTCTTGATTAGTACGGGTGTCAGAGGTTATGGGGAGAAGGCAGGAGAATGGTGTTAGGAGGGTTAGATAGATCAGCCATAATTGAATGGCGGAGTAGACTGGATGGGTCAAATGGCCTAATTCTGCCCCTATCACATGAAAATGTGTAAGGATGATTGATTGAATGATGCATTTCACTCAGTAAGCTGTGAATAATAACCTTTACCTGTAAGATTATTAACCATATAACCATATAACAATTACAGCACGGAAACAGGCCATCTCGGCCCTACAAGTCCATGCCGAACAAATTTTTTTCCCCTTACCTGCCTGCACTCGTACCATAACCCTCCATTCCCTTCTCATCCATATGCCTATCCAATTTATTTTTAAATGATACTAATGAACCTGCCTCCACCACTTCCACTGGGAGCTCATTCCACACCGCCACCACTCTCTGCGTAAAGAAGTTCCCCCTCATATTACCCCTAAACTTCTGTCCCTTAATTCTGAAGTCATGTCCTCTTGTTTGAATCTTCCCTATTCTCAAAGGGAAATGCTTGTCCACATCAACTCTGTCTATCCCTCTCATCATTTTAAAGACCTCTATCAGGTCCCCCCTTAACCTTCTGCGCTCCAGAGAATAAAGACCTAACTTATTCAACCTATCTCTGTAACTTAGTTGTTGAAACCCAGGCAACATTCTAGTAAATCTCCTCTGTACTCTCTCTATTTTGTTGACATCCTTCCTATAATTGGGCGACCCAAAATTGTACACCATACTCCAGATTTGGTCTCACCAATGCCTTGTACAATTTTAACAAGGTTATTCTGTGTTGGGGTTGTGATCACTCTACCCGTTAATAACAAGGGTAGGCGGCGCGGCTCTGGCCAGCAGCGGCCTCTGCAGCCTGTCCACGTTTTTATTATTTTTTGTCTGTGTTTTTATGTAGTTTTTGTTATTTTATGTTGGGGTGTGTGTGTGGGGGGGCGGGGATGGTGGGTGGGGGGGGGGGGGAAACTTTTTGAATCTCTCCCTGCACTGGAGACCCGACCTTTTCTCGTCGGGTCCCAGGTGTCGTTGAGGCCGCAACGAGGAGCGGCCTCCAACAGGAAGAAGCCGGGGACTCAGGTGTCGACTCACCGTGCCGTCGCGGAGCTGGCCAAGTCTGGAGCGGGTGGAGCGGTGGAGGAGCGCTGCTGCTGCTGCTGTCGTTGATGCTGCTGCTGCCGCTGCTGCTGCTGCTGCTGCTGCTGCTACCGGAGAGTCGGAGGCTCCAACGACGGGTCTGTGGACGACGGCACCGGGAGCTCACGGGTCCCTGGAGGGAGACCGCTTTTCGGGGCTCCTGCAACGGCGACTTCTCCCGCCCGAGTTGCAGGGTCGAAGAGCTCCTGGAGCGGGGCCTAACACCACTGCCCCGCGCAGCTGGAATGGCCGCGGACTCTGCGAGCGCACACCGGGGGCTCTAACACCAAGACCCGGTGTGCGACCTCGCACCACCTGGCGTGGCTTTAATGGCCGCGGGACAATCGCCATCGCCAGCCGGGGGCTATGACTTTGACTCTGACATCGGGAGGGGGAGAGTGCAGTGGAGAGATAAGTTTATTTGGCCTTCCATCACAGCTATGTGATGGATGTTTATGTTAAATGTAATTATTGTTGTGTCTGGTGTCTATTTGTATGTAATGTATGGCTGCAGAAACGGCATTTCGTTTGGACCTCCAGGGGTCCAAATGACAATTAAATTGACTCTCTGACTCTCTCTCTCTCTGAAGATTGGCTGGAGACAGCTGGTGAGTGGAGGCATAGGGTCGTAGTGCAATTGAAAGTATTTGTAAAATAATTTCTTGCATACCTGGTTCCTGTTTCCCCTGGATCTATTGCAGCTGCGCACAACTTAAAACAATGCCATGGTCCTTTTTTTTTTAATATAAAATTCTGATGAAAGATCTCTGATCTGAAACTTTAACACAGTTTCTCTTTCCACAGATGCTACTTAACTGCTGATTGTCCTGAGCACATTAAACTTTTATTTCATATTTCCACCATTTGCAGCTATTTAGATTTAGATTTTCATTTTTATGATATTGGGGTATTAAAGGTGACAGGGCAACAAGTCAAGTTGAGATTATTTTCATATGCACAACTACACTGACGTACAGGTACAATGAAAATAGAAACATAGAAACATAGAAATTAGGTGCAGGAGTAGGCCATTCAGCCCTTCGAGCCTGCACCGCCATTCAATATGATCATGGCTGATCATCCAACTCAGTATCCCGTACCTGCCTTCTCTCCATACTCTCTGATCCCCTTAGCCACAAGGGCCACATCTAACTCCCTCTTAAATATAGCCAATGAACTGGCCTCAACTACCCTCTGTGGCAGAGAGTTCCAGAGGTTCACCACTCTCTGTGTGAAAAAAGTTCTTCTCATCTCGGTTTTAAAGGATTTCCCCTTTATCCTTAAGCTGTGACCCCTTGTCCTGGACTTCCCCAACATCGGGAGCAATCTTCCTGCATCTAGCCTGTCCAACCCCTTAAGAATTTTGTAATTTTCTATAAGATCCTCTCTCAATCTCCTAAATTCTAGAGAGTGTAAACCAAGTCTCTCCAATCTTTCTTCATAAGACAGTCCTGACATCCCAGGAATCAGTCTGGTGAACCGTCTCTGCACTCCCTCTATGGCAATAATGTCCTTCCTCAGATTTGGAGACTAAAACTGTACGCAATACTCCAGGTGTGGTCTCACCAAGACCCTGTACAACTGCAATAGAACCTCCCTGCTCCTATACTCAAATTGTTTTGCTATGATCTTGCTTGCAGCAGCATCACATGCAGCTCGACTCAGAGAACATTATAAAAACTTAAATTATATTTAAATTACACATAAATTCTACATAAATTAGTGAATAACTCCATCGATATTCTTTAAAATAAGGCCATGGAATCTTTTATGTCCACCTAAAAAGGATAATGGGTCTCAGTTTAACATGCCTCCGACTGGATGTTCGTGCAGAGAGTGTTGAGGACAGCTGAAAAAAACATCGGGACTTCTCTTCCCTCAATCGGGGACATTGCGTGCAAACGTTGCTTGTCTAAGGCCAGCATTATTATAAAGGACCCCACACATCTCCATCATCGACTGTTCAATCTGCTGCCCTCGGGCAAATGATATCGTAGTATTATGCCCCTGTCCCACTTAGGAAACCTGAACGGAAACCTCTGGAGACTTTGCGCCCCACCCAAGGTTTCCGTGCGGTTCCCGGAGGTTGCAGGTGGTTGCCGGAGGTTGCAGGTAGTGGAAGCAGGTAGGGAGACTGACAAAAACCTCCGGGAACCGCAAGGAAACCTTGGGTGGGGCGCAAAGTCTCCAGAGGTTTCTGTTCAGGTTTCCTAAGTGGGACAGGGGCATAAGGTGCAGAACGTCAAGGTTTTGCAGCAGCTTCTTCCCCCGATCCATCAGACTCTTGAATGCCATGTAATGTGCTGCCACCATTATGGTTTTTTTTTTAAATCCATTTTATCTTTTTATCCATTTTATCCTTCTGATATTTTGTGTTGCACGGGGAGCCAGGTGCAACAAAATTTTGTTCAGAATTGCATTTATTGATGTATTTCTGAATGGCAATAAAGATTTGATTGATTGATTGATTGATTGAACATGAATAGCTCTACATGTGGTTTAGATTTATTATTATTGCTGCCTGTACCGAGGGACAGTAAAAAAAATGTTTTACATGCTGTCCTATCAGCTCACATAATACTATATATAAATACAATTGTCAAATCTAAGTACATCAGATAGAGCAAAAGGGGAGAGACAGAGTTCAGAATATAGTTCTCAGCATTGCAGTGCATCAGATCCACAGGCAAAGCCCAATGTTCGCAATGGAGAGGAGGTGAATTGGACAGTACCCTAACTTATGGAAGGACTGTTCAGAAGACAAATAACATGGGGAAATAAGTTGTTCCCGGGTCTGCTGGTGTGTGCTTTCAAGTTTCTGTAACTTTTGCTGGATGGGAGCAGGAGGAAGAGGGGTAATCTTCTCTCAGTAATACACAGTCTAGAATTCTGCCCTCTGAACTGAGAGGTGTACCCCTGATCTGTTAGTGCGGAGGTGTGAACGCCACCCTTTGCTCGGCAGCCACCAGGCCAGGCAATCAGATTATTTCATGAACATATTCTTTCTATTTGCAATATAGGCCTTTGCAAGAGCTTGCATGGAGAAACTTGCATAGAGCATCACATGGACACTAAGAAAATAATTTCCAACATGTCAATCTGCTCCTTCGTTGTGACAACTGAGTGAATTGGCATGGAAGCCAGAAGAAAGATTGACACAGATTGTGGCCATTGCTGTTCTTGCTCATGAAAAAGGCTTGACCTGCTGTCCTATTATTTTCCATTGGTAGAATGCATATGAACCGGAAAGTCAGCAGAGTTCTGATATCCTACGATAATAATTGAGATCAGGTAGAAACTGGCTCATCTAATGGCTCATCTGATGTGTGAGTTCATACCCTGACAGCTACCAAGAATCTCAAATTGTGACAGTGACAGACAAATACCATCCTCCTGACTGGTTCTTGTCTCCGGAGAACCAGTTGGATGGAGTACGAGACTAGTTAGGCAAACGCACATGTCTGTCCCTTGTTAGAAAAAGGAAAACACTCTACTGGAAACAATTATGTTTTGGCCACAAATTATGTTTTAGTTCATGTCTTGTCGATGTTCTATTTATTTATTTATTTATCTATCTATCCATCTGTTTATTTATATATTTATTTATCTATCTATTTATTTATTCATTTATCTATTTATTTGTCTATTTATTTATCTATCTATTTATCTATTTATTTATTTATTTATCTATTTATTTATTTATTTATTTATTTATTTATTTACTTATTTGTCTATTTATTTATTTAATTAATTAATTGATTCCAGACAAGTAAAGACATTAAAGACATTAATAGTAACAAAATCGAAATTATCAAACAATTGGACATTACAATCAATATTTACAAGCAATGAAAAGAACAAAAAGCAAATTTCCAATGTCCAATGTTAATGCCATGTGAGATTTTTTATAATAATTTAAATGGCGCAGAGATTGGCAATGGATAGATTCAAAGCAGCAGGGAGAAAATAGAAAAAAAAATAAACAAACATATAGCTTGCAAGTTTTCACAAGAGCCCAACTTTTTGCCATGTATTATTCTTTGACTTTTAAAAATTAATGCATAGATGCAAGTAACACAGTCAAGACCAGAGTTACTAAATGCTCTTGAGAAGAGACAACATATTCTTGAAACAAACCAGCCACAGAGCCAATATATGTTCAAGAAGGAACTGCACATGCTGGAAAATCGAAGATAGACAAAATTGCTGGGGAAACTCAGCGGGTGCGGCAGCATCTATGGAGCGAAGGAAATAGGCAACGTTTCGGGCCGAAACCCTTCTTCAGACCCAGAGACAATATATGGAGCTGAGAAGAATGTTAAAGCAATCTGATTGTTTTGTGTTTACCATTACTGATTTTGTTTTACACATAAAAATAGTCTATTAATTTAAATTGAATCCCACATCATTTTATGACTACAGTATTGTGGATTAATTGTCCAGTATTGCAGCAACTTAAATATTAATTCCTTTTAAAATGGAATCAGTAGCAAAACTAAGAGTTGTTTTACAAAACAAAAATGTTCTACTTTAAACAAATGTTGTCAGGGTGTCAGGGGTTATGAGGAGAAGGCAGGAGAATGGGGTTAGGAGGGAGAGAAAGATCCGGCATGATTGAATGGCGGAGCAGACCTGATGGGCCAAATCGCCTAATTCTGTTCCTATCACACAAGGCCATATGACCTTTTAAATTTCGGACTTAGAACTCATGTGTGATCTTGCAGATGAAAATGATTATCAAGAATTACAGCACAATCTTGGTCAGTTGGGTAAGTGGGCCAAGGAATGATATCTACGTGTAGAGCTGTGGGAGATGGGCAATGTCCTCAATGAATATTTATCCTCTGTTATTACTGCATAGAAAGGCATGAAGAGTCGTGAAGAAGGAACTTCGGAAACTTAATGGAGATGTCTGGAGCAGAGACTGTATTACTGTTGAGGAGGTGCTGGATGCTATAAGACATATAAAGGTAGATAAAACTTCTTGGTAATGGATCAGATATATCCAAGGACCCTGTGCGATATAGAACAAATATTGCAGGAGTCCTGGCTGAGATCTATAAATGAATGATAGTCATGGGTGAGGTGGCTAATGTTGATTCTCTATTTAAGAAGGGCTGCAAAGAAACAAATTGGGAACTATAGACAAGTAAACTATAGGCCTGTGGTAGCAAGTTGCTGGACAGGATTTTGTGGAAAAGATATCCATGCATTTGGATAGGCAGTGGTTGATTAGGAATAGCCAACATGGTTTTGTACGTGGGAGGTCACATTTTCAGTTTGACTGATTTTTTGAAGAAGTAATCAAGAATGTTGATGACTGCTGTAGACTTAATCTACATGGGTTTCATCAAAGCCTTTGAAAAGGTTCTACATTGTTGGCTGGTCTGGAAGGCTAGATTGCATGGGATTGAGGAGAGGTTCACGGTAGGACAAAACAAGCCAAGTCAAGTCGTCAAGTCAAGTCAAGTTTATTTGTCACATACACATACGAGATGTGTATGTGCCATTAACAGGTCATGGTGTGATCTTCTTTGGACTGGAGGGCTGTGTTGAGTGATGAAACTCAGGGATTGGAGCTGCACCCATTGCTGTTTGTCATCTACATCAACAATTCGGATGAGAATGCATATGATTAATAAGTTTGTAGAGGCCATGAAAATAGGTGGTATTGTGAGAGTGAATATGGTTATCAAGAATTGAAGAGCTGTAAAAGAGGGCTGAGGAATGGCTAATTGAGTTTAATTCAAATAAGTGAGCAGTTTTACATTTTGTGAAGTCAAGCCAAGGCAGGACCTTCGCAGAGAATGAAAGGGCCCTGGGGAGTGTTGTTGAACAGAGGTTTATAGGAGTACAAGTGCATAGTTCAGTGAAAGAGCATCACAGGTCGATAGGGTAGTGAGAAGCCCTTTGGCACATTGGCTGCCATCAGTCACGGAAATTAATATAGAAGATGTGACATTATATTACAGTTGTACGGGACACTGTTGAGGCCACACTTGGAGTAGAGTACGAGGTTTTGGTTGTACTGCTTTAGGAAGGATGCCATTAAGTTGGAAAGAGCAGAGATAAGATTTACAAGGATATGGCCAGGACTCAAACATCTGAGCTATAGGGAGAGTTTTGCTAGGACTTTATTCTTTGGACAATAGACAATAGACAATAGACAATAGACAATAGGTGCAGGAGTAGGCCATTCGGCCCTTCAAGCCAGCACCGCCATTCAATGTGATCATGGCTGATCATCCCCAATCAGTACCCCGTTCCTGCCTTCTCCCCATATCCCCTGACTCCGCTTCTTTAAGAGTCCTATCTAGCTCTCTCTTGAAAGCATCCAGAGAACCTGCCTCCACCGCCCTCTGAGGCAGAGAATTCCAGAGACTCACCACTCTCTGTGAGAAAAAATGTTTCCCCGACTCTGTTCTAAATGGCTAACTCTTTATTCTTAAACTGTGGCCCCTGGTTCTGGACTCCCCCAACATCGGGAACATGTTTCTTGCCTCTAGTGTGTCCAAACCATTAATAACCTCATATGTTTCAATGAGATACCCTTTCATCCTTCTAAAATCTAGAGTGTACAAGCCCAGCTGCTGCATTCTCTCAGCATATGACAGTCCCGCCATCCCGGGAATTAACCTTATACACCTACGCTGCACTCCCTCAATAGGAAGAATGTCCTTCTTCAAATTAAGGGACCAAAACTACACACAATACTCCGGGTGTGGTCTCACTAGTGCTCTGTACAACAGAGAGACAGAGTTTGAGGGGTGACTAATTAAGGTGTATATTATCATGATGAGAATGGATAGGGTGTATACACAACCTTTTAACCAGGGTGGGAAATCAAGAATTATAGGGCATAGGTTTATGGTGAGAAAGGAAAGATGTAATAGGAACCAGAGGAGTAATGTCTTGACACAGAATGTATATGGAACGAGCTGCCTAAGTCGTTGAAATAAAATCCATAACAACATTTAAAAGACATACATGGATAGGAAATATTTAGAGGAATATGGGCCAAATGCAGGCGTGGGACTAGTGTAGATGAGGCATCTTAGTCGACACGGATGAATTTTGCCGAAGGGCCTGCTTATGTGCTGAATAACACTTACTGTCAAAAATGTTTAATATATTTGCACGCTGTTACTGTGAGCATAGTTTACATTGGATACCTGGTTGGGTCACAAAATAAGTTTAGTTTTATTATTATCATAAGTACCAAGGTACAAAGAAATGCTTTGTTTTGTATGCTATCCAAACAGATCAATTATACCAGCCATAAATACGGTCATCAAACTCAAGTACTATAGAAAGAGGACAGGGGAAGATACAGAGTGCAGAATATATAGTTCTCAGCATTGTAGCACATCAGTTGCATAGACATGATTGAATGTTCACAATTGGGTAGAGATGAATCAGGCAGTAGGGCTTATGGAAGAACCATTCAGAAGTCTGAAAACAGAGGAGAAGAAACTATTCCTGAGTCTGGTGGTGCATACCTTCAAGCTTCTGTACCTTCTGACAGAAACAAGGAGAAGACTGAGGTGGGACAAGTCTTTGATTATGCTGGCTGTTTATCCAAGTGTACTGTAGTGTGGATGGAGTCAGTGATGGAATTTCTGGTTTGTGTGATGGACTGGGTTATCCTTGATTCGCTTCCTCCCTCATGTGCGTGTCCTGCCTTTATTTAAAAACATTAATATAATTTGCTTCAAACACTTCCCGTGACAGGAACCTTTACATAATCACAGCTCATTCTTCTAAATTCCCAGGGAATTTCTCAATGACCATCTTATATTTATAGAAACATAGAAACATAGAAATTAGGTGCAAGAGTAGGCCATTCGGCCCTTCGAGCCTGCACCGCCATTCAATATGATCATGGCTGATCATCCAACTCAGTATCCCGTACCTGCCTTCTCTCCATACCCCCTGGTCCCCTTAGCCACAAGGGCCACATCTAACTCCCTCTTAAATATAGCCAATGAGCTGGCCTCAACTACCCTCTGTGGGTGAGAGTTCCAGAGGTTCACCACTCTCTGCGTGAAAAAAAGTTCTTCTCATCTCGGTTTTAAAGGATTTCCCCCTTATCCTTAAGCTGTGACCCCTTGTCCTGGACTTCCCCAACATCGGGAACAATCTTCCTGCATCTAGCCTGTCCAACCCCTTAAGAATTTTGTAAGTTTCTATAAGATCCCCTCTCAATCTCCTAAATTCTAGAGAGTATAAACCAAGTCTATCCAGTCTTTCTTCATAAGACAGTCCTGACATCCCAGGAATCAGTCTGGTGAACCTTCTCTGCACTCCCTCTATGGCAATAATGTCCTTCCTCAGATTTGGAGACCAAAACTGTACGCAATACTCCAGGTGTGGTCTCACCAAGACCCTGCACAACTGCAGGGTTTGTGGTCTTTAGTTACACCATGTTTATGGCCTTTAGTTACACCCTGTTACCCACTAATGGAAGCATGCGTTCTGCATCCACTTCAACAAATCCGCTCATTATTCTAAAAACCCGTTTAGCTTGTGCTCACTTTTTTTTTATCATCTATTCTTTCAGATTCAGATTCAGATTCTGATTCAGATTCAGATTCAAAGGCTATCTATCTATCTATCTATCTAGATCCAGATTCAATCTTTATTGTCATTGTGCAGTGTACAGTGTACAGTACAGAGACAACGAAATGCAGCTAGCATCTCGCCCAGAAGAGCAAACATAGAATAATGTGTTGTAGCTGCAGGAACCGAAGTTTAGAAGTTGAAACAAGTAAGTAAATTAAAGCTAGTTCACAAATTCTCGTGAGACGCGGGGCGCCGCGATGTGCCCGCGCCGCCGCCATTTTATGAGAGACATTTTCCTCGTATGTGCTCACATTTCTGACATCGTAAACCATCTACACATCTCCACTGCCTCTGCATCCTTCTTATAATATAGAAATCAAGAAAATTACACCAATCTCTAACATTACTTCTTTGCAACTGTATCGCTCCAGGGATAAACTCGAGAGCTTAGTTTGTGTTTGTTTTTCATGCCTTTGCTAATCTGTGGCACAACCTTTACTCAATCGGAATGATCCAGATATTCAAAAGCAACAAAAACATATCACAGTTAATAAAAATATGATAATGTTTAATTTCTTAACATTTTAAAATAGGTTTAAAATTTCTTAAGCAACCCTAGCAATGCAAAAAAAAAATCAAAATAATCACCATTAACAAAATCTGAGCAAATGGCATGCAAATTAATAATCCAGAAGGTTGCAAACTGGCTTGAGAAAGATAAGATATCGTTCTTATCTGAAGAAGGGTTTTGGCTCGAAATTTGCCTGTTTCCTTCGCTCCATAGATGCTGCTGCACCCGCTGAGTTTCTCCAGCATTTTTGTGTACCTTCCATTTTCCAGCATCTGCAGTTCCTTCTTAACCAAGATACTGATCTTCTAGTTTACCAAGGGTCTCACTATAGCCGTGGAGGAGTCAACATTCAACAGATCGGCCGGGTTTGAGATTGAGAATAAAGAGGCATGCAATGGTAACGCAATGTGGCCCTTGTGGCTAAGGGGATCAGGGGGTATGGAAAGAAGGCATACGGGGTATGGAGAGAAGGCAGGTACGTACGCCACACCGGATACTGAGTTGGATGATCAGCCATGATCATATTGAATGGCGGTGCAGGCTCGAAGGGCCGAATGGCCTACTCCTGCACCTAATTTCTATGTTTCTATGTTTCTATGTAAAGTTGCTGTCTTACAGCGCTTGCAGCGCTGGAGACACGGTTACATCCTGACTACGGGTGCCGTCTGTATGCAGTTTGTACGTTTTCCCCTTGACTGCGTGGGTTTTCTCTGAGATAGTCATAGATTGATACAGTGTGGAAGAAGGCCCTTCAGCCCAACTAGCCCACACTGGCCAGCTACACTAGTCCCACCTGCCTGCACTTGGTCCATATCCCTCCAAATCTGTCCTATCCATGTACCTGTCTAACTGGTCCTAAAACAATTGGATTGTGCCAGCCTCAACTACCTCCTCTGGCAGCTTGTTCAATACACCCACCAACCTTTGTGTGAAAAAGTTACCCCTCAGAATCCTATCACATTTTTTCCCCATTCACCTTGACCCTACAGTATGTCCTCTGGTCCTTGATTCCCCTACTCTGGGAAAGAGACTGTGCATCTTCCCGATCTATTCCTCTCATGATTTTATATACCTCGATAAGACTCGATCACACTCTCTAGTCTTGGCAACATCCTCATAAATCTCTTCTGAACCCTTTCAAGCTTGACAATATATTTCCTATAACATGGTGCCCAGAACTGAGCACAATATTCTAAATGCGGTCTCACCAACGTCTTATACAACTGCAACATGACTTCCCAATTTCCATAATCAATACTCTGACCGATGAATGACAAAGTGCCAAAAGCCTTTTTGATCTCCTTATCTACCTGCAACTCAACCATCAAGGAACCATGCATCTGTACTCCTAGATCCCTCTGCTCTACAACACTACCCATAGGCCTAACATTTACTGTGTAGGTCCTGCCCTTGTTTGACGTCCCAAAATGCAACACCTCACATTTCTCTGTATTAAATTCCATCAACCATTTCTCTGCCCACCTGGCCAATTGATCCGGATCCTGCTGCAATCTTTCACAACAATCTTCACTATCTGCACAACCACTCACTTTTGTATCATCAGAAAACATGCTAATCTTGCCCTGTATGTTCTCATCCAAATCATTGATGTAGATGACAAACTGTAACGGGCCCAGCACCGAACCCTGAGGCACACCACTAGTCACAAGGATTTTCGGTTTCCTCCCATACTCCAAAGATGTACAGGTTTGTAGGTTAATTGGTTTGGTATAAATGTAAAACGTCCCTAGTGGGTGTAGGATAGTGTTAATGTGCGGGGATCACTGGTCGGTGCAGACTGGTTCGGTGAGTCGAAGGGCCTGTTTCTGCGTGTATCTCTAAACTAAGTGTGAATTGTGAGGAGGATGCTATGAGAATGCAGGGTGACTTGAACAGGTTGGGGTAGTGGGCAGATGCATGGCAGATGAAGTTTAATGTGGATAAATATGAGGTTATCCACTTTGGTATCAAAAACAGGAAGGCAGATTACTATCTAATGGTGTCAAGTTGGGAAAAGGGGAAGTACAACAGAGTCTGGGGTCCTTGTTCATCAGTCTATGAAAGTAAGCATGCAGGTACAGCAGGCAGTGAAGAAAGCGAATGGCATGTTGACCTTTATAACAAGAGGAGTCAAGTATAGGAGCAAAGAGGTCCTTCTGCAGTTGTACAGAGCACTAGTGAGACCACACCTGGAGTATTGTGTGTAGTTTTGGTCCCCTATTTTGAGGAAGGACATTCTTGCTATTGAGGGAGTAGGCTTACAAAGTTAATTCCCGGGATGGCGGGACTGTCATATGCTGAGAGAATGGGAGAGTCCAGAACCAGGGGCCACAGTTTAGGAATAAGGAGTAAGCCATTTAGAACGGAGACAAGGAAACACTTTTTCTCACAGAGAGTTGTGAGTCTGTGGAATTCTCTGCCTCAGTGGAGGACGGTCCTCTGGATACTTTCAAGAGAGAGCTAGAGAGGGCTCTTAAAAATAGTGGTCAGGGGATATGGGGAGAAGGCAGGAATGGGGTACTGATTGGGGATGATCAGCCATAATCACATTGAATGGTGGTGCTAGCTCGAAGGGCCGAATGGCCTCCTCCTGCACCTACTGTCTATTGTCTAATTAAAACTAAACTTAACTGGAAGTTTGGGATCATTTCCGTGGATTAAGCACAGGTGCTCCAGAAAGATTACCCAATCTACATTTTGTTTCCACAAATGCAGATAAAGCCATATTCTGAACACCAAAACGCAAGGAAACACATTGTGTAAGTGAACTGCTGCCTCATCTGAAACATTTGTTTGGGCCCCTCCACCCTCAAGTTCAAGTTCAAGTTCAAATGTATTTGTCACATGCACCATAAGGCACAGTGAAATGTAAATTGGCATCAATTCAAAGCTGAATTAATGAGAGAAACTCGTTCAATTACAGTAACTGGAAAATTCCATCTACCAACCACACCCCAGAAGTGAAATGTTTTTATTTCTTAGTCATTGGCAAAGATAATTGGAAACGAATAGCAGCATAAACAAAAGTTTGAAGTATAATATTGAAGCATTTGTACTGGTGTAATCTTACTACTGGGAACTGCATTTAGTTTATTGTTTCAAAAACACATATGTATTACTTCCATCAATATAAGTGACTAATTAAATTCTCACAGAGCTGCATAAACATCTCCAAATGTAACAAATGCAAAACAACTGGAAAATGTAAATACATATACAGCAATATGCTGCTCATTTGTCCTTATTTAAGTTAATGACTGCTCTCTCCTCTCTCTCTCCCTCTCTCTCCCTCTCTCTCTCTCTCTCCCTCTCCCTCTCCCTCCCCCTCCCCCTCCCTCTCCCTCTCCCTCTCCCCCTCCCTCTCCCTCTCCCTCTCTCCCTCTCCCTCTCCCTATTCCCCCCTCCCTCTCTCTCTATCTCTCTCCATCTCTCTCGTTATCTCTCTCTCTCAAAATAAAATGTTACATTGCTTCATGTACACATGTAAAAAAAATGGTCCAGATTTTGAGGAAAGATATCAGCATTTCTCCAAATAAATGCCAAACAATGAGTAATAGCTGGATTAGTGTAAAATTGCACCCAAGTCAATTGCATCCAGGGCAAAGTTTAAAAGAGATATGCAGGGCAACTTTATTTACACAGAGAGCGGTGGGTGCCTGGAGTGGGCTGACAGGGGTGGTGGTGGAGGCAGATATGAGAGTGGTGTTTAAAAGATTCTTCGATAGGCACATGGATATGTAGGGAATGGAGGGAAATGGAAAATGTGCAGGCAGAGATTAATTTAACTTGGCATAATGTTTGGTGCAGACACTCTGGGTCGTGGGGCCTGTTCATACGCTGTACTGTTTGTTCTATGCTCTATGTTTAAAGTCAAGTATTTACTGCCAAGTAGTTATTGACATACACATAAGTACAGTGAGGTACATGATCAATGAAAAATCTTGCTTGCAGCAGCATCACAGATACATGGAGCCAGGCAACTACTGGGAACATAAACCATACATTAATTATCCAAGACAGTGAAAAGACAAAAGGCTGTGTGAAACAAAACGAGACGTTATTGCAAAATCACAATTAGAAATCCAGTCAATGTTAGTGCAAGAGATGGACTGTTGCGTTTTGATGCTAAGGTAGGTTGAGAATTGTGCAAGTTAGTGCAAGACCTTGATAGTTACAGGAAAGTAGTTGTTCCTGAGCCTGGTGGCATGGGACTTCAGGCATTTGAACCTCTTGCGCAAAGGTGGCTGTGAGGAGAGGGAATGGCACGGATGGTGGGGATCCTTGATGATAGCTGCAGTATTCTAGAGGTAATGCCTCTTGTAGATGCTTATGATGGTGGGGAGGGCTGTGCTCAATAGACAATAAGTACAGGAGTAGGCCATTCGGCCCTTCGAGCCGGCACCGCCATTCAATGTGATCATCCCCAATCAGTACCCCGTCCCTGCCTTCTCCCCATATCCTCTGACTCCGCTATCTTCAAGAGCCCTATCTAGCTCTCAGTTGAAAGTACCCAGAGAACCGGCCTCCACCGCCCTTGTTCTTGATTTCCCCACTCTGTGTAAAAGACTGTGCCTTAACCCAATCTATTCCTCTCATGATCTTATACACATCTATAAGTTCACCACTCAGTCTCCTGTGCTCCAAGGAATAAAGTCATAGCCTGTCCAACCTCTCTGATATAACTCATATTTCCAGGATCTTGTGCCTCTACCACCATCCTCTTTTGCCCGGCTGATCTTATTTTCATGGGAAATAATTGCTTTAATGCCACTCACATTCTCCAATCCCATGTGATGATTGGGTCTACATTTTGACATCTATTTTTGGATATATGTTACAATCTGTGTTTCATTTCCACTTGACTGATCAACCTCAACCTCACCTTTTTTTCCAATATTTATATTAGCCTTGCTTGCTGCTCTTGTAGAAAATTCAAAAACATGTTGTGACTCATTTCTTCCAGTATTGTACATTTAAACATAGATCTTATGTATGTATACGAAACAAGATACATAGATCGTATGTATGTATACGGAACAAGCTGCAGAGCAAGAGGTTGAGGCAAGTATAATATACAATGTTATAGACATTTCTATAGTACATGAATAGGAAATGTTTAGAGGGATACATAGCCAAATTGGGCAAGCTTAGATGGATATCTTATGCAGCATGGATGAGATGGGCTGAAGGGCCTGCATCTCTCTGACGCTAATCCATGTATATGTTCATGCTGTGATCCTGATTCAACAGGAAAGTGACATAATATGCCTACTTTACAGAAATATAACAGCAGAGCTGGGTTTCTGGAACAATTTAGTTTGCACTTACATCTTAAAGATTTGACGTAAATAGTTTAAATGTGTTGCCTTGCGAATAACCATTACTTTTGCTGGGATAATATATCTATATTATGCCTTTGTGCCTTTATGTAGATATTGGAACATTTCGTTCTCATTTTCACACCGTTAATCTCTAAATATTTCCTTCTTTTTTTCCAAGTTGCCTCTTTCCAGTTCAGGAATTAGATGAAGTAACTCTAATAAACCCACTGTCTTTCCTTGCTACCTTGCCTATACTTGTTCACATTCTTAATCCCATTCTTCCATTTTATTTTCATCGTTGACATGTTTCTCCTTTTCAAATATGTTTCTGATCTGTTGAACTTTTCCAGCACATTTTGTTTTTATAATACATTTATCAAGATTTTTCATGAAGACGATAAGATTGGTGGACAGAATCTCCAAGACCAGGTGCAGTAAATATTTTTCATCCATGCTTCTAAATGTCACCTGTGTCGCGTGTTAGACATGATACAGTGTTTCATAAAGGTAAATGTCACATCATGGATTATGTGTTAAACCAATATTGAAATGAAAAGCAAAAAATGTTCTTCGCAATGAGATAGATTGTTTAATGTGGAACAATGTGAATTGCTGCATCCTCTTATTTACAGGTTGGTTGCATTGAATTTGTGGTAAAACTAATTTTTCCCCCCGTTTCCTAGTGAGAGACTGTGCACTCTTATAAGGCATCTAAATGAACTTCTGAACATCACCAGTGGCAGTCAACAAACTGGCAAAAAAGAATTATGCACAGTGATGCCTCTGTCCCACTTATGCCCCTGTCCCACTTAGGAAACCTGAATGGAAACGTCTGGAGACTTTGCGCCCCACCCAAGGTTTCTGTGCGGTTCCCGGAGGTTGCAGATGATTGCCGGAGGTTGCAGGTAGTGGAAGCAGGGAGGGAGACTGACAAAAACCTCCAGGAACCGCACGGAAGCCTTGGGTGGGGCGCTTAGTCTCCAGAGGTTTCCGTTCAGGTTTCCTAAGTGGGACAGGGGCTTCAGTCGAAAAGAACAGCAAGATGAGGGAGATATGCTCTCATATAGGTGGAGGATCTATATTAGTATATAACTGCTCACGGGGAAAGTATGTAATAGGCTAAGCTTAAGACCAAATTAATACCTCTTTCAAACAGCAAATAATTGCATGATAGATCAAATAATTTCCTCCTGTGTTTTAACATTCTATGTTAGCAACTTGAGAATTATGAAAGTATTCTAATTCCCAGCGAATTATAATGGAATCATTCTTACATTTCAATTCGTAAATCTCCATTCTCAGGCAAAAACAAATTTCTAAACTGTGACTATACAAGTATTCTAGAATAATGATGAAAATGCGGTATTTTTTGCACAATTTCTTTTCTCGGTCATGCGCAAGTGAAATAAAATTCAGATCATGACAATAGAACCACTAAAGCTTATAGCATGCAACAATTAAATTGGTTTTTACCAGAGGATGAAATGGAAAAGGTAACCTGATTTTTTCCAGATATAAATCATCCCTAACCACCTTGTCCCATAGGGTTAGGAACACTGATTGCAGCATTTGTCAGGTGATGCCCTTTGGACCAATGTGAGGAAAGGGCACCAAAACCAGAACAGAAATACTATGAAGCAATATTGTAGAAATAAAAAGAAATCTCCAGCACAATGTTAAAGTGCCGGATACAACATTGAAAGGCAAATATCTGGTCAGTCAGTTAATGTGACGGAGTAGACAAAATATTATTTGTGCTTTATATAAACAGTTGATATCCGGTGCAACTATCCAGAATTCAGACTCATGATTATACTTCACATTCATCTTGAATCCGTAAAACATATGAATTCAGAAGTGTGAGACATATACTGCCTGTGGAGCCAGAAGTGAGTGAGGATTCAGATTAGACTGTTTAGTCCAGGAATAGGATACCAAAGTGCTTTCTCTAATTTGAACTGATGCTAGCTAGATGGTGTACAGTTATTTCTTAAAATGGTGCATTTCAAATCTGAGTGCCAGTAAATCTGATTTAAATGTATTTAGATTCAAATGTGTAGTATAAATGAAGGTTGACACAACCAATATATCTTGTGATAAAGCCTTTAGCATTGCAACTGAAGAAAGTAAACCTGATTCACCAGCAAAGTTTTACAAAATGCTTTTGTATTAGAAATGCTTGTTCGAATCAAGTTATCATAATATTGGTGAAAATTAACTGAAAACATTGCAATTAGCAACATGACCATTAATCTAATTTTGCCGCCGTAAGATACAGAAATAATACAAAGTCTGCTGTTGGTATCATTAATTAATTTTGTTTGAATGAAATCTTTGCAACTTAAATTATCAATCAGAAAACATAGCCTCAAACAGGAATTATTCGTTGGAACATGGTCTCCTTTTATCGATTACTTAAAGGGTCAGAATAGTTCAGCACAGGAACCTGACTAGCACCCGGACTAAAGATTGGATGAAATGCTATACTTCGAAATGTACGAACATATCTCGAATGATGTTTTTAAACTCTAACAAATTTTTCCATTCTTCTTTAATTACCTCTTTCACTCCTCTTTCTTTTTTTATTTTTTTTTATTTTAGCTTTCTTTTTCCTTCTTCCCTCTCTCTATTTCATCTATCCCTTTAACTCTATCTAGTTATAAAAAAAAAAAACGAAGAAAAATGCAAAAAGTATTGGAGACAATGTAATTATAACTGACAATATTATCATTTTAAAAATGTAAGACATTAATGATGTAATAGATTATGTACCTATCTCCAATAATAAAAAAATTATTAAAAAAAAAAGAAAAAAAAAAAAAAAAAAAAAAAGAAAACATAGCCTGGCATACGTACCAGATTTTTATGAATCTGTTATTAAAACAAAGCATGTTCTTTGAACTGGGGGAATCCAACCTTTTTCTTCATTATCCTCACTGAATTGATTATATTTGGGTTTTTTTTTAATTTACAGAGAGCTTGCATGAGTTCCCAAGAGGAATCCTATGATATATTATGCTTCTTATGGAGGACATTATTAAAATATGTTTTACTAGTACGAAACATTTCAGCACAGGAAAATACATTGCAAACCAGATGGAGCTAAAAGCATAGACCATTCCCAGTGTTTGAACTGTTAGATGTAGGATCATCTGTCTTCCTAATTGTATATTTTGTATTCTATGGTGACGTTTGTGCATACAAACATGAGTTATATCACATAATGAAATGTAATTAATTTTGGTGTTAAAAATAGCAAATGGGATTATACTGGAGGGATGCATCATTGAAGAAGATGGAGAAGAAAGGTCAGGATGAGATAATTTAACAAATATTAAAATGTGTCACAGGGTACAAAAATAATTGACAAAAAATGCCAGTGTATAAAAGGGTGAAAGAAAGTGATATTAATACATCACATTAATAAATAAAATAATGAAAGTGCTGGTATATGCCCTTTGAAATATTATTTCAGTATGACAGATTGGTAAAAAGGAGAAAACATACATTTAAACCATGTAAATACAGCATTTGGCTGTGTGTTAGGTGACTTTCATTAATTCCCCAGAGAGTACTGAGTCTCTGAAATGTATTGTTGCCCCACTATATCCTAATTATTGCTTCTCACTATGAGTCACCAGTGCGGTTGTGGACATTGGAGGTGTATAGGTGGGCTGTTTGTGGGGAATTGTACTGATTAGTTGTACTTCTCCTATTATATATATGTACTTCTCCTATTATATTATTCTTAAGGGGTTGGACAGGCTAGATGCAGGAAGATTGTTCCCGATGTTGGGGAAGTCCAGGACAAGGGCTCATAGCTTAAGGATAAGGGGGAAATCCTTTAAAACCTAGATGAGGAGAACTTTTTTTCACACAGAGAGTGGTGAATCTCTGGAACTCTATGCCACAGAGGGTAGTTGAGGCCAGTTCATTGGCTATATATAAGAGGGAGTTAGATGTGGCCCTTGTGGCCAAGGGGATCAGAGTGTATGGAGAGAAGGCAGGTACGGGATACTGAGTTGGATGATCAGCCATGATCATATTGAATGGCGGTGCAGGCTCGAAGGGCCGAATGGCCTACTCCTGCACCTAATTTCTATGTTTCTATGTTTCTGTTTCTATGTTTATTTATATATATATATATATATATATATATATATATATATATATGTGTGTGTGTGTGTGTGTATATATGTGTATATATATGTATATATATATATATATATATATATGTATATATATATATATATATATATATATATATATATATATTCATATATATATATATATATATATATATATATATGTGTGTGTGTATATATATATATATATAGTGTATATATATATATGTGTATATATATATGTATATATTCTATGTATATATGTATAGAAAATAGACACAAAAGTCAGGAGTAACTCAATGGGTCAGACAGCATCTCTGGAGAAAAATAATAGGTAACATTATGGGTTGAGAGAGAAAGAGAGAGAAAGAGAGAGAGAGATAGAGAGAGAGAAATATAGCACAAGTAAGAGAGAGAGAGAGATGAGAGAGAGAGGGAGGGAGTGTGTATCTGTATTGTGTGTGTGCGTTTATCTAAATGCACATGTATATGTGTATATATATGTATATATGTTTTCTATGTGTGTATATATATGTATATATAAATAATATATTCAGTATATCCATTGCATGTTCTTTTTTGTATCCAATTGGGCACGGTGACCAAACAAATGGTCAGCAAATAGCTTTCAACAAATTTATGCTGATTGTTTTATGATTTAACAGCAAAATTTTCAATGTTGACGAACATACCACTTTAATTTGTAAGAGGGTGTCTTGAAATGATTTCAGAGTGAAAATATATAACGGTGGAGCACAAAGGTGCTCGATGAACCATTTCCTTGTACCACAACTAAAATGCACCAACACAGAAGAAAATGCCCAACAATGTAAATATTGTTTTTATTTGCCCTTTCATTATAACTAATTCCAAAATGTTGGGTAAAATAAAAATAAATGAATATAATGATGAATAGAGCAGGTAATAAACTCTGACCGGCAAGGATGTTGTATTGCTCAGCTTTATCAGGACTTGTATGCCTCTTTTACTTGTAATAGAATGCAACATGCAGCCACTGCAGTAATACCGCAACCTTATCCCAAGTCACAGTGTAACGCTATCCAGACAGTCCCTTTTCTCCACTTCATGAACATGCAATGTTGACAGCTCTTGTGCAAGTTGCAATTGGGACAGTTTTACCTTGCGTCAACGGAATCAATCTTGCTTTTCCTTTCATTTACTTCACCATGAGCACAGAATTCTTGCATTGAGAGTACTTGTAAAATAAGCATTAACTAATTTAATTGCTGCCAATGGTTATAAACCTATTACTTATTAATATTGCAAGTTATGGTGGCACACTATATTCTAAAGATGATACATATCATCAAAAATCATTTCTTCTTTTCCAATTGATGGGATTTCAATATGGTACTGTAAATGCAGTCCCGTATTCCAAAAGTCCTCTTGCTATTTGTTGATGATACGTAACCTTACTTTGTCTTCTGAAGGGTACTAGAAGGATACAATTACATCCCAATTAAATGTGATGATTGCTTCCATTATTGCTACTGTCTGGGTGCTGCACATACTGTTTCGGGATCTGACAAAGCTTATTTATTCAATTTCTTATGTGGCACAACTTTGGTGCACATTGCTCCAATATATGAGCTTTTTGAGGCTTTTTGTATCTGGTACTGAGCCTCGATTGGTACACAATACAATACAATACGGTTTTATTCGTCACATTGCACATAAAGTGCAAGTGAAATGAATTCAACAACTTAAAGTTTTCACGTGTGCTTTTTTTCATTCATCCTACAAAATATGCATTAAAAGTTAATTTGATACTAATTCCAAAAATAGTCAATGCCAATTATGGGAAATTAATACAGAGCCACGTAGCACAGAAACAGGCGTCATGGCCCAACTCGTCCATGCATACCAAGAAGTTCATCCCAAGCATGTTGCCAGGACTCGAGAGCCTGACCTGTTTCCTTCGCTCCATAGATGCTGCTGCACCTGCAGAGTTTCTCCATCATTTTTGTGTACCTTCAATTTTCCAGAATCTGCAGTTCCTTCTTAAACAGCTCATCCCATTTGTCTGCATTTGGGCTATATGCCTCTAAACCTTTCCTATCCAAGTATCCTCAAGTGTCTTTTAAAAGCTGCCTCAACTACTTCCTCTGGCACCTAGTTCCACATACCCACCACCCTCTGAATGAAACATTGCCTCTCAGGTTTCCCCTCTAACTTTAAACCTATGTCCTCTGGTTCTTTATTCCCCGATCCTGGGTAAAAGACTGCATTTGCCGTGCCAATTCCCCTCATGAGGTTTTACACCTCGATAAGATCACCTCTTAGCCTCCTGCGCTCCAAGGAATAAAGTCCTAACTTGCCCTAACTTTTTGCTATAGCTTAGGCTATCGAGTCCTGGCAAAATGCTTGTATATCTTCTCTGCATTCTTTCCAGCTTAATTACATTTTTCTCATAGCAGAGTGACCAAAACTGAACACAATCCAACCTCACTAATGTCTCGTATACCTGTAACATAATGTCCTTATACCATAGTCAATATCCTGACTGACTAAAGCAATGTACCGAAATCCTTCCTATTTACTTATGGTACCACTTTCAGAGAATCGTATAGCTGTACGCCTCTGCTCTACAACATTCCACAGGGCCCTATCATTCACTGTGAAGGTTCTGCCCTTATTGGACTCCCCAAAATGTTACACAAATTAACTATACATTCAACTAATTTTCACATTTTTCATTTATCACCTATGAAGAAAAAAGTCAAGTGTTTTAGGTAGAGCTTTACACACATTGTTTTTCTAAGCTTCACGAGTTCACAAGATATAGGAGTAGAATTAGGCCATTCGGCCCATCGAGTCTACTCTGCCATACAATCATGGCAGATCACTGCCTCCAAATCCCATTTTCCTGCCTTTTCCCCATAACCCTCATCACCCGTTCTAATCAAGAATTTGTCTATCTCTGTCTTAAAAATATCCGCCGACTTGGCCTCCTCAGCCCTCTGTGGCAATGAGATCCACAGATTAACTACCCTCTTGTTAATTCTGGCCAAATTGGAGAAGCCAGGGCACTAAACTTGAGTATTGAGGGAGTGCAGCGAATGTTTACAAGGTTAATTCCTGGGATAGCGGGACTGTCATATGCTGGGAGAATGGAGCGGCTGGGCTTGTACACTGGAGTTTAGAAGGATGAGAGGGAACCTTATTGAAACATATAAGATTGTTAAGGGCTTGGACACACTAGAGGCAGGAAACATGTCACCGATGTTGAATGAGTCCAGAACCAGGGGCCACAGTTTAAGAATAAGGGGTAAGCCATTTAGAACGGAGACGAGGAAACACTTTTTCACACAGCGAGTTGTGAGTGTGGAATTCTCTGCCTCAGAGGGCTGTGGAGGCTGGTTCTCTGGATACTTTCAAGAAAGAGCTAGATAGCGCTCTTAAGGATATCGGAGTCAGGGGATATGGGGAGAAGGCAGGAACGGGGAACTGATTGGTGATGATCAGTTCCGTGATCACATTGAATGGAGGTGCTGGCTCGAAGGGCCGAATGGCCTACTCCTGCACCTATTGTCTACTGTCCATTGTCTATTGTCTGTAAAGGCTTCTGGGCTGCTAGGCCATTTGGTCAATTTAAATGTGCCTTCTCCAAAATAGGACAAGCTGCAGAACGATACCAGTTTGTCTCGAGCATGCAGGAAGAGAATGAAACATCTGCAGATCCTGACAATTAGGTGCAAATTGCATGGAATGGATTGGATGAATGCAAATCAGACATACATGTGGATTGGCTATTGCGTGCTAGCCAATAAGAGTGTATGTTAGTAGTAGCCCCGCCCAGTACATGCTTTATAATATTAGGAACTCGCCTTCGTCAGGTAGTAGATGTAGCAGCATGGACATGTAATGTGCTGCATATCCAATACTGTAAGTAGTTAAATAAAGATGTGTCGTATTTTTAAATGTGTACGAGTCTGGAAATTACATGGTGTCAGACAAGTGCTTCGGGCCCATTCCGCTGTTTACCGCGATTCTTTTCTTTTATCATTTTTATTTGATCATTTCTTCTCCCGCAAAAGAAGGTGAGGCGGCCCCCTACTGCACGAGGGCTGAACGGGTTTGCAGGCCTCCCATTAGATTTGGTGATTTTGTATAATCTAGCTAGAATGTTCCCCTCGGTACATTGTTTAAGGTACCATAGCTATTTTTACAGTGAATCCAGGTTTTACCGTAAGCTACACAAAACTGGCGACTCCTCGCATGGAAATAGTTACAGTTCTGACACCGCGCTGAGCTGAGCTCCTTCGCAACCCCGAGCTGACTTTGGAGCAAGCTATCCATTCATATCATATGTCAGAAGCTGTTGCACCATTTGAAGATCCTGTGTCTCCCAGCCCATGACAGATGTGCTGTATCTTAAATGTGTACGAGTCCAGCAATTACAATACACATTGTACATATTGTTGCAAAGCTTTACTTTGCTAGATGTTGATTGGATTAAGTGTTGAGCCTTGTCCGGGTTTCTTCAATATCTGGGGAAATGTTGCTATGTTTGCTTCCTTTCAGAAGCTCCATTTGAATATATTGTATTAGTTACTGTATTATTGGGTTGGGGGAATGTTTATCATGCACTGGGTTAATCGATATCTGTTATTGGACTGTATAGACTAGGTACACTGTATGGACTAGAATTTAGAAAATTGAGGGGGGATCTTATAGAAACGTACAAAATCCTTAAGTGGTTGGACAGGCTAGATGCAGGAAGATTGTTCCCGATGTTGGGGAAATCCAGAACAGGAGGTCACAGTTTAAGGATAAGGGGGAAATCTTTTAGGACCGAGATGAGAAAAACATTTTTCACACAGAGAGTGGTGAATCTCTGGAACTCCCTGACACAGAAGATAGTTGAGGCCAGTTCATTGGCTATATTTAAGAGGGAGTTAGATGTGGCCCTTGTGGCTAAAGGGACCAGGGGGTATGGAGAGAAGGCAGGTACAGGATACTGAGTTGGATGATCAGCCATGATCATATTAAATGGTGGTGCAGGCTCAAAGGGCCGAATGGCCTACTCCTGCACCTATTTTCTATGTTTCTATGTTTCTATGTCAGGTGAATGGGGTTGACAGGGAAAGATAGATCAGCCATGATTGAATGGCAGCATAGACTTGATGGGCCGAATGTCCTAACTCTGCTCCTACAACATATTGTATTGTATTGTATTGTATTCAATTTATTGTCATTGTCTCAATTTGAGACAACAAAATGAATTTTCCTTACAGGCAGTATCATTAAAAAAAATCACAAAGAAATTATAAAAATAAATAATAAATAAATAATAAAACATATTAAAAATAAAATTGAAATTGAATTAAAATTAAAAAAAAAGCACAAATACAGAAGTCCACGACACAACATAACATAAATGGCACCCAGGTGAGGACGGCACCATAGTCCAGCCAGCCTCCCCTCCATGTTCATCCGTGGACGGGGCCTTCCAAAGCACCCGCAGTCGCCGCCCCGGGTGGCCCGATGTTCAGGCCCTCACGCCGGGCTGGTGGAACGCAGACGCCGAACCCCGACGGTGAGCATCCTCCTCCTCAGCGGCCCGGACCTCCTGATCAGCCGCCTCCCGCTGCCGGAGTCTGCAGCTCCCGAGTCCGCAGGTCGAGCCGGGCAGAGTCACAGGACCCCGCGTTGATTAGTCAGCGCCGCCCGCGTTGGGAGCTCTGCAAACCGCAGCTCCGTGATGTTGGTGCAGCAGGTCCAGCACTCCGGGCTCCAAACGGCGACCCCCGGTAAGGCATCACCAGCCCCGCGATGTTCCAGCGCTGTCCCGCCGCTGCTGGGGCTCCGGTCGATCCCGGCAGGAAAAGCCGCGCCAATCCAGGTAGTGGGGCCGCTGGGGGGGGAGGGGGGGGGGGGGAGAGGACGCGACTCGAATAATAGTCGTGTCCTCACCAGGAAGCGGCTGAAGGACGGTATCCCCTGCACCGTGCCCTCTTCCCCCACATAAAAACACCAAAAAAAACCAAAAAAACACACTTTTTCATAACTAAATAAACAAAAAAACAAAAAGATACCGGGCTGTAGGTGGAGGCTGCTGGCACCAGCGCCACCGGAAGTACAATACTTATAATGAACATACATCTTCCTCCTGCACTTATTTTCTATGTTTTCTATGTTTCTATAGAGTCCACCATGTGGTTCGGCCCCTCAAGGTCCAGGGACCTATAAAAGGCTGCTCCCATGACCTTTTGGGAGAACACTGAGGACTGCATGACCTTCTAGAGTGTCTCTGCTTCATTCAAGATTCAAGATTCAAGAGAGTTTATTGTTATGCGTCCCTGATAGGACAATGAAATTCTTGCTTTGTTTTAGCACAACAGAACATAGTAGGCATTGACTGCAGAACAGATCAGTGTGTCCATATACCATTGTGTAAATATACACACACATGAATAAATAAACTAAACTGATTAAGGGCAAATAACAGATTATTGGCTATTAATATTCAGAATTTTGTCCAAGCCAAGTTTAATAGCCTGATGGATGTGGGGAAGTAGCTATTCCTGAACCTGGTCGTTGCAGTCTTCAGGCTCCTGTACCTTCTACTGAAGGTAGCAGGGAGATGAGTGTGTGGCCAGGATGGTGTGGGTCCTTGATGATACTGCCAGCCTTTTTGAGGCAGCGACTGCGATAGATCCCCTCGATGGAAGAGAGGTCAGAGTCGATGATGGACTGGGCAGTGTTTACTACTTTATGTAATCTTTTCCTCTCCAGGGTGTTCAAGTTGCTGAACCAACCCACAATGCAACCGGTCAGCATGAACGAGGCTAAAGAGGACTTGGCCAGGCAGATACGAGTATATAATCCATGGTGGTTGGGTAGAGTAGTAGTAGTAATTGTGTTTTGTCAAAATAACGATTAGTTGCACTAGTGCTCGGCTCAGTGATTTTTGACTAAAACTAGACTGGGGGAACGCTTAGAATGAGCTATTTCCACTCTGACTAAAGAAGTTCCTCCTCACTTCCTTTCTAAAAGAGCGTCCTTTAATTATAAGGCTCTGACCTCTGGTCCTAGACTCCCACTAGTGGAAATCCACATCCTTTCCACATCCACTCTATCTATGCCTTTCATTATTCTGTACGTTTCAATGAGGTCCCCCTCAACCTTCTAAACTCCCACGAATAGAGACCCAGTGCTGTCAGGTGCTCATCATATGCTAACCTACCTGGGATCATTCTTATAAACCTCCTCTGGACCATCTCCAGAGCCAGCACATCCTTCCTCAGATATGGGGCCCACATTTGCTCACAGAACTTTAAATGCGGCCTGACCAGCCTTATAGAGCCTCAGTATTACATCTCTGTTTTTGCATTCCAATCCTCTTGATACAAATGAGGATTATTTACTACCCTTATCTACTACCAAAATGCATGACTCCACACTTTGTTACACTGAATTTCTTCTGCAACTTCTCTGCCCCCTCTCCCACTCTGTCCCTGTCCTTCTGCAGAGTCCTTGCTTCCTCTAAACTGCCTGCCCCTCCACCTATCTTAGCATAATCTGCAAACTTGGCCACAAAGCCTTCAATCCATTTATCTAAGTTATTAATATACATGATAAGATTCTATAATTTTCTATTAAAAGTTTCTATAATAACATCGGTATTAAATAAACAGTAGTGACAATTTGATCTAGAGGAGGTGCTGCATGAAAGAGTCAGCCAGCATTATCAAGGACCACCACCATCCTGGCCATACTCTCTTTTCACTCCTGTTATCGAGAAGAAGGAATAGGCGTCTGAAACAGTGATCTTCCGGTTCAGGAACAGCTGCTTCCTAACAACGATCATGCACTTGAATACTACAAACACAAACTAAACCTTGGTTGCATTGGGGACTTCAGCCTCTTGTTTTGTGCTGATCTTGTTTTTTATTCATTTATTGATCTTTCTGTTGCTCATTGTGTTACCTTGGGGTACTATGTTTACAATCCTGCTATGCTGCTGCAAGATGGAATTTCATTGTTCTGTTTTTGATACATGTGACAAATTACTCCTTATCGGCTGTTTCCCTGGAGTTTCCATTGATTGTGTTCTGGCAGGAAGTTGTGAGAATCTCCAAAGAACATTGTGCTGTAGTCATAGTCGTACAGCATAGAAACAGACCCTTCAACCCAGCTTGCCCATACCATTCCAGATTCACCTTCTATTCCACACTAGTGGAGCCTCCCCACCTTTGTCCTATATCTTTCCAAACGTCTCCTATCCATGTACCTGTCCAAATGACTTCTAAATATCGTTATAGTTTCTGCCTCAACTACCTCCTCCAGCAGCTCATTCCATATACCCACCACCCTCTGTGTGAGAAGGTTACTCCTCGGATTACTACTAAATCATCCTCTTTTACAATAAACCTGTGTCCTCTGGTTCTTAATTCCCCTACTCGGGGTAAAAGAATGCATTTAACCTATCTATTTCCCTCATGATCTTATACTCCTCTATAAGTTGTGGCAGGACTAGGCCATTCAGCCCATCGAGCCTCCTCCACCAATAAATGTGATCATGGCTGGCCATCCAAATTCAATACAGTTTCTAGCTTGGTCCCCACTTTCCTCGATTATTCCACACCTAAGAACATGAAATCTACCTTCTTCTCGAATATATGTAACAATTTAACTTCTACTGCTTTCTATGCAGGGGAATTCCACAGGTTATTTACTCAAAAAAGGCTGGAACCTTATTATCAAACTGGGGTCAATGGCAGTGTTTCTCACTTTTTTGCATTTTTAAAAGGTTTTTCACTTAGTACAGGTACAAAATATCTTTCTGCCTGGCCCTAAACATTCCATTGTTGTTTGCTCAGCACATCTGGAACTTATCCCCCATCCTGCCACCTTCTGCTTAGAATGACTAGGGATTCACCCCATACACATCTTTATATTTGCACACCAACCTGCCTAAGGTTTTATTTTGCTATGTGAAAAAAAATATGATGCTGCCGTTTAGAAAGAGGTCCCCTTCTTTCCTTGTCCCTTTCCCCCACAACTTACATCACTGAGTTATGTGGGAAAGGGACAAGCAAATGTCAAAGTAAGATACACCGTTAATCATGTGTAATTAGGATAAGAGTAATAAATAGCAGACAGCATATATGCTGTTGCCTGGCATTAATCTTTGATGTCGCCCTATACCTGGATTTGGAGCACCACGGAGGCTGGGATCGAGTTCACCGGGATCGGAGTTCCAACCGGCGCGGCCTGAGGACTACGAGTGCCCCGGTCTCCGGGGAGGAGGCAGCCGCTCCAGACTTTCCAAGCCGCTTAAGGAATTGTTTCACCCGGCTCTTGCCAGAGTTCCATCTTCACGGCAAGAGGGCCCTGAAAATCATCGGATTGGCTGCACGGCCACAAATGGTAGGTATGTTACAAAACCTACCTGAATCGTGGCTGAGAATCTGCCCCACCCCTTGTGTGTGATGTTGGCGCTGTTTAGAGGGGGCGGGTTTAAAACGCGATTTTTACTAGGCTGTTGCAATCGAAAATGTTCAGCCTAAATCATTAACGGAAAATCGCTGAAAGACCCCGTTGCAAAAGGTATATTAGTTTTTATGGCCTTGTATAATAGTTATAGTAGTTTAAAAATCACTCTCTCAACCTGCAACCTCTAGCAGCCCCAGGGTTTTATAAAGCAAACAATTAAAGGTATGTACCTTATTTTTACATTAAAAGGGGCTTCTTAAGAACCCTGTATATATAAAGTTTTCTATAGCGAGTAGCTCATTTTGGGCTCTTTATATCCCGCAGTATTTTTCTGGGCATTTGAGGGCACAAATCCAGCGCAATGTGAACGTTCTAAACCAGCGCGTTCACAGGGACCCACTAGAAAGCTGATTTAAATTGACTTTAATTTACAGCAATTGGACACTAAATTCCTTCCATTTGGCCTATAAATTGATGTAAATGAGATTTAAAAATCATGTTTTATAGTGAATTATTTGTGAATATTATTTGGACACTTAGGCTATTTAAAAATGTTAATCATTTATTAAGAAATGGATAGATGTTTAGATCTAGTAATTGAAGTTTGAAATTAGCTACAATTGGATAACTAACTAATTATATGCTTTAATTTCAGGTCATCCAAGTAAGATTATTTTGTATTTGTTTCAGAATGCTTCAATCTATGATAACTGAAAATTTCATTCAGTTCTCTTAATTTTTAAGAAGGTTATGGGCTTTTGACTGTCCACGATCACAGCTTTTTTGTTATGTCCATAGAAAATCAATAGGGAACAAGATGCTAATTTCAGACTATGAAAATGGCCATAACTTTTTTATTACTTGAGATATGAAAGTGAATTAGGTGTCAAATTAAACTTATTGTTATGCTTTATCGGATGGGATAAATTGCAGACTTGATTTTTTAAATCTCAAAATTTTGTAACATTGCTACAAATGGGCCCCGACCTCGGGTGTTTCAGAGGAAGAGGACTTAACTTTCTGGTGCCTTTCCCCGCAGTGGAAATTTTGATTCTGCTGTGGGGGGACGTTTGTGTTGAACTCTATAATGTGTTGTGTCCATTTTCTCTATTTTCTTAACTTTTTCTATGGTTTGTATGGAAACTTATTATCTATTTTATGTAAAGCACTTTGGTGTCAATGCGAGTTGTTAGCATTCATAGCAAAAGGATTTGAGTATAAGAGCAGGGGGGATTCTACTGCAGTTGTACAGGGTCTTGGTGAGACCACACCTGGAGTATTGCGTAGAGTTTTGGTCTCCTAATCTGAGGAAAGACATTCTTGCCATAGAGGGAGTACAGAGAAGGTTCACCAGACCGATTCCTGGGATGGCAAAACTTTCATATGAGGAAAGACTCGGCTTGTACACGTTGGAATTCAGAAGACAGATATCTTATAGAAACTTACAAAATTCTTAAGGGGTTGGACAGGCTAGATGCAGGAAGATTATTCCCGATGTTGGGGAAGTCCAGAACTAGAGGTCACAGTTTAAGGATAAGAGGGAAGACTTTAGGACCAAGATGAGGAAATCATTTTTCACACAGACAGTGGTGAATCTGTGGAATTCTCTGCCACAGAGGTAGTTGAGGCCAGTTCATTGCCTATATTTAAGAGGGAGTTAGATGTGGCCCTTGTGGTTAAAGGGATCAGGGGGTATGGAGAGAAGGCAGGGATGGGATACTGAGTTGGATGATCAGCCATGATCATATCAAATGGCGGTGCAGGCTCGAAGGGCCGAATGGCCTACTCCTGCACCTATTTTCTATGTTTCTATGTTTCTATGACTTAAAACGTGCTCTATAAATAAAACTTACTTACTTACCCTTGCATTGTTTGCTGAAAATCCCATTTATCGCTAGGCTTCCACCTACATCTGACTGAGGGTTTGTATTGAACCAGAGCATTTCCGAGTCGAACACAGTGCTGGAGGAACTCAGTGGGTCAGACTGATGTTCTGACCCAAAATGTCATCAGTCCATTTCCACCGCAAATGCCGCCTGACCCGTTGAGTTCTTCCAGCACTTTGTGTTTGGCTTTAGATTCCATCATCTGCAGTTTGCTGTGTCTCCTTGCCCAGAGGAGCTTGTGTCTCTGTTGTGATGATTTGCTGGGAACGTGGAAATGCTGTGGTTTGTGATTATGCTAACGGATTGGGCAGAAGTGTGAGGCAGACCAAATGTCTTGATACTCTGACAATTAAAGATATGAGCCAGGTTTTAGCTTACCCAATTGTACTAATTACAAACTTCAATTACTAGATCTAACATCTATCCATTCTTAAGAAAAGATGTGGGTAACATTGTTTAAAATCTCTTCCCACCTCCAGTCCCCCCCCTCTCTTTTGCTGGTCCCCCCTCTCGTTCTCTTCTTTCTCCCCTTCTCTCTTCTCTACTCTCCCTTCCCCCATCCTCAACTATCTCATCTCTGCTCTCCTTTTCTCTGGGGCTCCCCTCCCCCTCATTCTCTCTCTCTCTTCTCTCTCCCTCGGCCTTTCCTCGGGCGGACATCTCGGCGTTGGGCCTTCTCGCTCTGTTCGCCCATCTATCTCTCTCTCCTACCTCCCTCTCCCCCTCGTCTTTGCTCTGTCGTCCCTCTCTCCCCTCCTTCTACCTCTTTTTTTCCTTTTTTTTTTCATTTCTTTTCCCCCTTCTTTTGCCTTCCCCCTCCCCCTCCCCTCTTTCTTTCTTTTGCCTCCCTCTCCTTCTCAATTTCTCTTTCTTTTCCTCTTTCTCCCCTCCTTTTCTTTCTCTTTTTTCTTTTCTTTTTGTCTTCCCTTTTCCTCTTTTTTTCTTTTTCTCTCGCTCTCGCATTCCTCTTCTCTCTCCTTTTCTTTCCGTCTGGTTCCGCTAGTTTCTCACCGTCTCTTCTTCTCTTCCTTTCTTTTCTTCCCCACTTCCCTGCCATCCTTCTCCTCTTTTTTCTTCTTTCCCTCCCTCTTCCCCCTCTTCTTTTCCTTCCCTTTGCTTTCTTGTCTTTTTCTTCCCCCTCCCTCGTCCATTTTCTCTCTTTGTGTCCGCCCTCTCTTTTTTCCTCTTCTCTCCGTCCCCTCTTCTTCCCCTCTCTCTCCTCCCTTTCCCTCGCCTTTGCCCCCCTCTAAGCTCTCCCCCTTTCATTTCTTCCTTCCCCCTCCCTTCCTTCTCTCCTCCCCCTCTTTCTTTCCCCTCTTCTTCCCCCTTTTCTCTTCCTTCTTCGCCTTCTCCCCCCTCTTCTCCCCCCCTCCTCCTGGTCCTCCGTCTTTTGTCTCTTTCCTTTTTTTTTCCTTTATTTCTCCTCCCTTTCCTTCCCCTGTCCCCCTCCTCTCGTTTGTCTCTCTCTTTTTTCCTCTTCCTTTCCTGCTTCCCTTCCTTTTCTCTCGGTCCCTTCTCTCCCTCCTCTTCTTTCCCTCCTTCCTCGTTTATCCTGCCTCCCTCTCCTGCTCCCCCCCCTTCTCCCGCTTTTTCTTTTTTCCTCTTTTCCCACATTCCTCACCCCTCCCGCCCTCCCTGTCCCTTTCCGTCTCCGCCCCTCCCATCCCAGAAGTGGTCCCTCAGACGGTTCGAATCATCATGCGACATTTACCCCGGAGACCCCGCCCCCACTAACTCCCGGGACAGCATACTCTCCTCTGCACACGTCATTTCAGTACCAGATTCTCCCCTTGCAACGGAGTCCCCAGGGCACCAGCGACCTTCACCATCCACACACCCCAACAACCACCAAAAATACAACAACAGACCCTCAAAAAACTCAATCTCAAACCAGCCCCTAGGCACACTGTGGATGACCACCGTTCGCTCTAGACTAGGAAGGGAGCGACCCGACTGCAGAGGCTGCACCCGGACGCCCAGACACAACAATCGTCCCTTTAACCACCAGAGTCCCACCACCGTCACCACATAGCCCGCAAACACCGATGGGAGGTTGAAGATGTCCACCACAGTGTAAAACCTAAAACAACATAGACACAGCTCACCCCCAGCACAACATTAACAAACACACTGAGAAACTAAAAGACACACCTGGTTTTCCGGCCCCGCCCAACACCGCACGGCACAACAAAAAAACCAAATGGCTTCCCCCACAAACCCTCCAAAGCAACACCCCAGTACGCTTCTCCACGGCATGACGACAGCAAAAACCTCCAGAACCCCACACCACACCAGTCCAAACACCGATCCACCCCCACTACTTCTTCGCGGGAAAGTAAGGCCCAGAAACCTTCCTATCAGCACACCCGGAGGTCTCATAGATAAAGACAACGACTGCACAAAACACTAAGGCAGCCACGAAAGAAAGATAGCTGCCCCGGCTGCCCAATGTACGAAAGAAAACATGTACCTTAGCGAAGGACCGCACATTGGGCATTCTACCCCCCTAGCTTTCCTCAAACCCTTCTGACCTCCGAGGCTCCAGCGGTGTCAAGAGCCCGGAGGCCATTCTGGCGCGTCGTGCTTGCTCCCGATCACCCCCCGCCCACCCCGGCCCACCCCCTGTTCTTCCCCGACCTGCACACGTCTCCCATGGTACCCCGGTCCCGCAATAAGATAAGTTTACGAATACGCGGACGGCCCGTCTCGTGTCCTTGACCGACGCGTGCCCCGCTTATTTGCTCCTTCTCGACGACATAACCGAGACATCTTCTACCCTTCTGCGGAGACTGGCCCTTTACGCTTGTCTCCACACGCTAGGAACATACCCCCAGCGTCAGTCCACCGCTCCATTCGGAAGTACACCCCGTGAACACGAAACTATCCGCTGTGTCTCAACCCATATTCCCACTCTCTCCCTAAACCTCTCCTAGAAATCTATCCAGCTCATTCTTCAATATATTCAGTTTCAGTTTCAGTTTAGTTTATTGTCATGTGTACCGAGGCACATCTAAAATAACACAGGTAGGATAAATAACACATGGACAGCTTTCAACATATTTTAAAATCTGAAGCCCAAGATATTTCAGTCAGTCATACATAAGGTTAATAAATTGCTCCGATGTGGAATACAGAATAAAAAATAATTGCTCACACAGTGTTTATTTCTAAAAAAAATATTGACAGAAGGTACACATGCAGGGGGTGGAGAGACTCAGCAGGTTAAACCTCGTAACTGATGAAGATATTTCATGATAATAAAAGCTGAACACAGTTTCCCTGTCACCAGCCACCATGAAGTGTGGATGACATGCATGCTGGAGGAAATGAACACATGCTAGCAGGCCATTTTTAAACTAATTTGGAGGATAGATTTTCAATAGTGTCTCTGTGTGGATAGACCAATTGATTCCTGGCCTGAGAGGATTGTCTTGTCGGGAAAGATGACCTTTACTCTCTGGAGTTTAGAAGAACAAGAGGTGATAGCAGTAGTATTGAAAACCCGCGCGCCAGAACCTACTGTGTTGCAAGCTAATCTGCTCCAGTGCTATGGCATGTACCTGAAAATGTGGAAAATTGCCCGAGTCTTCCCTGTTCACAAAAAAAAGAGTTTGCATCCAATCCAATTAACTATAGCTCAATCAGTCCACTCTCAAGCATAAGCAAAGTGATAAAAGGCTTTTGGCACTTTGGCCTTCATCAGTCAGAGTATTGAGTATAGAAACATAGAAACATAGAAATTAGGTGCAGGAGTAGGCCATTCGGCCCTTCGAGCCTGCACCGCCATGCAATATGATCATGGCTGATCATCCAACTCAGTATCCCGTACCTGCCTTCTCTCCATACCCCCTGATCCCCTTAGCCCAAGGGCATCTAACTTCTTAAATATAGCCAATGAACTGGCCTCAACTACCCTCTGTGGCAGAGAGTTCCAGAGATCACCACTCTCTGTGTGAAAAAAGTTCTTCTACGGTTTTTAAGGAAAGATGTTGACTTCCCAAGCCGGAACAATCTTCCTGCATCTAGCCTTACCCCAAGGCTATAAGGGAGAGGTTGAGGACCGTCCTGCATCCCAGGGACTCCATCTTGCACTCCCTCTTGGCAATAATGCACAGTTGGAGGATGTTGCAGGGGTGACGTTGGTGAGGCTCTTATAGAGGTGCTACGTAGAATCGGAAATTAGAGGCTAACAGATTGGGTAGATACGCATGAGATCTCTTGTGCCCACGTGCAGATTGTGTAATCGATGACCGGTGATACGATGACCAGAGGACATAGGTTTAAGGTGAAGGGGAAACGATTTAATAGGAATCTGAGGGGTAACTTTTTCACACCAAGGATGGTGGGTGTATAGAACAAGTTGCCAGAGTAGGTAGTTGAGGCAGGGACTATCCCCAACATTTAAGAAACAGTTAACACGTACATGGATAGGACAGGTTTGGAGGGATATGGACCAAACAGGGGCAGGTGGGACTAGTGTAGCTGGGACATGTTGGCCGGTGAGGTCAAGTTGGGCTGAAGGGCCTGTTGCCACACTGTATCACTCGAAAACTGTGCTATGAAGTGGAATTTACATGCCATAAGACCTTAAGACCATAAAACATCGGAGCAGAGTTAGACCATTCGGCCCATTGATATTCTACTTACAGACGACTAGTTTAGGTTTCACCATGGCTATTCCACTCCAGACCTCATCACAGCTAGGACCCAAACGTGGACCAAAGAACTGAATTCCAGTGGTGACCTGAGAGTGGCTGCCCTTGGCATCAAGGGCGTTTGTCATTATGGAGTCCTGGTAAATCTAAAATCAATGGGCATTAAGGGAAACCACTCCAGTGCTTGGTGGTTGGGTGATAGCGTTTGAGTTAGCGATGCTAGCCAGACCTTTGTAGGCACATGGACACAGATGGTTAGTGCAACTGCTGTGCTACCTTGGGGCAATGATCATAATATGGAGGTCAGAGTGAGCGCGATCCGATACACTGGGCTCTAAAATATAGAACAGAATCACACTCCAATTAAGCACAATTCTATCAGTTGTTGGGGGAGGGTGAAATAACCTCATTACATTTAGTGTTTTAACAGTGTAAAACTCATGCCATGCACCGACTGTGAAACACACCAACATGACTAATTACGAATGCTGACTGATCTATCATGTGGCGTTGAGACGGATAAACTGTAATTCTGGAAGAAGCTTAGCCACTCACGAAAATAAAATCTCAAAATAGCATTCCGCATCTTTATCACACAGAATGACATGAAGGGAAAGGAGATTATACCGGATAATTCCGGAAAGTAGGCATGAAGATTGTGATGTTTATTAACCCACGTAAGGAGAAAAATATCTTGGCCTTGGAGGAAGTGTAGTGTTGATTTAACCGGATGATACCAACTCAGGGGGGTGGGGGGAGGGGGGGTGTTGCCAGCAAGCAATTACTCAAATTAGCAAAGTATTTGGAGAAATTTTGAAGGCTATAGGTAATTGGATCAAAGTTCTCCAAAAATACTTTGTGACTGGTCATTTCAATCTTATTTCTGCCAGCTGGGGTGTCTATGATCAGGAGGGCAACATTTACAAATGTGTCTCCTCCTTCTGCTTCTGCCAACTGATTGCTTCTCTTTACTTGAACTTTGTTCAATCACCCAATTGTACTCCACTCCAAAAGGAAGTTTTATTTGTGCACCCATTTGCACAGAGCTTGTAGTCAAGGCAAAGTCATTTAGTATCTGGCACGCCACTCTCTCCAGTATTTAACAACTTTAAGGAATGGAGGTGGGGGACGGCGTGTGGGGGGAGGGTCGTGGGGGATGGCCGTGTGGGGGAGGGGTGTGTGGGGGAGGGTGGGTGGGGGAGGGGGGGTGGGGGAGGGGGGTGTGGGGGAGGGTGGTGTGGGGGGTGTGGTGGGAGGGTGGTGTGGGGGAGGGGGTGTGTGTGGGGGGAGGGGGTGAGGGGAAGGGGGGTGTGGGGGAGGGGGGTGTGGTGTGGGGGATGGGGGGTGTGGGGGGAGGGGGGGTGGGGGGGGGGGGGGGGGGGGGGGGGGGGGTGTGGGGGGGGGGGAGGGGGGGGGGGGGGGGGGGGGCAGGGAGGGGGGGGGGGGGGGGGGGGGGGGGGGGGAGGGAGGGGGGGGGGAGGGGGGGGGGGGGGGGGGGGAGGGGGGGGGGAAGGGGGGGAGAAGGGGGGGGGGGGGGGGGTGGTGGAGAGGGGGGGCTCACACTCTGCTCACCCAGCACCTTCAGCTTTCGGCCTCATGCACAGATCCCGTTCCCACTCCGGCCACTCAGATGCTTCTGGTTCAACTCAGCAGCCTCCGGCCTGTCGTGCTGGTTGCCGCAGAAGCAGTCCGTGAACTGCTGACTCTCCCGCGAGCTGCTGACTCTCTGTGATCTGCTCAACACACTGCGCCCCTTTTTATTCTCCTCGCCGCGTTATTGACAGCGGGTTCCAAAAGGAGTGTTTTTTACGATTTTTAAACCTGCACAACATTAGCGATTTTTAACCTTCAAAGTAACATTAGCAAATTTGCAGATGACACAAAGCTGGGTGGCAGTGTGAACTGGGAGGAGGATGCTATGAGAATGCAGGGTGGCTTGGACAGGTTGGGCGAGTGGGCAGATGCATGGCAGATGAAGTTTAATGCGGATCAATGTGAGGTTATCCACTTTGGTAGCAAAAACAGGAAGGCAGATTACTATCTAAATGGCGTCAAGTTGGGAAAAGGGGAAGTACAACGGGATCTGGGGGTCCTTGTACATCAGTCTATGAAAGTAAGCATGCAGGTACAGCAGGCAGCGAAGAAAGCGAATGGCATGTTAGCCTTTATAACAAGAGGAATTGAATATAGGAGCAAAGAGGCCCTTCTGCAGTTGTACAAAGCCCTAGTGAGACCACACCTGGAGTATTGTGTGCAGTTTTAGTGCCCTAATTTGAGGAAAGACATTCTTGTTATTGAGGGAGTGCAGTGTAGGTTTACAAGGTTAATTCCCGGGATGGCGGGACTATCATATGCTGAGAGAATGGAGCAGCTGCGCCTATACACTCTGGAGTTTAGAAGGATAAAAGGGGATCTCATTAAAACGTATAAGATTGTTAAGGGCTTGGACACACTAGAGGCAGGAAACATGTTCTCGATGTTGGGGGAGTCCAGAACCAGGGGCCACAGTTTAAGAATAAGGAGTAAGCCATTTAGAACGGAGACGAGGGAACACTTTTTCTCACAGCGAGTGGTGAGTCTGTGGAATTCTCTGCCTCAGAGGGTGGTGGAGGCAGTTTCTATGGATGTTTTCAAGAGAGAGCTAGATAGGGCTCTTAAAAATAGCGGAGTCAGGGGATATGGAGAGATGGCAGGAACGGGGTACTGATTGGGGATGATCAGCCATGATTACATTGAATGGCGGTGCTGGCTCAAAGGGCCAGATGGCCTACTCCTGCACCTATTGTCTATTTTCTATAACTTTTGTACTATTTCACTGATCGGAACAAAACGTATTTGACTTGCAGGAGAGGAGAATTGTGAGAAGGTGGCGAAAAATCGAAGCGCTATGGGGGATCGTTTTAGCGCAAATTTAATTACAACATTGACCGGAAGTGGTCAAGATGAGAGTTTTAATAATAGTATAGATACTCTGGAAGTGGCGACGCTGCCTAAGCAGCTGCAGCTCGCCTGCAGTCCATTTGTCTTTTTTCTTTTTGTCTTTTATTTTGGTTTGTTATGGGTATGTTTTTTGGTTCATTTTTAGCTGTTATGTGGGGGGGGGGGGGGGGGGGGGGTGTGAGGGAAACTTTGTAATTTTTGCGGCCTTCTCCTTCGTGTCTCCATTTCGCTGGGGCCTAACATCGTGGAGCTGGCGACCTACAACCGGAATCAACCCGAGGGCTCCAGTTGTGGAGCCTGCGGACATACCATCATGGAGCTGGCTGACTTCGGAGGCTGGGGGGGCGGGGGGGGGCGGGGGACTTCGGAGCGTCGGAGGGAAACTTTGTAATCCTTCCTTGAACGGAGATGCGGCCTTCTCCTTGTGGTGTCTCCGTTTCACTGGGGCCTAACATCGTGGAACTGGCGGCCTCCAACTGGAATCGATCTGATGGCTCCGGCCGCAGAGCCTGCGGACTTACCATCACAGAGCTGGCTGACTTCGGATGTGGTGGCGCTGTGGCTGCGACCCCAACTTCGGAGCTTTAGGGCATCGGCCACAGCCTGTGGGCGTTAACATCATTAGCCTCGAGGTCACCTGGTAGGAGACCATTTTCGGGAGCTTTGCAACGGCAACAAGAAACTCACCTCGCGGAGTTTGAATCGGCCCGTCGAGGAAGAGATAAGACTTTTGCCTTCCATCACAGTGAGGCGGAGTTTGGAGATTCAGATTCAGATTCAGATTCAGATTCAGATTCAATTTTATTTGTCGTTGTCAGTGTACAGTACAGAGACAACGAAATGCATTTAGCATCTCCCTGGAAGAGCGACATAGCAAATGATTTGAATAAATAATAATAAGTGTCCGGGGGGGGGGGGTGATTGGCAGTCACCGAGGTACGTTGTTGAGTAGAGTGACAGCCGCCGGTACACTTTTTCTCACAGCGAGTGGTGAGCCTGTGGAATTCTCTGCCTCAGAGGGCGGTGGAGGCAGTTTCTATGGATGCTTTCAAGAGATTCACTGCAATGAATGTTTGTGTGAAACTGTGTTAATTGTGTGTTTTTTTTTTTTTTTGCTTTTGTGACTGCAGGGAACAAAATTTCGTTCAAACCTTTGTATGTTTGAATGACAATAAAGGCATTCTATTCTATTCTAGATAGAAGATAGATAGATGTGACCATACTGGTCTTTAAATTGCAAGCTGATCTATGCATACTTCCTCTGTATTCTAGATTGGAGTTAATTAATGACAAGACATTTATCAACATGTTATCTATTTCCTTTCTCATCATACACTTTGGATGCCAGATTGGAACTGATATGGTACCAGCGATGCCCAGAAATTGTGCATTGCAGTTGATTTTTGCAGAGAAACTCGAGTAGCTTTTTAGAGATTAGAAAGGGAATTGCAAGATGATTCATATGTAAAGGTTCAGCAATCAGAGGTGAGGATGAAGAAAGAATCCGTGAAAATAACAATCAAGAGATGTAGAAGAGCTGCTGATTGATATCAGCATTCTAATAGTATCAACAAATTACCTTTCATTGTGCATTCTCACATTCTCTACTTTAACTCCTAAAAAAAGCATTATTTTACACTCCTGTATATTAGAACCATGTCCATAAGTTCATATATATTCTCCACTTTTTTAGCAGTTCTCTTTGTTAGTTGACAAGCTGTATATTTTATGGTCTTCAGAAAATTGTGTTCATGCTCCTCATTCCACCTCAATCAAACATATGCAGGACAAAAAGGGATCTAGTACAAGTGGATGCATTACGCTGTTTTCAACCTCACACTATTCTAAGCTGCATGCAGCTCCCCTACTTGTTTATTCACCATTTTAAAAAAAATCTATGTACCCTGCTATCTTTTATCTCACGCCATAGATCTAAAGTTTTGTCACAACAATCCGGTGAAATATTGGACAGAATCTTCCAAATGAGTTTATTTAATGTCACTGCACCTTAGGGGCAAGATTGGTGTATGTGCTATATGGAGAGAAATCCCAAAACCTCCATATGTTTATAATGCTTTCATAATGTTGCCACATTTACCCCAGATTATTGCATATGAGTGTGTTACTGGCTCTAATGTAGAACAATTTCATCCACCAAACCATGTATCATGTCCAGCATATTGTTTCTTCAAATAAATATAATTTGATCACTTTCCCTCAATTAGTATTGACCACACAGAGAGTGGTGAATCTCTGGAACTCTCTGCCAAAGAAGGTAGTTGAGGCCTGTTCATTGGCTATATTTAAGAGGGAGTTAGATGTGGCCCTTGTGGCTAAAGGGATCAGGGGGTATGGAGAGAAGGCAGGTACGGGATACTGAGTTGGATGATCAGCCATGATCATATTGAATGTCGGTGCAGGCTCGAAGGGCCAAATGGCCTACTCCTGCACCTATTTTCTATGTTTCTATGTTTCTATGTTCATTTTTGTCAAAGGTTCTGTATAATTTATGTTAGCAAGTTCACGCCAGATGATAACAGCATGGTTCCCCAGATTTGGACATTCATTCAATGGATTTTTAAAAAAAGAGATAAAAACAATTTTAAGATGGAAATAAATGTAATTTTTACTGTTAAGGGGCATTCTTTCAAACTCGCTTCTACTTTTTAGTGTAACTAGGCGTTCCTGTGTCATGCTGCTGACTGTAAACTGAAAATAACACATTGTAAGTGCAGTGAAAAAATTCCAGGGGAAGTAATCATGGAAATGGCCGTACAAAGTATTGCCCATGGAAACTATGATATACGAGTCACAACCCTACAATGCGTGGAAAGGACCAAACCGAAACTGGTATTTATCACTGAAAACAAACAGAACAACTTATCATTGCCAGCTCACAACTGTGTAACTTTCCACCACAACCCTTTGTTCTCTATTGTCCCTTGCCTCCTGCATTATATTTTAACTGATTACAGAATCTTATCTTATAATGTTGCTTACCTTCTGTCTGTTTTATATTCCTTTTCAGAACTCCTAGTCAAGCAAACCTCATCTAAAAACCGACGGCCAATATCATATTCTGATATGTGTGTGAATTAAATTGTGAAGCTGTGCAACATTCTTATACAAGGCAGTCAATCATTTAGCATGGAAAATCTTTGTCACAGACACTTAAGTTCCTCTTATTATAAACTCTAATCTCCCTTGCTGCACATGCAATCCATACAAGCACCAGGGCTGAAAGATAAAAAAAAAGAAAAAATCCTGAAAGCACTTGGAATAGAAGTGTTAACCATAATTTCCCTTTAATTTTGAATTATTTAGCTGAAGGTATTCATAAACAGCTTCATCTATGAGTGTTAGCTCATTTACATACATCAATTCAAGTTTAAACTTGTTTCAGGGATAAGAAAACTGCTGGAGAACACAGATAAAGGAAATTGGAGATTTGGAGATCAAATCCAAGATACAAAAGAAATCCAGTTTATTGCATTTAAATCCCATTACTTATAGCACTATTGATTCTAGAAAGTACAAATAAGATTATGCAGAATCGTACTGCTCCCAAGCATATTGTAAATATATTTAAAACTATGCATATTTTAAATTATGTTTAGGAAAATTACTAAATTTAAAGATGTTTCAACATCTCAACTATTTCCGAAAACCTTTCATATAATTTTTTCCTCCTTGTGGCCCTTAATAAACTGTGGAAAAAGATAGAGCTAATAACCACACCATTACTGATTGCTAGGTTTATTACTTCCAAATGAATGCTGTATTTCAGATGCTCTAAGCTATTAGCTGAATGGATATCATAAGGTAATGTGATAGCAGCAGAATCAGGCCATTTGGCCCATTAAGTCTACTCCGCCATTCTATCATGGCTGATCTATCTTTCCCTCCTAACCCCATTCTCCTGCCTTCTCCCCGTAATCTCTGACGCCCATACTAATCAAATATCAGTCATCAGAACAGCAACACAATGCAGCTTGTTGATCAAATATCTGCTCACAATTACCAGCAAACATTGATCCACATTGGAATGAAATGAAGCAGGATTATTGCCATAGAGGGAGTGCAGAGACGGTTCACCAGACTGATTCCTGGGATGTCAGGACTGTCTTATGAAGAAAGACTGGATAGACTTGGTTTATACTCTCTAGAATTTAGGAGATTGAGAGGGGATCTTATAGAAACTTACAAAATTATTAAGGGGTTGGACAGGCTAGATGCAGGAAGATTGTTCCCGATGTTGGGGAAGTCCAGGACAAAGGGTCACAGCTTAAGGATAAGGGGGAAATCATTTAAAACCGAGATGAGAAGAACTTTTTTCACACAGAGAGTGGTGAATCTCTGGAACTCTCTGCCACAGAGGGTAGTTGAGGCCAGTTCACTGGCTATATTTAAGAGGGAGTTAGATGTGGCCCTTGTGGCTAAGGGGATCAGAGGGTATGGAGAGAAGGCAGGTACGGGATACTGAGTTGGATGATCAGCCATGATCATATTGAATGGTGGTGCAGGCTCGAAGGGCCGAATGGCCTACTCCTGCACCTAATTTCTATGTTTCTATGTTTCTAGGATACACATTTGTGAAGCTCAGAAAAAAAAAATTTGGAATTTATATATATATTCTAAACATGCACATTCTCATGTGCCATGTGTAGGAAAGAACTGCGGATGCTGGTTTAAATCGAAGGTAGACACAAAATGCTGGAGTAACTCAGCAGGACAGGCAGCATCTCTGCTGAAACGTCACCCACTTTCTCTCCAGCATTGCTGCCTGTCCCGCTGAGTTACTCCAGCATTTGTGTCCACCTTCTCATGTGTCACGATGGTCTGATTTATCAATATCAGGTCTTTCGCTGTTTCACAAGGGACGTAAAACTCTTAAAATACATTGGCTTCAGGCTTTCTACTGACAGATAATCTAACTTCTTCCCCAAGTAATACTCCAGGCTTTTGGCTTTCAAGCTCTCAACTCAAACACTATTCCAGGCTAATGCCTAGCAAGGACTCTACACCCTAGATACACCCATCTTATAGAAACTTACAAAATTCTTAAGGGGTTGGACAGGCTAGATGCAGGAAGATTGTTCCCGATGTTGGGGAAGTCCAGAACAAGGGGTCACAGTTTAAGGATAAGGGGGAAATATTTTAGGACTGAGATGAGAAAAACATTTTTCACACAGAGAGTGGTGAATCTCTTGAATTCTCTACCACAGAATGTAGTTGAGGCCAGTTCATTGGCTATATTTAAGAGGGATTTAGATGTGGCCCTTGTGGCTAAAGGGATCAGGGGGTATGGAGAGAAGGCAGGTACAGGATACTGAGTTGGATGATCAGCCATGATCATATTGAATGGCGGTGCAGGCTCGAAGGGCCGAATGTCCTACTCCTGCACCTATTTTCTATGTTTCTATCAGAATTTCTGTTCTGTATTCCCATACTGCCTGCATACTGTGAGACCTCTTGTGAAAATGTATGGATCCTGTAAGGTTACATCAGATTTATGCATTTAATCATGTCATTATTGTGATCAACTCATAAAATTCCGACTGGACTTTTAACGTTAGACGCACACAACTCTGCTAAATGTTGGGGTGAGAAAATTAAAAAAAACAGTAAAACAGAGAACAGCTCCATCCGTGACTGCAAAAAATGGCGGGGAGTTGTGGATGTAGTCCAGACCCTCAAACAAACCAACCTCCCTTCCATTGAGTCTAAACTTCACGCTGGCTCGGCAAGGCCAGCAGCATAATCAAGGATGAGTCTCACCCTGGTCACTTGCTCTTCTCCCCTCGTCCATCAGGTAAGAGGCACAGAGGTTTGAAACACATGTCTCCAGATTTAGGGACCGTTTCTTACCAACTGTTATCTGGCAACTGAACCGTCCTCTCCTCTCGCCAGCTGGAGTGTAGTCATTGCCTCCCATCTACCTTATTGGAGACCTTTGAACTAACTTAAATCAGACTTTATCTTGCAATAAATGTTGCACCCTTTATCCTTATCAGTGCACTATCAACGGCTTGATTGTAATTATGTTTAGTCTTTTCTTTGACTGGATAGCACACAACAAAAGCTTTTCTCTGAACCATGGTGCACGTGACAATAAATTAAACTAAACTCAACTCAACTTCAACTATATACCTGGAATACTGGATGTCACTCAGTTCAGTTCTGGTTAGTTTATTGTCACGTGTACCAAGGTACAGTGAACAGCTTTTTGATGCGTGCTAACCAGTCAGCGGAAAGACAATACATGATTACAATCCAGTGTACAGATACATGATAAGGGAATAACATTTAGTGTAAGGTATAGCCATCAAAGTCTGATCAAGGATAGTCCCAATAATGAGGGATAGTAGTTCAGGACTGCATTTAGGATGATTCAGTTGCCTGTGGGAAGAAACTATATGTGTTTTCCATCTATAAGTCTGATCAAGGATAGTCCCAAGTGCAGCATGAGGTTTAAATGAGGTAATGGAAGGGAGGTTAGTTTAGTTCAGGACTGCACTTTGGTGCATTTTCTTGGTATGGATGATTCAAGCTGTTGCATCCTGATAAAAACACGGTGCTGTAGTATTTGGTGAAGTTGTAGGGGACATGCCGAATCCAAAGCCCTGAATCTGGCTTTGAGTGCTTTTTTTTGTGTTTTTTCAAATTCATATAAAATTATTTGCCTGATGCGGAAAAAATGATTTTGGGCGAGGTCTAGAACCAAGAGGGAGTGGCCAGCATAAGACTGAGGCGAGACTTTTTCACCCAGAGAGTTTGATTTTGTAATTCCCTGCCACTGGCCTGGAGGCCAAATGACGCAGGATTTAAAGAGGTTAGATAAAGGGGAGTGGAGTCAAGGGAATGGAAGGCAGGACGGGGTATTGATTTGCGATGATGATCACAATGCATGGCTGCAGGCTCCACGAATGGCCTTCCTGCACCTTTTCTTGCGGTCTTTGATGGAGTTGTGGTCCACCCACAAGTCACAAGTTGTGTGATAATGACAAAAAAAATCCCAAACCATTTATTTGAGTTTGACAAACTGTTCTTGTCTACTTGTGGTGCATTACCTGTAGTGTATTCAGCTTGGGTGTGTGAGGATAGTTGTAGAAACATAGGGTGCAAGAGTGGCCAAAGCCCTTTGCGGGGATCGCAGTTTGGTGCGGACTCAGTGGGCCGAAAGGCCTGTTTCACCTCTGTATCAGTATCAGTATCAGTATCAGTATATCTTTATTGTTAAACATATAAAATTATGAAATGGACCAGGTACATTTTTCGGCTTTCGGAAGCTAGATGCAGGCTCAGTGGTAGAGTGTGGCTCGGCTCATATCCCAAGGTCGCGGTTTGGCGCCACGTCCAGCAGTTAATCGCGAGTTTGAGTCTTCACAGTCTTGCAGAATAGGAAATAAAGAGGGAGGTCATTTTAAGACAAGTGTAGGAGAGGTGTACTGAAGCAGAACTTTTTTGCCCACCCCAAGAGAGTGTGTGAATTCCCTATGTAATTCCCCTGCGCCCACACGAGGCCCCAGTGGAGCTGGCCAAATCACTGTGAGTCTCTGGATCTCCGTGCTTGCAGTTTCCCGATGAGGGGGCGCAGCTCGGGCTGTGGGCGAAGAGTTAGATAGAGCTCTAGGGGTTAGTGGAGTCAGGGGGATATAGGGAGAAGGCAGGCAGTGGCACTTCGCCCACAGCCCGAGCTGGCCTGGAGTTGGAACGGGGCTGGGCGAGTTGTTGATTGGGGGACGGTCAGCCCTGATCACAATGCATGGTGGGTGCTGGCTCGAAGGGCCGAATGGCGTCTCCTCACCCCCTGAATAGCTGAGACTGGGAACTCTATGTTTCTATGCAACTTCAAACAACCCCATTTCTGCTAATAGGGGGCAGTCCAGGAGAAGTACAGGGGGGTGGTAACATCGCAACCCTTCTGGAGTTAGGAATTTGAAGTCACAAGTTGTCAAAGAGATTGATAATGGACAAAAAAAAGTCTCCCAAACATTGCATTTTATTTGCAAGTTTGACAGTAACACTGTTCAAATTGTCAGGCTACCTTGTGTTACAAACAGTCATCAACTCAGAGTGTATTCCAGCTTGGTATAACAAAATGGCCGGGAAAATTGTGGGGTGAAACTGAAGGGAGCGACAATCTGCTGCTAGCCCGCTGTGTGTATCGTGATAGTGGGAACTTTTTTAAGAACGGGCATAGCAGCAGATTGTCAATTAAACCCTCCCACGGTGCAGGATGAAGGCCATTCGTCCCCTTTCTTCGAGGTGCGGGGTTCCACTGATCGCAGTTTCAAGGACCTTTTTTGCGGATTCAGTCGGATCGTCCGATAAAAGGCACCTGTTCACATACCCAGAGGAAACAAAAAAACGTTGCTCAACCAGTGTCCGTTCAGTGTGCAGTACAAATAACAACAAGTAAATAGAAATAAAAAATACATATAATGTATCTCTAAAACAAACAAAACTAAGCCCTCTGCCTGATCTGGGAACTCAGCCTGAAGCATGGGACTTCGGCTTTTGGACAGGAGTGCTGAATTTTTACAGACAGAGAAAAACTATGGGGGAAGATGGTTTTATTCCCAAAGGCATGTTCATACGTGGCACATTCCCAGACCTTCTAAGCACCCATATTTGTAAGGGAGACTCATGAAGCATGATTACACTATAACTTTGTGGGAGTGCCCACCAGAATGAACATTGAAATTCAAGGAGCATAATCACCATGTCATTGGGATGGACAATAAATACCGGCTATGCCAGGGTAGCCCGTGTACTGACAAATATAATAGCACCTCATTGAAAATAGTGTGTTGGCACTGGATGTTCTGCAAATGAAATTTGCACTTTAACATCCATGCACAATGGAATCTCCTTGGGAATTCACCGGCATGGGCAAGATGACAATAACCCAAGCTTCCCAGACCAATACTATTTCATTATGTGCAGACTTGTAACCAGAAGATGATGTTTCTGGTGCTATTTGTAAAATGTTGTGACAGGGTTGTTAATGCTCTTTTTCCTCCAGGATATTTTCTAATTCACAGCCTTTTCATGTTTCTAATTAGGTCAGTAATGGTCCCCAAGTTAAACCAATTAAAATAAAGTATTTACAGCAAAACTTTCTCTCATCCAGTACAGAGATAATTATCGGATATTTGAAGTCTTTAGCAGTTGCATAATAACTATATTATAAGGAATAGGAAAAAGCATTAGTGTATCTGCTGTTTCAGTCTCCTAAATAGCTTGCCCTATGGCTGAATACAGTTTAGTGACAGAATAACTCATTATAACCTCTCTAGGGCTAATCAGAAGACATATAAATTTATGCACATACAATCTTTCTTATGAAAAATTTAAAGTAGGTGAATACATTTTACAAAAAGAAAATGCAGACAATTTATTTTTTGGCAAACTCCATCAAACTTGTTTCATAAAGTATATGCTTTATAAAGCATCAACAAGGCCATTCCAACTAAATTAGAAAACTACAAACACGGGACAAATTAGGAGCAAATTTCAAATGTTGGCTGACCCTCTATGAACCAAAAATTGAAAGTTTGTTAGTTAGTTCATGGAGAAAAGAGGGAACTGTATTCCAAATTGCACCTGATGCCATTTCAGATGGGACAATAAGTGAATACGCTTGCTCAAAGTAGGAAAGAAGATGTGTAATATTCAACTCAGGCCCGTACACCAATAGAACATCCATAAACACAAAATGCAGTTGTTGTAAACATATGTGGTATTTCCTACTTAGGCGTTGCTCATTTAGGTCATGCAGTGAGTGGCCTAACAAGTAATCATTAAAGAGGGATTGCTGGACGATAGTCTAAACACGGCTGATGAGAAAATGCACTCAGGTTAGGGTCATGTGAATTTTCACCCCCTTTCAAGTGGCAAAGTGCCACAGGACCAAACTGGCTTAGGACTTCTCACACTGCCGAGCAGGTACTTTAAGTTTACGAATGATATAAATGTTTGTGAGTCGGCTAGAAGTATATCAGAGGCTGTGGGGAAACCCGACACAAGTTCATAAAATTATGAGAGGCATATATATATATATATAGTCAGAACCCTTTTCTAAAAGTGGAAATGTCAAATGCTGGAGGGCCTAGCTATAAGGTCAGAGGGGGAATGTTTAAAGTAGATGTGCAGGGCAATTTTATTTTATGCAAAGAGTCTTAATTACCTGGAATGTGCTGCCAGGCAGGGGATGGAAGCAAATATGATATAAGAAGCTTTTAGACAGGCAAGGAGATGGAGGGATATAAAGCACATACAAGTGGAAGGAATTAATTTAAGTAAGCTTATGTTTGGCCTACCATGTTTGGCCAAAAGTCCTGTTCCTGTGCCATATTGTTCTATCTTCTATCCTCCCCATGTTCTCATCAACTCCTCCCAGATTCTACAACTTACCCAGAGACTAGGGTTAATTTATAATGGCAAATTAACTATGAGCCTGCAAGCTTATGAGATGTGGAAGAAAACTAGAATCCCCAGAGGAAACTCATGCAGTTACATGGAGAAGATAAGGTCCCACGTAGGAGATTAGTGGGCAAAATTAGGGCATGTGGTATTGGGGGTAGAGTGCTGACATGGATAGAAAATTGGTTGGCAGACAGGAAACAAAGAGTAGGGATTAACAGATCCCTTTCAGAATGGCAGGCAGTGATTAGTGGTGCACCGCAAGGCTCGGTGCTGGGACCACAGCTATTTACAATATACATCAATGATTTAGATGAAGGGATTCAAAGTAACATTAGCAAATTTGCAGATGACACAAAGCTGGGTGGCAGTGTGAACTGTGAGGAGGATGATATGAGAATGCAGGATGACTTGGGTAGGTTCGGTGAGTGGGCAGATGCATGGCAGATGCAGTTTAATGTGGATAAATGTGAGGTTATCCACTTTGGTGGCAGAAACAGGAAAGCAGATTATTGTCTAAATGGTGTCAAGTTGGGAAAATGAGAAGTACAATGGGATGTGGGGGTCCTTGTTCATCAGTCAATGAAAGTAAGCATGCAGGTACAGCAGGCAGTGAAGAAAGTGAATGGCATGTTGGCATTCATAACAAGAGGAATTGAGTATAGGAGCAAAGAGGTCCTGCTGTAGTTGTATAGAGCCCTAGTGAGACCACACCTGGAGTATTGTGTGCAATTTTGGTCCCCTAATTTGAGGAAGGACATTCTCACTATTGAGGGAGTGCAGCGTAGGTTTACAAGGTTAATTCCCGGGTTTGCGGGACTGTCATATGCTGAGAGAATGGAGCAGCTGGGCTTGTACATTCTGGAGTTTAGAAGGATGAGAGGAAATCTTATTGAAACATATAAGGTTATTAAAGGTTTGAAACATATAAGATTATTAAAGGTTTGGACATGCTAGAGGCAGGAAACATATTTGTGATGTTGGGGGAGTCCAGAACCACAGGCCACAGTTTAAGAATAAGGGGTAAGCCATTTAGAACAGAGACAAGGAAACACTTTTTCTCACAGAGAGTTGTGAGTCTGTGGATTTCTCTGCCTCAGAGGGCGGTGGAGGCCGGTTCTCTGGATACTTTCAAGAGAGAGCTAGATAGGGCTCTTAAAGATAGCAGAGTCAGGGAATATGGGGAGAAGCCAGGAACAGGGTACTGATTGTGGATGATCAGCCATGATCACATTGAATGGTGGTGTTGGCTCGAAGAGCCGAATGGCCTACTCCTGCACCTATTGTCTATTGTTTAAGATGCAAACTCCACATAGTCAGCACCGACCAGGATTGATCTCATCATCGGAATTCTTGAGCAGAAACTCGACCAGCTGCAAAAATGTGATTCTAAAGGGTAATGGACCATGTTTGTAAAGTAACAAATCATCTGGATACAGATAGACCTATTAATGTGAGCAAAACCTGTATCAACTATACGCTTCTAAAATAGGTTTACAACCAATTCCAGGACATGATACTGGCAATCATCGAATATAAGATTGCATAATTAGAATGATTTAATAGAACACAAATCACAACATCTTAACAAACATAAAACATCATGGTCTTTGTCTAATTTTTGTAGTTCCAACAAAAATCTTTTGGACAGTTGTAGATGTGAGCACAAAATGTACACAGGAAATGATGATGTGTAGATTAAACAGGTGATACTGTAGTTTTTTAAAAAGCGTGTGTGTTTATACTTACCCCTTATTTCAATTTAGAAGAGAGCCAGTGTTATGGATACGAGATTACATGGGGGAAATATTTCATTTTCTTGGAGAATGTTGTGCAAAATGCTGGTTCACGTGGCTGAAGTTGATCAGTTCACTCGTTTCCCTCGACTGTGGGAACATTTCCAGGCAGTGGCAGGCATCACGTACCAGAGGAGTTCACTGAGGTATTAAATAATATAAATCATAATAAACATGGTACCTATTCTCCATGGATCACTCTAAGTGGTCAGGGAGGAATTTGCCAAATTATACTCCGCCAAATGTTGGAGAATTTAGATTTTCCCACTTTTCGGAGGTGACGTGGACTTTGGTGGGTGGTGGGTATTTTGAATTAAGTGCAGATTTTGCAGATTATTCTAATAAACCTAAATGTAAAAAGGACACAAGCAAGGGATAGCTGCTGGGTGGGGTAGTTGCAGAAGTTTAGCCTGCTGGAAATGAAAAGTCATTGCTCAGGAACCTCAAGTGGCTCTTGCCATGCCCCAGGAAACACTTGTATGTTCCTACCTCACCAAGAGGAAACACTAAGCAATCATTTCCCATAAATCATGCTCACTTTCAGGCACTTTATACTGTAGCTGCTTCTATGATTTGGCTTTTGGGATGGAGCCCATGGTAGTCTCAGAAGACCACTTTGCATCCTTTACTGGTACAAGTTTTTCCATTTCTCAATTTGTTGTCCATCACGGCCTCAATGATTGAGATTGCCGGTGTATAGTTTTAATTTCCCTTGTGTGCCGTTCAAACGGTTTGACAACTGTGTTATAATAGACCAGACTGAGACACATGCAAAGTAAATCAAGAGTTGATAAGACGGAACACCAGCTTCAGCAGTGTGTGGTCAGTTTAAAGTTGTGGCTTCAATCAGGTGTGGATTAGGCTGGGTTCTCACATATTGGATCAGAGTGACAGCTGGTAAGAAGTGATGAAACTTAAGACTGTACACTTGAACAAGATTCAAATTCAGCTTTCAGTGAATGAGGTACTGGTTCAATCAATCCCTTAAGTGTGTGTCAGTGATTTGCCTTACATTTAAGAATGCCGATTTGATTTGATTGCATTTGATGTTACAACTGAAATGATACGTCATTCAAAGATAATTCAGCTTTAATTTAGCGTTTTTTCATTAAATTGACGTAATGGACAATGTCAAGAATCACTATGCCATGCCAGCTTGTTTAACATACACAGGTAGTGGAAGCAGGTAGGGAGACTGACAAAGACCTCCGGGAACTGCACGGAAACCTTGGGTGGGGCGCAAAGTCTCCAGAGGTTTCCGTTCAGGTTTCCTAAGTGGGACAGGTATAATGGACAATCTGATCATTTCACTTGCCCAAATCATTTCAGATATGTGCTCTTATAGATCATTGATCACTGGATTGGTACATTTAAGATTGGGCCAAAAGTCCCAGATCTCCGCCTTCACTGAAGCGATTCTTCAGTCATTTCCACACAGTCCACATTATTTCTTTTACTGCTAGCAACCTTATTAAAACTGATCAGTTCCGCTATAAGATTAAGCTTATTAATTTTATCCCAATTTTTCCCTCCCCAAGACACTATCTGATCCATTGTGTATTTCCAGCAATCTTCTAAAAGGATAAAAATTGCTTGAATTGCTCATCAGGTTGGGCAGCGTCTCTGGAGAACACTGATGGATGATGTATCAGGTTGAGACCCTTCTTCAAGGGTCTCGACACGAAATGTCACCTATCTTTGTTTTTCACCTATCTGAAGTAGGGTCTTTGTTTTCCAGAGGTGCTGTCTGACCTGTTGAGTTACTCCAGTAAAATGAGTCATTCCAGGTTTCAGGTACACCACATCACAGCTTTACATGTAGATTCCTTTGCTTTCTCTCTGTTAAGAACTCTGTCAGCAATGGCAGAGGAGGACCATGGTTCACAAAGAATTAAGATGTCAGAGGCACCTGTGTGAAAGTTGTCATCAGTGGAGCAAATACACCCAGAAATGGTGGAGCTGAAAGAATGTCATTGACCAGATTCATCCATTTCACTATCTCTCATCTTAACTCCTCACCTCCCTCCCCACCTCCCAGATGAACCAGCTAGGGTCCCCTCGGCCCTCGGTTTCCACCCCTGTCCTCCAACATGGCCAATATTAAACGCTCAACCAGCCGAGAGAAGATCTTGCTACCCTAACATTGATACTTGTGGCAGTTTGGTGAACGTAAATTCATTGCTGAGATCCTTGCATTGCAGTAGTGCCAATACTTTGTTCCCGATGTTGGGGAAGTCCAGAACAAGGGGTCACAGTTTAAGGATAAGGGGGAAATCTTTTAGGACTGAGATGAGAAAAACATTTTTCACACAGAGAGTGGTGAATCTCTGGAATTCTCTGTCACAGAAGGTAGTTGAGGCCCGTTCATTGGCTATATTTAAGAGGGAGTTAGATGTGGCCCTTGTGGCTAAAGGGATCAGGGGGTATGGAGAGAAGGCAGGTACAGGATACTGAATTGGATGATCAACCATGATCATATTGAATGGTGGTGCAGTCTCAAAGGGCCGAATGGCCTACTCCTGCACCTATTTTCTATGTTTCTATGTTACTTCAAATGTACATGAAGATAGACACAAGAAGCTGGAGTAACTCTGCGGGTCAATCAGCATCTCTGGAGAAAAGGAATAGGTGACGTTTCAGGTCAAGACCATTGATCAGCCAACAAACGCTTCCTGGAAACAAACGGTTCCAATATACAGGTACATGTGTAGGAAAGAACTGCAGATGCTGGTTTAAAGCAAAGTTACTCCAGTATTTTGTATCTACCTTCAAATATACATCATTGACTGCAAAGTGCTTTAGGACGTCCTTAAAGTAATGACAAAAAAACTGTATGAATGCAATTTTTTTTTTCTCTCCTTAGTTTAGGTCACCTTGAGGACATGAACCTTGCCATAGAAGTTAAAGCTTTCTTTCTTCTCCTTAGTTGTTTTTTTTTTCAAATTACAGTAATCTAATCGCAGCGAGTGCAATTAAATGATGTAACAATTTAGTGATTGCTGGAGAGGCACATTTTAGTGGCAACAATTTGAATTCATTATGAATCTCATCCTTCATCTTTTTAATTGCAGTTTTCATACAAATTGCTGGGAATCTCTTTTTGATGATAGCAAAGTAATGGCAATATCGGAACTTTGTGAATAAAGATGCCAATTGTTTTTCTCCTGACCAATTATATTTGAGGATAGAGAGAGAACCAAAATGATGATGGAAAATAAAATTTGATAAATTGGAATTAATGGGCTCTGTTTGTCTTTTCATATCCAGAAAGTGAAGTCAGAAATGGAAAAAAAAGGTTAGCAAAAAGTTCTTGCACTCAATGCTTGGACAGAATGGATGTGGAGGATATTTCCACCAGTGGGGTAGTCTAGGACTCGAGGTCATGGCCTCAGAATTAAAGGACGTTGCTTTAGGAAGGAGGTGGTGAATTTAGTCAGGGGGTGGTGAATCTGTGGAATTATTTGCCACAGAAGGCTGTGGAGGCCGTCAATGGATATTTTAAAGGCAGAGTTAGATGGATTCTTGATTAGGAATGGTATTAGGGGTTATGGGGAGAAGGCAGGAGAATGGGGTTAGGAGGGAGAGATAGCTCAGCCATGATTGAATGGCAAAATAGACTTGATGGGCTAAATGGCCTAATTATTTTTTTTATCACTTATGACCTTAAGACTGCAATTAGGGCATAGCTTTAAGTGATGTGGGGCGGAATTTAAAGGTGATGTGTGGGGCAAGTCTTTCTTTTGCATAGAGGGTGGTGGGTACCTGGAACATACCACCAGCAGTGGTGATGGAGGCATATATGATTGTGGCATTTAAAAGGCTTTTAGATTGGCACATGGATATACAGGGAATGAAGCATGGATCACATGCAAGCAGGGGAGATTAGTTTAACCTGACATAGTATTCAGACATTGTGGGCCAAAGGGCCTGTTCCCGCACTCAACTGAACTACGTTCTATGTTATAGGAAAATAAAGTGGAGCAAAAACAAGCTGAATATATTAACCTGTCCATGTTAGAGAGTTGTGGCATTGGTTTATCTAAAGTTATGAATTAGTGAACAGCAGGGTTGGATTGAGAAATGTGTAATTTTATATGCGTATGGTATCCCAAATTAATTTTTGAAAGAAACTAAGTTGCATTTCTCAATGTCAACACATTGAACTGACTTGGAAATGATTGTCTTCTGACATTAACAGTAATATGAATAATACAACTGGCAAAAAAATAAATACCAAAAACTTTAAAAAAACTTTGCAACAATGCACTAGTTGATGGAGTAAGACTCCAAAGCTGGGTTTGTTCCATTTTTGGATGTTCAAGGTTGCATTTCATGTCAGATGCAGGTATCACATAATTCACAGGGTCCTTGTGACATGGATAACTTGTTGTAAATGACACTGTGAAGCTTAATTTGCATTTACAGCTAAATCTCTAGCATTCAATTGATCTCAATGGTGAGGATCATGTTGAGGCTACAGTTGTTTCAGTTCTGTCCAAGGTAATGATTGGCTTGTCCAAATCAACCAGTATTTTTTGTAGTGAATCGGAACATGGTGCTTCTCCTTTTCCCTCACAAATTGCAGGACACTTTACAGACTAAAACTGGCAGGTGCCAAGTCACCATTATGTTTTCAAATGGTTCTGGAGCATTATATTTTAATTATAGTTCTTCAATACAGTATTTAAGTTAATGATGACTACCAGAAGGATAAAAAGCCTGGAATGTTACTGGAAACATTTCTATTCTGCCGTTTCGATGGTTGTCATTTTGAGATTTAATAAAGCTGTGTTCATTATTTAAATTTGGAGCATCTCTAAGCAGGACATATCTGCTCTAAGAATCCAGAAAATATGTAAAATAACTCAGCAGTGCTGTGAAATGTGTGACACCTTGCTGATATAAAGAGGCTTACAGTCCTCTTCATTAATTTTATCACAACCATAAACTTTTAATATGCATATGATTGGTATATGGGACTTCCAGAGCAGCCTAAAATGACTAACCTGTAATTACTGTTCCAGTACTTGATTATAATAATCAGATTGCACTTATTCAGTGATTTTAATACATGCCTGGAGCTACATAACAATAATTCAAGTGCAGTGATTGGGAACATGTTTCTGTTTGGCTGCAAAATGATGTTTTAATCCGCACAGACTGAAGGATCTGACTTCAGCCTGACTCGTGTAATTAAGCTTCATTTATGCAGCCAAGTAGAATGATTTAAGTTTGATGTGAATTAAATTGATGTGAAGTTATTTCAGAAGTCATTTATATGGGTGTTTGGATATTTCTGAGCTGACACCAGAGTCCATTCAGATCAGAGACTTGACTCACAAATATCATATGCATACTGACAGGGAAAGCAAATGCACCTCTCTGCAATATACTGAAGGGTTACACTGGAGACTTTCCAACACAAGTTTTTTGTCTGATCTTATAATGCAGGCTGAAGGCTGGAGAAATTAGGCACAAGATTGCCCAACAAAATGTTGTTTCACATACTACAAGCTGTGAAGAATATAATGCACCATTGAACATTCCCGAGTTGTGATATGTTTCATTTGGAGCAAGACCAGTTGCCATCGCCTGGTTTAAGAATTTCCCGTGTCTTCTCCGACAAATTCCCCAATGACTCTCATGTCATGTGGATAGCGGTCCTTTTGTTTTGAACCAGGATGGTGCCCAACCCAGGCGGCTCTTGGGAGCTAGTCACAGAAGTAGATCTGCAAACACACGTTACAATTGCTCCAATCTTCTAAATCTCTACCACTACGACATTTACCCTTCGACTTTCTTTGATTGGATTTTACTGGCTTTATCCTGCACTAAATGTTATTCACATTATTTCCTTCACCATGTATCTGTACACTATGGATAACTCGATTGTAATCATGTATTGTCTTTCCACTGAATGGTTAGCACACAACAAAAGCTTTTCACTGTACTTTTGTTACACGTGACAATCAACTAAACTCTAATTTAAACTTAATTTACATTTCTCCTTCATCAACTATATTCTACATTATAAACCCAACAGAAATTAAAATCTCACCATATTGGTATAGGAAGGAACTGCAGATTAAATGTGTCGGAAGGAACTGCAGATGCTGGTTTACACTGAAGATTTACACAAATTACTGGATTAACTCAGCAGGTCAGGCAGCATCCAGGGTAATCTAGGCAGCCCAGAGTAGGGGAATCGAGGACCAGAGGACATACGGTAGGTTCAAGGTGAGGGGAAAATATTTAATAGGAATCCGAGGGGTAAAGGGCCTGTCCCACTTGGCCGTCATTTGCGCGTCGTTTACGCGACAGGCCGGTAGTGACTGTCGAGCGAAAATCGTCTAGCAGTACGACAGTCACGTGCCAAGTGCTCCTGAGGGCCCTGCTTCTTTTTGGGAGCCATTTGATATGATATGCCATTTATTGTCACTATACATGTACAGTGAAACTTAAAGCTGCTCGTACTCAGTGCATACATACAATTTAGCACAAAAAACAAGAAACAGGAAAACAAAAAACAGAAGGGAGGGGGGTGGGGGGGGGGGGGGCATGGGGGGGGGGTAGGTGCACAATTCCTGCACAATTCTACATACATATATACATATATACAGATGGAAGTCCGTGGTGTTGGGCAGTGAAGTCAGTGCATGTGTAAATTTGAATTTATAGTAGTTATAATTCTCGGAAAGCAACTATTTCTGATGTCGATGTCATTTGCGATGTCGTTCGTACTTAGTCCGATCTCTGTGGCAAGAATTTTCCCAGTGAAAAATGTTTAAAAGGACGCACACTTTATACCCGGTTGTCACATGGTGCAGCGTTCAAAAGACGCGCAAATAGCGCGCCGGCGGCATATGGTTACGGACGTTGACGCACGGTGATGCATAATAGATTAGCATAGGCAATGTTCATGCGTCACCGTGCGTAACCATGCGTCACCACGCGTACACGTACGCCGTCAGTTCTTCAACATGCGCAAGGGATACGTCACGCAGGTGGCAAGCGAGGATTTTGAGCCAACCAATTTTTAGGATGTCTCGTAAATGATGCTCAAATGACGCCCAAGGCAGGCCCTTAACATTTTCACATAAAGGGTGGTGGGTGCATGGAAATAGTTGTCAGAGGAGGTAGTTGAGGCTGGGACTATCCCATCGTTTAAGAAACAGTTAGACAGTTACATGGATAGGACAGGTTCAAGGTTCAGGACAGGACCAAGCATAGGCAAGTAGGACTAGTATAGCTGGGACATTGTTGGCCGGTGTGGTCAAGTTGGGCCGAAGGGCTTGTTTCCACACTGTATCACTCTATGATTCGATGACTATCTTTGGAGAAAAGGAATTGGTGATTTTTGGGTCGAGACTCTTCTTCAGACTGACTGATCTCTGTCTGAAGAAGGGTCTTGACCCGATTCCTTTTCCATCGAGATGCTGCTTGACCAGCTGAGTTACTCCAGCATTTTCTATATATCACAATATTCATTGCCTATCTATTTTGTTAGCATCCACACCTCTCAAACTAAGGTCCTTGATTTAAGTTATGCCAACTTATTTTCCACTGTTATTTGAAGCATCTGACAAGTTTTTAAGGCTCTGAATCCATTCCTGGGCAGCTAGTTCTTTTCCAAGTCCTGCAGATCCACAGCCATATTTGCAACGAGATTGCTACACACCTTTCGTCGGAGAAAGTGAGGCACAAGGATGTCTCCGATTTAGCGATGGGAGCGTAGTAACACAAGGTATCACCTGCCACCAGACAGGAAAGTACATTGAAGTGTTACAAGGTCAGCATTAAAAAAAATACATATTAAAGACAGACTATATCTTGGTTCCGGATGATCATTTTTATCCCACCTCCCCTAATCCACAGAGAGCAGTTAAGTAATCAAATATCTAGCAATATTTAGTCACAATAACACAATCATTTTAATGCCTTAAGCAGGCAAAACATCAGTTACTACAAATTATACATTAAGTTTAAAAATGTTAATTATTATATAATTTTGCATTAGATTAGATTGCATTACACTCCCTTTTTGTTGTCTCTGTTTAATTCATTCTCTGTCATGTACGAATTCTCAAGCCCAGGTGTGGTTGACTACTCCCAAGCCTCCACTAGTTTTCCCTGCAATTGATCATCAGAAGCATGCAAGGTCTGTAAGGAGCATGTGACCTCTGGGTAACCTCTTCCCACCATCCCACCTGATTTCAGACGCAGTCAGACCAGCAGCTCTGCGACCCACTTTTCCAATGACGCCCTTGTAAATGAGCATCACAGTAAAGAATACAATTAGTGAAGTGAAATAAGAACCAGGCAGATTCAGTAAGGGATGTACATCCTCCCTGACTCCTTCTGGGTGCCTAGCCAAGATAATACTTAGGTGATAAAGATGTATGCAATAAAAACTGTCACCACAGGGAAGGAATTAGGAGACAGTGGAATCTATAGTTGGAGACGGTCAGTTTACTATCGTATATTTACGGAAACTGACAAAACAATTATAATACACGGTAATGCAAGGTTATTGTGCGGACCCATATATCCATAAACAATTAATATTTCAAAGGAAATGAATCACTGCATGCACTTAACCATTGGGAGAGTTGCTGCATTACTGTGCCAGGGACCCAGGTTCGATCCTGATCACGGGTGCTATATGTACTGAGAACTTGTATGTTCTCCCCGTAACCCACGTGGGTTTTTTCCCGGTTGCTCCTGCTTCCTCCCACAATCCAAAGACATGCGGGTTTGTAGATTCATTTGCCTGGTAAAATGTGTAGATTGTCCCTTGTGTGTGCGGGATGGTGTTACTGCGCAGGATCGCTGGTCGACGTGGACTCGGTGGGCCAAAGGGCCTGTTTCCGCGCGGTATCTCTAGACTAAACTAAAAACAACATCTCTATTTATGTTTAGTTTGATCAGTGATATTCCATACAGTTCCTCAGCCGCAATGTTCTGGTATCTGGTAGTTACAAAGCATTCTGATTATTACTTCCAGCAAGTTGCACAAGTATTTGACCTCTGTCATATTAAAGAGGCAGACATATTGTATGGAAGGTTATCATATTAACTAAAGCTAGAAAACATATTTTGCTCCCTTTCCTCAGCTGCTACGTTCTATCAGCATAAACCTGACTTAGGAAGAATGGAAAGAATTAAATTGAAAAGATCTGTTATTGAATAATCCTTATTGGGGCCTGTCCCACTTAGGCAACTTTTTAGGCAACTACAGGAAACTATGCGGTCGCCACATGTTCGTGGGTGAGTCATCTTCATGGTCGTGAGTAGTTCCCGCATTCTCTGAACCAGTCGCGGCTTCATCCTGGTCACTGCTAATTTTACAACATGTTGAAAAACTAGCGGCAACCAGAATGGAGCCACCATGGAGAGTAGCGAGAATTCTCGTGCCATAGATGTAGTGGGAGTGGGTTGCCAGGAGGTTGTAGGTTCTCGTAGGTTGTCGCCAGTGAAGACCGGTGGATTTCATTGGGGAAAAAAACCCCGTAAACAGTAGTTTTCAGACGCAAGGATAACGGACTGGTAATGTTAATGTCTGCTGAGCTTCACAGCCATGTATCTCTTAAAAGGTGTCTCCACTCCTTTCCCCCCCCCCCCCCCCCCGCCCTTCTCCCCTCTCGCCCACCCCCTCCCCCCATCATTCGGAGTTGCGGCACAGCTCTGGCTGCAGCGGCTCACCGGCAGTCCCGTTGTTTTTGTGTTTTGTATGTTGTTTATTTTGTTTGGTTAGTCTAGTTTTTGGTTTTTAGTTTGTGTTTTGGGGGGGGGGGTTTGCAGTCTCTCCCTGCGGGGGAATGCGACCTTTTGTGCATTTTCCCCTTCTCTGCCTCCGTCTGCGCTGAGGCCTAAGGGGAGCTGACAACCTCAAGGCTCCGGAGGCAGAGCCCATCAGGACTCGCCCTGAGCTCGCTCCCATGAGGGTGGTCCGGCTCAGGGCTGGAAGAGGTTGGGACACTCCCGTGAGGGCGGCCAGCCCGAGGGTGGAACGAGGCTCCCGTCGGAGCGGCCAAGCTTGGGTATGTGCGGCGCTCGCAGCCCGAGGGAGGTTCGGCGCCCAAGTCGGGGCAGCCCAGCCCGGGGAAGAAGAAACGCCCAAGTCGGGGCGGGCCGGTCCGGGGGAGGTTCGGCGCCCATGTCGGGGCGGCCCAGCCCGAGGCTGAAGACGGCACAGTACTCACGTGAGGGTTGGCTGGGACGGTGTTCTGGCAGTGGTGGCCTGAGTCCGGGGTTCGGCCGCTGGCCAGCAGCTGCATCTGCAGGACTGGTGGGCGGCAGCTTCAACCACCCCGGGCCGCGGTGTTTGAGCCGCGGGACTGATTTATAACATCGACCGGGGGGGTATCGCCTCAGCGCAGAGGGAGAAGAGGAGGGAAGAGACTGCAGACCTAAGACTTTTGCCTCCATCACAGTGAGGAGATGCTGGGTGGACTCACTGTGGTGGATGTTAATATGTGTTTATTGTTGTTTTTTATTGTATTATATGTATGACTGCTGCAATTTCGTTCAGACTTCGGTCTGAATGACAATAAAAGGCTATCTATCTATCTTTTAAAGGACTTGTGACCCTTCCCGAACACTGTAATTTCACCATTTCAATTACAGCACCAACCATCCTGTTCATTGTGCTGTGTATCTGTATCACATCGGCTTTACACCGTGCATTTCACTCAGACAGCGCTCCCCCTGCCTGCCCTGTCCCTGCATAACTGGCAGGTGAGGAAGCGATGTGTATATATGTGTGTCAGGCACGTACCTGAGTAATTAGTCAGGGTAGGCAGTCAGTCGACTTTTAAAAATCTTGAAAGCCGCGCATGCGCAGATTGTTCTCCTCTCCGTAAGCTGTCAGTTGGCATTTAAAAAATATTTTAAAAGCCGTGCATGCGCAGATTGTTGTCTCGGGTAGGAAAGTCAATCGACTTTTATAAAGTAATTTGGCTTCAAAAGCCTTATCTCTTAATAACGTATTTAAAAACAAATACCGTATTTCCCGGCAATGAAGACGCACCCCCATTTTGAGTTGCTAAATCTTGAAAAAAAAAGGCTGGCGGGACATAGAATTTCTTACGCTCAAAAAAATAAAAACTTAAAATCAAAAATAAAGAGAGTAACAATTCAATTTGCCCAAGGCTTCCAGGTCTCCTTCATTCTGAATGACTGAATGGGTGGGGGTTGGAGGGTGATGGCAGGAGAGATGGTGGGAATAACGGGAGCACACTGGGACAAGTTGAATCAGTTGTGATCTTATTGAATGACAATACTAGTTCAAGGGACCAATTGAGGTTACTCGTGCTGACACAGGAGGGATCTCCACCGCCCGCTACCCTGTTATCCATCGCCCGCTCACCCGCTCCGCTCTATGATCTTTGCTCTTGAGCTGGTCCCCTCACTGTCCGGTCTCCGAGCCAGGTCAAAAATAGGGATAAAGAGAATTTCAAAACTAATACCAAGTGCTTTTGGGGGCGCTGCTCTGGCAGCAGCCATGTCAGCAGCGCGTCAGTTTTTTCAACCTTTTTTTTATTTTTTAGTATGTATTTAATGTTCCTTTGTGTGTTTTGTGTTGGGGGGGTGAGGGGGAAACCGCTTCGGTCGCCTCGTCCATGGAGAGGCGACGCAGATTTTTTCCAGGTCGCCTCCCCCGTGGCCAAACAGCAAGGATCGGCGCGGCTTTTCCCGGAGACACGCCCGGGGCTTCAGCGGCGGGCGCAGCGTGGACTCTCGTTGTGGAGCGGGTGAGCCCTCGCTGGGGCTCGCTGGAGGGGAGCGCTCCATTTTGCTGGCCCGGGGCTGCCGGCAGCCTGAATCCGCGGTCTGCAGAGCTCCAGCTGGTGCGGTGTCTACAGCCCGGGATCTCTCGTCGGGGACCCGGGGGAAGAAGAATTCATCACTGCCGGCCCACGGCCAACTTCTACCGCGGGTCCGGCATGGACTTACCATCACCCCTGGAGGGGAGCTTCGACCGCCGGCCCTGCGGTCTACGGTGCTTCTGGCTGCGGCGGAGACTTTAAATCTCGACCGCCGGCCTGCGGCCTACAACAACTTAAACCCGCAGTCTCCGGTGAGCAAGAGCCGATCCTGGACTGACTCTGGACTCTGGTCCTGTCCACAGGGGGGAAATGGAGGAGGACTGGCCAAATTTTGTGCCTTCCACCACAGTGATGAATGCTGTGGTGGATGTTTGTGTTACAGTTTTATTGTGGCTGTGTGTTCTTTATTATTGTACTGCTGCTGACAACCCAAATTTCCACCGACCCTGGTTGTGTGGCAATAAATTATATCTATCTATGTATCTATCTTTTGTGCACGCCTGTTGACAAGACAGCAGTTCTCTCTGTTATTCTTACTTGACCGACAACCGCAACACACCTCCAAAGCCGGCGAGCCACGGGACTGGCTGTAGCGCCCAGGTCGGCTGTGTGCCCGGCGAATGGCTGCAGTTCCCAGGTCGCCTGCGTGCCACCAGGTCTGGCTGTGTCACCCAGGTCGGCTGCATGCCCCGCAAATGGCTGCAGCTCCCAGGTCGGCTCGCTTGGGTTTGCTTGAGTTCAGGTTACGGGCCGGATCTGGGCCGTAGGTTGCCGACCCCTGTATTAGGCCTCATTGTGTCCCCCCCCCCATGTTTTAAACGCGATTTGGCCCAAGTCTATCTTTCTTGGCTTACAATCTAGCCTTCGGCCTCCAAGACACAGGTAAATTTTCGGGCCTTATTTTAGGGTATAAAATAGCGTCTTCATTGCCGGAAATACGGTAGCTCAAAGAAATTTACTTACCACATTATTTGTACACCAACTACATTCTTCTCTCTCTGTTTCTTAAGATAATGACAATCCATGTTTGAAAAACGTGCCACAAAACTTGTGCTGCACATGCACAAGACATGCACGCAGTCCACGGTGCAAAGGCAGAATTTCAGCTGCCTTTATAGGCTGCTGTCATTGAAGGCACGAAGGAGCATCGATTGCAAGAACCAGGAGCCACAGTTTAAGAATAAGGGATAATCCATTTGGAACGGAGACGAGGAAACAGTTTTTCTCACAGAGAATGGTGAGTCTGTGGAATTCTCTGCATCAGAGGGCAGTGGAGGCCGGTTCTATGGATGCTTTAAAGAGAGAGCTAGATAGGGCTCTTAAAAATAGCAGAGTCAGGGGATATGGGTAGAAGGAAGGAACGGGGTACTGATTGGGGATGATCAGCCATGATCACATTGAATGGCGGTGCTGGCTCGAAGGGCCGAATGGCCTACTCCTGCACCTATTGTCTATTGTCAATTTGGCATGTGAGCTGCACATACTATCGCGTGTTACATGTACTGTGAATGAAAGGCATGGGAGTATTATGCCTATGTAAGAGATCGATCTTACAAAATTCTTAAGGGGTTGGACAGGCTAGATGCAGGAAGATTGTTCCCGATGTTGGGGAAGTCCAGGACAAGGGGTCACAGTTTAAGGATAAGGTGGAAATCCTTTAAAACCGAGATGAGAAGAACTTTTTTCACACAGAGAGTGGTGAACCTCTGGAACTCTCTGCTGCAGAGGGTAGTCGAGGCCAGTTCATTGGCTATATTTAAGAGGGAGTTAGATGTGGCCCTTGTGGCTAAGGGGATCAGAGGGTATGGAGAGAGGCAGGAATGGGATACTGAGTTGGATGATCAGCCATGATTATATTGAATGGCGGTGCAGGCTCGAAGGGCCGAATGGCCTACTCCTGCACCTATTTTCTATGTTTCTATGTTTTCTATGTAGGCATAATTCTCCCATGCCTTTACTATTTATATTTAATAATTACCATTTGATAATTTTATTCAGGGTAGGTACTGCCTACCTTGCTTACCCTGATGGCACGTGCCTGGTGTGTGTGTGTTCCACTCTGACAGTCGCTGGTTTTTCAGCAACCTGCCTGACCTGACATTCACCGGCAGTCGCTTGAAAAATCGCCTAGGTGGGACGGGCCCATTAGTCTCAGGCCAATTAAAAGTGGTATTATATTGGAATACCTAGGTACAACTTTGAATTTCCTAATTAGCAAGTTCCTTCAGATGGTTTAGGATATGAGGAGGAATTGCAAAGACATATTTCACATTTCTAGATGAAAGTTATATGTGTTCAGTATTGTCAACATACAATATACGGGCTGTTTCACAGCACATATTGTCATTCATTTCATCCTGTTACGAGTCACACCAATTATTTTCTGTCGGAGTAACAATACAGAAGCTCCAGAATAACCTTCTGAAATAATTCCTGCAGACTCTAAGAATTTGTGTCAGTCACAGTGAAGGATTCTCTCGCTGGCAAATTCCACTCTTCGCTCTCGAATGAAGTTCAGAATATTGTCAAACCTGCAGGTCAAGATCTTGTCTTTTTTCTCAATGATATGAGACCTGGAGAGAGCTTTGAAGAAAGATTGATACAAAATGCTGGAGTAACTCAGTAGGACAGGCAGCATCTCTGGAGAGAACTGGGTGACGTTTCAGGTCGAGACCCTCCTTCAGCCTGCGAGTTATGTGAGAGGGAATCTAGAGCTATGGAAGGTGTGAAAATGACAGATCAAAGTAGACTATTATAAGGAAATGCAGAATGGTTCATTGTTACCCGAGGGGAAAGTGACAAGGAAGTATTTAAAGAAGGAACTGCAGATGCTGGAAAATCGAAAATGCTGGAGAAACTCAGCGGGTGCGGCAGCATGTATGGAGCGAAGGAAATAGGCAACGTTTTGGGGCGAAACCCTTCTTCAGACTGCTGGAGGGTGGGGGAGGGGGGGGAGGCGGGGACAAGGAAGTATACAATCAGTAAAATTAATCAGCAGGACAGTGAAACTAGTCAGAGAACTAGGTTGAGGGAGGGAAGGTGAGAGAGGAAAAGCAAGGGTTACTTGAACTTAGAGAAATTAACATTCATACCGTTGGGTTGTAAAATATAAGGTGCTGTTCCTCCAATTTGCATTGGGACCCACTGTGACTGATTCCTGGATCAACATTTAACTGCATCCTATTTAACTACTGTGTTCATCATGTAACACTATACCTCTTAAATAAACTTAAACAATAAAGGTTGTCTCATTACTGGTGGCAGGAAACCGCCAGTTTGTCATAAAACCCTTTTATCATTCAACTAAAGTCCTTTTAGGTAAGGAATTCCATTGGATTTACCCAGCAGGTGTTAAAAGTAACTCCAGAATTGTTTGAAGTAGCCTTTTAAACTTCTCTTATAGATCAATTAGGGATAGACAACAAATATTGACCTTGTCAGTGTCAACCACACCTTGTGAAATAAAATCTTTATGCACAAGAAGCATGACAGTTCACCATCTTTCTTCAGTGAGAGACATTTGACTTTTATTTTTCACAAAGCTACCAATGAAAGTACCCATTCTATTAGCAACTACTGGAACCATTGGATCAGTGCATTTATTGATTTAAATGCACTTATAATGAGAATCAAATAAAATTGCAAATGAAATTAGGAATGGAAACAGCAGATGGTGAAATGAAACACGGCAGATCAGAGAATCATAGATCAGGCAGCATCTGTTTAATGAAAACCTAAAATGTTTATAAGGTCATAAGGTCATTAGTGATAGGAGCAAAATTAGTCCATTCGGCCCATCAAGTCTGCTCTGCCATTCATTCATTGCTGATCCCTCCCTCCTAACCCCATTCTCCTGCCTTCTCCCCATAACCCCTGACATCTGTACTAATCAAGAATCTATCTATCTCTGCCTTAAAAATATCCACTGACTTTGCCTCCACAGCCTTCTGTGGCAAAAATATTCCACACATTCACTACCGTCTGACTAAAGAAATTCCTCCTCATCTCCTTCTTAAAGGAACGTCCTTCAATTCTGAGGCTATGACCTCGAGTCTTAGACTCTCCCACTAGTGGGAACAACGTCTCCACATCCACTCAATCCAAGCCTTTCACTATTGGAAGATTTTCAGTGATGTTTACACTATCTTTCCACACATGTTGGTGGACATGCTATTTTATTCTGCAGCATTTTCTGTTTTTAAATGCTCTTACAGTTCCTTAAAACTGAGAAATAATCTATTTTTACAACATTAATATTTCTCTCCTTTGGACGATGGAATCTGCAGTATATTCTCAATACTCTCCAGAATTTAGGAGATTGAGAGGGGATCTTATAGAAACTTACAACATTCTTAAGGGGTTGGACAGGCTAGATGCAGAAAGATTGTTCCCGATGTTGGGGAAGTCCAGGACAAGGGGTCACAGCTTAAGGATAAAGGGGGAAATCCTTTAAAACCGAGATGAGAAGAACTTTTTTCACACAGAGAGTGGTGAATCTCTGGAACTCTCTGCCGCAGAGGGTAGTTGAGGCCAGTTCAATGGCTATATTTAAGAGGGAGTTAGATGTGGCCCTTGTGGCTAAGGGGATCAGGGGGTATGGAGAGAAGGCAGGTACGGGATACTGAGTTGGATGATCAACCATGATCATATTGAATGGCGGTGCAGGCTCGAAGGGCCGAATGGCCTACTCCTGCACCTAATTTCTATGTTTCTATGTTTCTATGTATTCCGTGCACTGTGTGCTTCAACTTAAATGATTTGCATTTCTTTCTTCAGCCTGCACTAAATTGTTTTTCCCAATGCTAATGGCAACAAGAAAATATTGCCTCCAATGTGAAACAATAAGGGAGCTACACAATGAACAACCTTTCCCTTGTTCACCTTGTAATGCCAACACTATCAAACCAAGACCTGATCTGTTGTCATGAAACATTCCCAAGATTTGCTTATACCACCCACCTCCCCACACACCCAAAATGAACGACTATCTACCTCTTTCATGACCCTCTGACAATTCTCGATTGGACTTTGCTGGCTTTACCATGCACTAAACGTTATTCCATTATAGAAACATAGAAACATAGAAATTAGGTGCAGGAGTAGGCCATTCGGCCCTTCGAGCCTGCACCGCCATTCAATATGATCATGGCTGATCATCCAACTCAGTATCCCGTACCTGCCTTTCTCTCCATACCCCCTGATCCCCTTAGCCACAAGGGCCACATCTAACTCCCTCTTAAATATAGCCAATGAACTGGCCTCAACTACCCTCTGTGGCAGAGAGTTCCAGAGATTCACCACTCTCTGTGTGAAAAAAGTTCTTCTCATCTCGGTTTTAAAGGATTTCCCCTTTATCCTTAAGCTGTGACCCCTTGTCCTGGACTTCCCTAACATCGGGAACAATCTTCCTGCATCTAGCCTGTCCAACCCCTTAAGAATTTTGTAAGTTTCTATAAGATCCCCTCTCAATCTTCTAAATTCTAGAGAGTATAAACCAAGTCTATCCAGTCTTTCTTCATAAGACAGTCCTGACATCCCAGGACTTTATCATGTATCTATACATTGTAAATGGATCGATTGTAATCATGTATTATCTTTCTGCTGACTAGTTAGCATGCAACAAAAACTTTTCACTGAACCTTGGTACATGTGACAATAAACTAAACCAAAATAGGAAAGGAGGTCATAATTTACACTTGCTGGCCTTGTTTACATTATGTTACGTCAAGACATCTATCTATAACGACGATATAATATCAGAAGTTTCACACTTATTGTTATGCTGTTTACAGGAAAGCATAAAAGGAATTTAATGCTGCAAGGCCTAAGCTCACACATGCTTTCTGATTGCAGATCTGTAACTATTAAATGTCAGTTCAAGCTGCAGGAACATTTTGCAAAAGCTCAATGAATCATTCATGTGTATTTGGGCTAATGCTTTCAATGGGCAAATTCATTATTAATCTGTTTTCCCCCCAATGCATTGTATCACTTTTTACTCATTTTGTTTTTCTCTCTTAAATAACTCTCCTCGTGATTGTTATTCTTTGCTCCCCATTTATGAACATTTACCATTCAGATATTTAAGGTGTTAAAAGTTCTCTTAATACAATTAAGTATAAGAACACCAAAATCTGTGGTATTAATAGAGGTGTGAGTCCTCATAAACTATGCTGTGCTGTCTGTGACAGAAAAAGAATTGGAAATGTGATTCATGGCAGAATACTTTTATCATTGAAGCTTGCTGTCAGGCAACAACTCCATTTGCAAAAATTAACATCATGGATTTGCCAATAAAAGGTGATCCAGGAAAGAGATTTTTCCAATTTTCCTAAGCAATAATTTCTTTCAGTTCACTCAGATATTTTGCCATTCAGAATAAGAATGATGCAGAAGGGAATAAAAAAGAACAGTTATGTATGGAAGTAACAATGGATTCAATTCAGCATTAAATTAAGTGGGGGGGGGGGGGGGGGAAGAAGAAAGGACGAGGAGGAGCCCGAGGGCTGAGGGAGAGCTGAGAAGGGGAGGAGACAGCAAGGGCTACCGGAAATTGGAGGTCAATGTTCAGGCCACTGGGATGCAGACTGCCCAAGCAGAATATGAGGTGCTGCTCCTCCACTTTCTGGTGGTGCTCACTCTGGCAATGGAGGAGGCCCAGGACAGAAAGGTCGGATTCGGAATGGGTGGTGGTGTTGATGTGCTGAGCCGCAGGGAGATCAGGTTGATTAATGCGGACCGGGCAGAGGTGTTCGGCGAAACGATTGCCAAGCCTACACTTGGTCTCACCCCCATCCTCCATCAGTCTGAAGAAGGGTTTCGGCCCGAAATGTTGCCTATTTCGCTCCATAGATGCTGCCACACCCGCTGAGTTTCTCCAGCACTTTTGCCTACCTTCGATTTTCCAGCATCTGCAGTTCCTTCTTGAACAGCATTAAATTAAGACTGAATACGAAATCAATAAATTTGATACCAGAATGGAAGACATCTTAGCTTGGGACAGAGTAACAGAAGTAGTTTTTAAATAATATTCCAGAAAATTAATGACAGGTATTTATTTTTGTGCTCAATGAGCGTGTGAGTCTTTATCAGGTTATTCTAGCCATTGGTAGCTCAGATTTAGCATTCAATGGCAAAGCAATAGCCTTCACCTCTCCACTTCATAAAAGTAGCCCATTATGAGTCCGTAATCTTTGCGACGCAGTTCCCATAGCATGTTAGTTGCTATTGGATCTCAGGTCTCAGGGAACACCTCAACCCAGAAATAATGATCTGTTGAAGCGGACAACCATCCATTTATGTCAAAGAATTCTCAAAGACAATAAACGAGAGGGAACGAATACACTTATTGTTTTACCAAATTATTAAAGATTTCCGAGAGTAAAGTAGATTAAGATAGAAGAAGCATTTTATCTCAAAATGTATTATGTTACAAATGATCTAATTTGATCTAATTATAAATATTAGTTGCACAGCACCATCAGCATCAAAGGTTTAGGAAATGCGTTGGGTTGGATCGTGCTGGACCCCGCTCCCACCTCAATGTTGACCCTTCCTTGGCCGAACCCTCAATCTATGGGGCCACACCATTCCCTACAATCTCAAGGCCTCCCTAACACTGTTGTTTTGGAAAGTGGAATGGGGTTGAGGGGAAAAAATAGATCAGCCAAGATCGAATGGCGGAATAGACTCGATGGGCTGAATGGCCAAATTCTGCTCCTATATCTTAAGGACCTGTCCCACTTTGGCAATTTTTTCAGCGACTGCCGGTGACTGTCACAGTGATAGCAGGTCGCTGACAACCTACGACAACCTACCGCCTAGTCGACGGCAAGCTACTGACAACCAACGACCTATTAGGATGTCCACCCACGACCACACCTACGACAACCTACGACCACACAGGCGGCAATCTACGACAACCAAAGTCAATCTACGTCCACCTGCGACAAGCTACGACAAGCAACGGCCCAGTTGGCGACAACTGAAGACAACAGAAGCCGGTGCCTGTTGATGTAGGTTGACGTAGGTAGTCGCCAATGGAATTCACCGAAGTCAGCACCCGGCCACAACCAATGTCACCTGGCGACAACCTGCGTCACCCTGGCGACAACCTACAACAGCACCTATGACAGGAGACAACAAGCTACATCAAGCCCACAGTCGCTGAAAAGTTTTGAACATTTCAAAATCCAGTGGCAACCAGAAAAACATTACGACTCTTTAGGAGACTTGAGGAGACTACTCACGACCATATTGGCGTCACCCCGCGACCATGTGGCAATAGCCTCGTCGCCCTTAGTCGCCGAAAAAAATCACGCAAGTGGGACAGGGTCTTTATGCTCTTGTGGAATGGAACTCAAGTAGTATTGGGCTTCAGGTAGTGCTTCCATGGTCTCAAGCAAGGACCAGCTCAACATCACAGTGATAGAAATCAAATATTAATATTTTGATGAACCTAATTACAATTATTTAAATTAATATATTTAATATTAATTGAGATAGCTACGTGAAAAGCAACTTCTGCTCACTTGTTTTAATAATGGACAGTTGACTCTGTCAACTAGATGTGCCGGATGGCCAGAATCACTCAGCTCAAGTTGTTATGGACATAACAAGAACACATCGTTGGAACTTCCACGAGAAAATGCCAAAGAGTTCGCTATTTTTGGAATGACAAAAGTTGTCCTGAGTGTGGCACATCAGTTGTGGCCATCAGTTGTGGCACACTCTTTTTTCTAAATAATAAAGGGGCCCAGAGTCACTCAGTTCATACACAGAACACACAGAATTTGCTTTTCTTAAGACCATAGTAGATATGCTGAAGACTATGTGTTAGCAAAACCAATCCAATACAGATGTGCAATAAAACTGTTCTGAGACATACAATATGCTAGAAAAAAGACATTTTGTTTAATGGGCTATGAATACATAACAGGATCTTTTCAATCCTATAATCTCATAAATTGTGGCAATCATAGAGTGACAGGCTGATTCAACATGGAAACAGGCACTTCGGCCCAACTTGCCAAAACCGACCAACATGCTCCATCTACACTAATCCCACGCCTGCATTTGGCCCATATCCCTCTAAACCTATCCTATCCATATACCTGTCAAAATTTTTCTTAAATGTTATGATAAGTCGTGCTTCAAATTCCTCCTCAGGCAACTCGTTCCATACACCTACCACCCTTTGTGTGTATAAAAAAGTTACCCCTCGGATTCCTATTAAATCGTTGCCTCCCTAACTTAACCTATAGCGGCAGATTTTTATATCGTTCAAGAGATTACTCCCTCTAGCCACTAAAGTAGACCACAAGAAGAATGTCGTAATACACATGTCAGCTCTCCGTGAGACCGTCATAGCTTCTTCACAGATAAATTTTCATGACACAGTCTTTTGATTAATAGATTCTTTATTGTTGAAGAAAAACAATAAGGTATACATCCGAATTCTTCCGACTCGTACACTATAATCTTCGTCAAACTCCAGCATATCGCTTTAAACGTTAGAAATCTCCTCGTGTCTCCGTTACTCTTCACATGGTCGAAGGGTATGCCTTCCTCAAATGTCCAAAACTAAACTAAAAACGAAGCTTCTGCCCCTGCACAAGAAACCTAGCTCCAAACATGCCCTAGAATACGTAATAAATCCCACTCACATCATAAATTTAAAGACACATGCCATAATTAATGACACACCAAATAAGCCAAATGGCCACTACATTACCTATGGTACACAAAATTGCTAGAGAAATTCATCGGGTGCAGCAGCATCTATGGAGCGAAGGAAATAGGCGACGTTTCAGGCCGAAACCCTTCTTCAGACCCTTGAGTCTGAAGAAGGGTTGCGGCCTGAAACGTCGCCTATTTCCTTCGCTCCATAGATGCTGCTGCACCCGCTGAGTTTCTCCAGCAATTTTGTTTACCTTCGATCTTCCAGCATCTGCAGTTCCCTCTTGAACACTACATAACCTATGTTACTCTGGTTCTCGATTCCCCTACTCAGGGTAAAAGACTCCTGGATTTACCCTATCTATTCCTTGTACATCTCCATAAGATCACTCTTCATCCTCCATCGCACCAAGGAATAAAGTCCTAGCCTTCTCAACCTCTTCCTATAGCTCAGGCCCTCAACTCTTGATTACATAGAAACATAGAAACATAGAAAATAGGTGCAGGAGTAGGCCATTCGGCCCTTCAATATGATCATGGCTGATCATCCAATTCAGTATCCTGTACCTGCCTTCTCTCCATACCCCCTAATCCCTTTAGTCACAAGGGCCACATCTAACTCCCTCTTAAATATAGCCAATGAACTGGCCTCAACTACCTTCTGTGGCAGAGAATTCCAGAGATTCACCACTCTCTGTGTAAAAAATGTTTTTCTCATCTCGGTCCTAAAAGACTTCCCCCTTATCCTTAAACTGTGATCCCTTGTTCTGGACTTCCCCAACATCGGGAATAATCTTCCTGCATCTAGCCTGTCCAACCCCTTAAGAATTTTATAGGTTTCTATAAGATCCCCCCCCCCCCCCCTCAATCTTCTCGTAATTTACATTCTCGTAAATGTTTCTGCACCCTTTCCAGCTTGACAAGATCTTCCCTATAACATGGTGACCAAAATTGAACACAATACTCCAAATGTGGCCTCACCAATGTCTTATACAACTGTATCATGACCTTCCAACGTCGATACTCAATGATGAAGACCAATGTAACGAAAGCATTCTTGACCACCCACTACTTCCTTCCATGAAAGAAATTTTCTATCCATTCAGACACCTCTCCTTGGATCCCATGTGATGTATGCTTCCAGAGCAGCCTACTATGCAAAACCTTGTTAAATGCATATCCATATAGACAAGTTCTATACCTCTCCCCTCATCAACCTTTTTGGTCACATCTTCAAAGAATCTCAGATTAATCAATCAGATTCATATCACATGTGTAAAACTAGGAATTAGACTTCAGGCAACATCAGTATTGTGTTCATTGCCTCATTGAAGAACCAGTCTTGACATTGTCACTGTAATGATTTAGAAACATAGAAAATTTGAGGAAGGACATTCTTGCTATTGAGGGAGTGCAGCGTAGGTTTACAAGGTTAATTCCCGGGATGGCGGGACTGTCATATGCTGAGAGAACGGAGCGACTGGGCTAGTACACTCTGTGGAGTTTAGAAGGATGAGAGGTAATCTTATTGAAACATATAAGATTGTTAAGGGTTTGGACCATCTCGAGGCAGGAAACATGTTCCCGATGTTTGGGGAGTCCAGAACCAGGTGTCACAGTTTAAGAATAAGGGGTAAGCCATTTAGAACGGAGACGAGGAAACACTTTTTCTCACAGAGAGTTGTGAGTCTGTGGAATTCTCTGAATACTTTCAAGAGAGAGCTAGATAGGGCTTTTTAAGATAGCGGAGCCAGGGGATATGGGGGGAAGGGAAGAATGGGGTACTGATTGGGGATGATCACATTGAATGGCGGTGCTGGCTCGAAGGGCCGAATGGCCTACTCCTGCACCTTTTGTCTATTGTCTATTGTCTATTGCCTAAAATAGGTGCAGGAGTAGGCCATTCGGCCCTTCAAGTCAGCACCACCATTCAATATGATCATGGCTGATCATCCACAATCAGTTTATAGTTCTGGACCATGTACTTGATTACAAGCTTATTTGTGATTTAACCACTGAGAGTATTTAATCAAAGTTATGAACACAGTTTCACATTTGGTCTTGCATGCCAATTTATATTAATAAAATTTCATGAATGTTGACGATTGTAAAATACAAAGATGACAGTTTATGTTTGTAGTATCAAGAAGGGCTTGAGTTCCAGAGAAGTATCTGAAGATGTGAATGAGACTGGCAGGAAATAGCAGTCACAGAAGTAACAGAAGCTACGCATCACTCATATATCAGCTGCAAACGGCAGAATATGTTAAACCTCTACATTAATAAAAGGACTACATATTGTCCGTCTACAAATGTAAAGCTGAGTTTGTTAATCAATTCAATTTCCATTCATGCGACAAATTCACAAGACAATTTTTTTTCAGTTTATTTACTTCAAATAAATAATGTGTAGGAAGGAACTGCAGCTGCTGGTTTAAACCAAAGATAGACACAAAATGCGGGAGTAACTCAGCAGGACTGGCAGCAACTCTGGAGAGAAGGAATGGGTGACGTTTCAGGTCGAGACCCTTCATCAGACTGAATATTCAGAATTTGCAGAACTTTGCAAAGTTAACGTTTGTGATGTCCTTCAATACCTTTTAAGCATATAAAATGATACTAGACTAAGTGGGACATGTTGGGTCCCTGTCACACAGGAGACTTGGTCCCACAACGCAATATTCCACCACTCATGTTGTTGTGGTCCTTACCAATCCTTACCAACTGCATCACAGTATGGTATGGCAACTGCTCTGTCTCCGACCGGAAGGCATTGCAGATGGTGGTGAAAATTGCCCAACGCATCACCGGTTCCTCGCTCCCCTCCATTGAGTCTGTCCAAAGCAAGCGCTGTCTGCGGAGGGCGCTCAGCATCGCCAAGGACTGCTCTCACCCCAACCATGAACTGTTTACCCACCTACCATCTGGGAGGCGCTACAGGTCTCTCCATTGCCGAACCAGCAGGTCGAGGAACAGCTTCTTTCCGGCGGCTGTCACTCTACTCAACAACGTCACCTCGGTGACTGCCAATCCCCCCCCCCCCCCGGACACTTATTATTATTTATTCAAATCGTTTGCTATGTCGCTCTTCCAGGGAGATGCTAAATGTATTTCGTTGTCTCTGTACTGTACACTGACAATGACAATTAAAGTTGAATCTGAATCTGAATCTCACCCATAGCCCCCAACTGCACAGGCGCAGCTCATTTACCATCATCCCGAGCACTCTCTCCACCCTCCTTTTCACCCTTACTCTTCTTTCCCCTCTCCTCCTCCCCTCCACAAATCCCTCCCTCTCCTCTGTCTCCCTCTTCTTTCCCCTACCCTCAATCATTCCCTCCCTTCCTCCATAACTCCTCTTCCCTCCCTATCCCCCCGCAATCTCTATCCACCACCTCCACCAGTCCTACCTCCCCCTATCCATCCTCACCTCCCCCACTCCCCTCCTCTCTTTCTATTCCCCAATCCCTACCTCCCCCACTCCCTCTCCCCAAATCCCGCCTACTCTACTATTCCCCCTCCTCCCCCACTCTCCCTCCTCCTCCTCCCTCTTCTTTTCCCTCTCCTCGAAACCTCCCCAATCCATGCTTCACCTCTCCTTTCCCCTAGCCTCAGTCACTCCCTCCCTCCATAACTCCTCTCCCCTCCCTATTCCTCTCCTCTCCCTCTATCCCCTCTCCTCCCCCAGTCTCCCTCCCCAGGAAGTCGAGGTAGCCGCTCCTCTCCCTTCTCGTGTGCCCGGGTGGAGCATTTGCCATCGGCGCGGATCCTCAGCTTGGCCTGGAAGTGCCAGCAATTACGGCCACGCCGGTGTGTTAGACCTCGAAGAAAAGATGGGGAAAGAGCCATATAGGGGAGGGGGGGGTATCACGGGCGAGGGGGGCAGGATCCAGTGAGTAGGACCAGAGGGAAAAGGGCTGGAGCTGCGGGGCGTTATGTTGGTGGTGCGTTTGGGACTCACAACAAGCTCTGGATGCTCTGCTCTGCGGGAATCAGTAGGTGTGAAGTGTTCGTTGCGGAGGGCGGGAAGCCTTAACCACGGTTAAGTTTCTGTTTATCGAACCTACAGTGGAACTCGTTCAGGTCGTTGGTCAGCTGACGATTGTCCAAGGAGCAGGGATTTTCCTCTTGTAGCTGGTGATTTCTTGCAACTCTCCCAAACTAAGAAGAGTCACTAGCTGAGAACTTGCTCCTTATCTTCTCATAGTATCTTTGCTTGGCAGGTCTGATTCCTCTTTTCAGCTTGTACTTGGCCTGCCTGTAGAGGTCTGCATTCCCGCTCCTGTAGGCTTCATCTTTAGACTGGTGGAGATGTCTGAGTTCTGCTGTAAACCAGGGCTTGTCGCTGTTGAACCAGATCCGGGTCCTAGTGGGAACGCAACTATGCTCACAAAAGCTGACATATGATGTCAGTGTCTGTATATTCGTCGAGGCTTGTAGGTTCTCAATGCCCTCGCTTGTCCACCTTTTTGTTGTTCTGACCACAGGCTTAGTAGCAGATTTCAATTTCTGCCTGTAGGTAGGAATAAGGTGAACCAAACAATGATCAGAGAGTCCCAGAGCCGTAAGGGGAACAGAGCGATATGCAATTGTGATTGATGTGTAACAATGATCGAGTGTTCTCTCCCCTCTGGTGGGGCAGGTAACATGAAATCCGTACTTTGGAAGGTCTCGACTGAGGTTAGCCTTGTTAAAAATCCCCCAAAACAATGACCATGGAGTCCGGGAAGTCACTCTCTACCCTCATTACCTGGTTAGTGAGTTGCGTTAGCGCCTCATGTACGCAGGCTTGGCGGGGGGGATGTAAACTCCAGCGTGAATAAAAGAGGTCTTACCCTCGGAGGATTAAAGGGATTGGTGAGGCCAATTCAAGGCATTGGTGAGGCCAATTCAAGGCATTGGTGAGGCCAATTCAAGGCATTGGTGAGGTATGGTGTACAATTTTGGTCGCCTAATTATAGGAAGGATGTCAACAAAATAGAGAGAGTACAGAGGAGATTTACTAGAATGTTGCCTGGGTTTCAGCAATTAAGTTACAGAGATAGGTTGAACAAGTTAGGGCTTTATTCTTTGGAGTGCAGAAGGTTAAGGGGGGACTTGATAAAGGTCTTTAAAATGATGAGAGGGATAGACAGAGTTGACGTGGATAAGCTTTTCCCAATGAGAGTAGGGAAGATTGAAACAAGAGGACATGACTTGAGAATTAAGGGACAGACGTTTAGGGGTAACATGAGGGGGAACTTCTTTACTCAGAGAGTGGTGGCTGTGTGGAATGAGCTTCCAGTGAAGGTGGTGGAGGCAGGTTCGTTTTTATCATTTAAAAATAAATTGGATAGTTATATGGACGGGAAAGGAATGGAGGGTTATGGTCTGAACGCAGGTATATGGGACGAGGGGAGAATACGTGTTCGGCACAGACTAGAAGGGTCGAGATGGCCTGTTTCCGTGCTGAAATTGTTATATGGTTATATAGTTATATGGGTCTGCAACTTATAAAGAACGATTCGAGTTTGGGAGAACAAAAATTAGACAATACCGTGATATCGCTGCACCAGTCCTGGTTAGTATGGGAAAGCAGGGATCATTGATGCCCAACAGAACATACTATGTACCAGGTCTGTGGTTTGGATTTTCAAATACCCATTCCCTCAGTTGATCAAAGCCTGTGCTAACCCAGCAAAGGCAATGGTTAACCTTGTCATTAACATTTGACTTCACTGAGAAGTTGCTCCCAAGGTTTACAAATCAGCCCAATTTTCTCCCAGAGTTTTGCTGTATTTTTATGGTTGGAAGATAGTGCTTTTGAGGGGGACAGGTCATAACTACTGAAGGACAAAACATATGACCACTAGAAATATTCAGCCAACTGCATGTGTAGATTGTAAAGCTCAATAAAAAGTAAGTGTGTACTTACGTTGAAAGTAATTGTTTATCTTGGGGAAATTAATTTATTGAGTCATAGAGTCATATAGTGTGGAAACAGGTTATTTGGCCCAAATTGTCAACACCGACCAACATGCACCAACTACACTAGTCCCACCTGCCTGAGTTTGGCCCATATCCCTCTAAACCTGCCCTACAGAGAGTGGTGAATCTCTGGAACTCTCTGCAACAGAAGGTATTTGAGGCCAGTTTATTGGCTCTATTTAAGAGGGAGTTGTGGCCCTTGTGGCTAAAGGGATCAGGGGGTATGGAGAGAGGGCAGGTACGGGATACTGAGTTGGATGATCAACCATGATCAAAATGAATGGCGGTGCAGGCTCGAAGGGCCGAATGGCCCACTCCTGCAACTATTTTCTATGTTTCTACCCATGTACCTATCTAATGTTTCATCAACATTGAGATAGTTCCTGCCTCAACTACCACTCCTGGATGCTCGTTCCATAAATCCACCACCCTTTGTGTCAAAAAGATTCCTATTAAATCTTTCCCCCCTCACATTAAACCGATTTCTTCAGGTTCTTGTTTCCGCTAGTCTGGGCAAGAGGCTGTGACCTTACCCAATCTATTCCTCGTGTGATTTTTTATACCTCTATAAGATCACCCTTCATCCTCCTGCGCTCCAAGGAATAGACTGCAAGCCTGCTTAACCTGATGGCGGCGCTGCCTTAGCAGCTGCGGCTCGCCTGCAGTCAAACTGTTTTTTATTTTTGTTGTTTGTTCTTTTGTCCTGTTTTAGTTAATTGTTGGTTTTATTTTATTGTGTTGTGTATGGGTGTGGGGGGGGAATGTGTTTTTGGTCTCTTCCTTCGTGGGGGGGATGCGACTTCTCTTGTCGTATCCACCGTGTCCGTCTCCGTCTGCGCCGGGGCCTAATGGCAGCGCTGGGGCAGCGTTCCAGCAGCAACATCGGAGCTGTGGCCTTCCGGGAACAGCAGCGGCGACCCGGCAGCGGAGCTGTGGCATTCCGGCGGCAACATCGGAGATGTGGCGTTCCAGCGGCAGCGGCAGCAGCGAGCCGGCAGCGGTGAGCCGGCAGCGGACCCGGCAGCGGAGCTGTGGCATTCCGGCGGCAGCGACGACCTGACCTCGGAGGATCGGTGGACGACAACGTCGGGAGTTCACAGGTCGGAGCAGAGGGAGAACAAGGAGGGAAGAGACAAAAACTTTCAGATTTTTGCCTTCCACCACAGTGAGGATGTGCCTGGTGAACTCACTGTGGTGGATGCTAAATTTGTGTTTATTGGGTGTTTTTGTCTTTTTATTATATGTATGACTGCAGGCAACAAAATGTTGTTCAGACCGAAATGTCTGAATGACAATAAAGGCTACTTTACTTTACTTTACTTTACTTTACTTTACTTTACTTTACTCTCCCTATAGGTCAGGCCCTTGTGTCCTGGTAACATCCTCACAAATCTTCTCTGCTCCCTTGACAACATCTTTCCTATTGCAGGGTCACCAAAACTGAACACAATAGTCTAAGTATCGCCTCATCAACTTTTCATAAATCGCCAACATGATCTCCCAACTTCTAAACTCAATACTTTGACTAATGAAGGCCAATGTGCCAAAAGCCTTTCTGACCACCCTCTCTACCTGTGCCACCTCTTTCAAGGAACTGTGTACCTGCACCCCTAGATCCCTGTGCTCTACAACACTGCCCAGAGTTCTACCATCCACTGACTAGTTCCTGCCCATGTTAGACTTCCCAAACTGCAACACCGCACATTTCTCTATATTAAATTTGATCAACTATTCCTCATCCCACCTGCCCCATCGATCGTGATCCTGCTGCAAATGTTGACAACCATCCTCCCTATGTACAATATCACCCCCTTTTGTCCATCTGCAATCTTGCTAATCATACCATGATACATTCAAGATGGCCGACTAGGAAAAGGGGAGATGCAGCGAGACCTGGGTGTCATGGTACACCAGTCATTGAAGGTAGGCATGCAGGTGCCGCAGGCAGTGAAGAAAGCAAATGGTATGTAAGCTTTTATAGCAAAAGGATTTGACTATAGGAGCAGTTGTACAGGGTCTTGGTGAGGATTGCACACCTGAAGTATTGCGTACAGTTATGGTCTCCAAATCTGAGGAAGGACATTCTTGCCATAGAGGGAGTGCAGAGAAGGTTCACCAGACTGATTCCTGGGATGTCAGGACTGTCTTATGAAGAAAGACTGGCTAGACTTGGTTTATACTCTCTAGAATTTAGGAGATTGAGAGGGGATTTTATAGAAACTTACACAATTCTTAAGGGGTTGGACAGGCTAGATGCAGGAAGATTGCTCCCGATGTTGGGGAAGTCCAGGACAAGGGGTCACAGCTTAAGGATAAGGGGGAAATCCTTTAAAACCGAGATGAGAAGAACTTTTTTCACACAAAGAGTGGTGAGTCTCTGAAACTCTCTGCGTCAGAGGGTAGTCGAGGCCAGTTCATTGGCTATATTTAAGAGGGAGTTAGATGTGGCCCTTGTGGCTAAGGGGATCAGAGGGTATGGAGAAAAGGCAGGTACGGGATACTGAGTTGGATGATCAGCCATGATCATATTAAATGGCGGTGCAGGCTCGAAGGGCCGAATGGCCTACTCCTGCACCTAATTTCTATGTTTCTATGTTTCTATACAAATAATGTATTAGCCAAGTATGTAAGAACATACAAGGAATTTGATTTCCTATACAGTCATACCAAAAAAGCAACAAGACACACAACTACATGAAAACATTGTACATTGTGATGGAAGGCAATAAAGTCTTATCTTCTTCCCTCCTTTTATCCAGCAGACAGGGCAGTCAGGGTGATCAAAAACATTGAGCTACCCTTGCACTTTATGTATTTTTTTGTAAACCAGCATTTTTAGTTATGGAAATGGAAATAGACATGAAAACATAGGAAGTCATCATTACCATGTAGGTATAAAAAAATATTTTAAAAGAACAGTTTGAATAGGACAAATGCCCAGCTGAAATTATGGGCCCTTATATGAACAATAATACAAGTTATCAATAGAAGAAGATAGTGATAAGTACAGAATGTGGATAGGGCCTGGAGTGCACTGAGAGAGGTAGACATAGAGAGAGATGGAATTCTGGTGTTTCTAAGGAAGCTACGTGCCTATCTGAAAGAAAAGAATGAGCGGGATACGGAAAAGAAAGCAGAGCAGTCAGACTACCTGAATAGTCTTACAGAGAACCAGTAGAGTGGGTCTAAAGAAGGGCTCTGACCCAAAACATTACCTATCCTTTTTCTCCGGAAATGCTGCCAGACTTGCTGAGTTACTCCAGCATTTTGGGTCGATCACCAGTAGCGACAGGATGAATTGAATGGCCTTTTTTTCCTCATACTGTAAGCAATTTGTGATTCGGTAAATTGGGACACAGTTGTAATACCAGATGTGTTATGAAAAGGTACAGAATGAACATTATAGGATTGTGGGTTGCCAGAAGTTTTATTTATTGGTCAAGATTAAAGTTGGAAATATTCAATGGAATGTTTACAAAAAGCTCATTGCTTATTGTAAAACTTTTAGCGCTCATTGTTACTTAAAATGGATTGAGATGGAGCACATTGAGTCATGTTAAACCATATTTTCTCATGTCTCAGTTTACCAGAAGAACTAGTCTCAGGTAATAGTCCTCATTTTTGGTCATTTCCTTTTAAAACCTTTGCGAAATTAAATCATGGCATCTTAAGCACAAAGTGTACAGCAGTGAAACTTGTCAAATAAACCCAGAAGGAATAGGTGTTATGGGCTTGCTCAAATTTAACGGTGTACATTTCTCAAATTAAGGGGTGAATACATCATAAACAACACAATTTCCTTTGAGAATATCGGTTGAAAGGTTGAACTAAAACTGACGTGAATATACGAACAGCTCTCACAAAAGTTGGAAAGCAATGTTGCGTACGTTCCAACACCATCATTTGTTGATCATCAAATTAGCATGGGTTGGTCAGTAAATGTGTAATCAGTGGTCATGCACAGTTCTGATGATAGGTTTGCAAACTGCAGTGTTTACTCTGTTCCATTTTCCACAAATACCACCGGCCCTGCTAACCTCCCTACTAGAAATGGATTCCTCACATGAAACATGGCAGAGCCTCACCCAAATGAACATGACCAGTTAATGCCCTTAAGATCCATTGCAGAGGGTGGTGAAAATTACCCAACGCATCACCGGTTCCTCGCTCCCCTCCATTGAGTCTGTCCAAAGCAAGCGTTGTCTGCGGAGGGCGCTCAGCATCGCCAAGGACTGCTCTCACCCCAACCATGGACTGTTTACCCTCCTACCATCCGGGAGGCGCTACAGGTCCCTCCGTTGCCGAACCAGCAGGTCGAGGAACAGCTTCTTCCCGGTGGCTGTCACTCTACTCCACAACGTACCTCGGTGACTGCCAATCACCACCCCCCCTCGGACACATTATTATTTATTCAAATCATGTTCTATGTCGCTCTTCCAGGGAGATGCTAAATGCATTTCGTTGTCTCTGTACTGTACACTGACAATGACAATTAAAATTGAATCTGAATCTGAATCTGAATCTGAATCTGAAGCTATTTTCAGCTTGCCTCACCTGATTTTATCTGTTCATGTTCTTGGAATCTGCAGGAATAAAACAGGACGTGTTCAACTCCAGGACCGGAATTCCAGGTCAGTTCCAGTAATGGGAGAGCCTGGAACCAAAGGGCGCAACTTCAGAATAAAAGGTCGTACCTTTAGAATAGAGATGAGGAGGCATTTATTTAGCCAGAGGGTGGTGAATCTGTGGAATACATTGTCACAGACGGCTGTGGAGGCCAAAACATTGTGTGTGTGAAAGATAAATCTTCTAGCGTGCATGAAAGATACATCTTCTAGATACATCCTCTATAGCTTCTTGATTAGTTTATGGGACAAAGGCCGGAGGATGGGGTTGAGAGGGAAAAATAGATCAGCCATGATTGAATGGTGGAGTAGAAAGTGGATAGACTCGGCTTGTACTCGTTAGAATTTAGAAGATTGAGGGGGGATCTTATAGAAAGGTACAAAATTCTTAAGGGGTTGGACAGGCTAGATGCAGGAAGATTGTTCCCGATGTTGGGGAAGCCCAGAACAAGGGGTCACAGTTTAAGGATAAGGGGGAAATCTTTTAGGACCGAGATGAGAAAAACATTTTTCACACAGAGAGTGGCGAATCTCTGGAATTCTCTGCCACAGAAGGTAGTTGAGGCCAGTTCATTGGCTATATTTAAGAGGGAGTTAGATGTGGCCCTTGTGGCTAAAGGGATTAGGGAGTAAGGAGAGAAGGCAGGTACAGGATACTGAGTTGGATGATCAGCCATGATCATATTGAATGGCGGTGCAGGTTCGAAGGGCCGAATGGCCTACTCCTGCACCTAATTTCTATGTTTCTATGTTTCCATGTTTCTAGAATGGACTAATTCAGCACTTATGTTTTAGTTTTAATTTTACTTTTAGAGATATAACGTTGAAACTTAGGCCCACCAAGTCCATGGCAACCATCAATCACCCTCACACTAGTTGCTGACTAGGTGCAATTATCAGAAGCCAATCCACCTACAAACCTGCAAGTCTTTGGAATGTGGGAGGAAACTGGGGCATCCGATAAAAATATTGAAGACAAAATAGACTGTGTATGCTGGACCCTAGAACAGAAATTTCAACATAATTTTATCCTGATATTATGTAAATTTCAACATCATCTATCTTAACGTGTATTATTAATCAGTGATAATGAGCAGTATTTCCTACATGTTATCTGTGGAATTGCAGAGAGATAAGAGGACATTCTTTTAAATAAAAGTAGGGATACTAACAGGTAGGTACAAACACATGAAACTATAGCTGCTGGAATATTGAGGAAATTGAGGAAATTCAGAGTGTCTCTGAGGATCCTCCAGTGTTTCTACTCAGCGGCTGTGGGAAGCATCTTGTCCGGAAATATTACAATCTGGTTTGGGAATTGCTCTGCCCAGGACAAGAAAGCTCTGCAGAGAGTAGTGCGTTCGGCCGAACGCACTATGGGAATTTCACTCGCCCCCCTGCAGGAACTATACAACAGGAGGTGCAACTCCAGAGCCAAGCAAATCATGGGAGCCCCTTCCACCCCTGCAACGGACTGTTCCTGCTGCTACGGTCAGGCAAACGCCTCCGTTGCCATGCTTTGAGAACGGAGGGTTGAGAAGGAGTTTCTTCCCAGAGGCCATTAGGGACTGTAAACTCCTATCTCACCAGGGACTAACTTTACTGTAACATTCCACTGTTTTTTCAAAAATTGCTGTTTTTTCCCCTTTTCCCTTCCGCCCACAATATTTAATATGAAAAAGAATATGTGATTCTGTTCCATTCTGTTTGTAGTTTGTTGTTTGTTTGTTTGTTTGCTTGCACAAAGCCCGCGAGCATTGCCACTTTTCATTTCACTGCACACCTCCTATGTGTATGTGACAAATAAACTTGACTTGACTTGATGTTGAGCAAAACACAAATGAATCAGCAGGTCAGGCAGCTATGTGGAGGGAATGAACAGACAATGCTTTGGGTTGGGTCTCTTCTTCAGACTTATCAGATAAGTGTAATTGGGAAAATCCAAAAGTTTTTATTTACAGGAATTTAATTAATATAATTTAGCTATCTTATGTGCACTGCTGGAATCTTGTGGGTGATATTAAATCATTTCCCAAATAGGGAATATAATGATTCAGTACGCTAATAAGTTTAACTGGATGCGGCATTAGTCCTCTGATATGGTGGTTGCTTCTTCTTTGAGGCAAAAAAAACCTCTATACAAAACCAGCATTTGTTCAACTCTTGGACTTTTAATGGATGATGTAACTAGTACGACAGCAGGGCCTTTCTGTCAGGAGGAGGAGGTTTCATCTCCGACATTTAATTGACCTGTTTTCAAATAATCTACAAAAAAAAAAGATTAAGTCCTCTAACAAGAGCAGTTTTCAGTGTGTCACACAAAGGGAAGGATTCGGTAAAAAGATGAGAGGGCAGCGATATTGTGCCGACCCACTTAAATCTTATTTTGAATTCACTAAATGTGTTATTTGACTTGGCAAGTGAGCTGGTATGTGTATTAGATCAGCAGGGAGCCTAATCAAGGAGATGCCAAGTTTGCAGCAGACCCCTCTACGCTAGATTGGCCCCAGTTAGTGACCTTAAGCAAAGTGGGTGGTTCAGCCCAAAAGAGAATAGCATTAACCTCAGCTTGAAGTTCAGGCAGATTTCAAGTCTCCTTTTGTACCTTATTCCAGAAATGCGAGCAGCATTCATCAAAATGGAATCTAGTCAGTTCAGCAATGTCTTCACACTCGGCACTTTATAAAAGGCTGCTTCCATTATTGCTGACACATGGAAAATAACTGGAAAGCATTAGCTTGGTTTAGGTACTTGATTTTAAATCTGCTAAACAATTTATCTAGCACTTTAAAAAAAAAACAATTTAAGAAAATTATAACTTTCAAATTATTAATACCTTCATTTCAATTGAACCAGGCGGTATTTGCATTTTTGACCAGCGGTTCCAAAGATACTGCATATCTCTGGATAAAAATAAAGAAGCAGGCTTACAATGAACTGCTCTAGTACTGTTTGTTACTTAAATACTTTGTCAAATTAAAGAAAATGAATGGGTGTTCAGTCTAAGTCATAAATATCATTTACACAGCAGAACCTCATGCCATTTTCTACGACTTGACTGCGGGATTTATATTAATGTGACATTTTCTTTATGTTTCAATATATATTTAATACTTGTCATTACAACAACATTCTACGTTTTGATATATTTCACTTTGATGTGAAAAAACACGGAAGATTTCTTTGATCCCTTGGGTGTTTCTGATGAGACGAGTCAAAAACAAGTCAGCAGCAGGTTTGTGTGGGATTGAACAAATAAATACATGTTTTTAACAAAGTCAATTGAACAAACAATACTAAAAAGATAAAACTTGCACAAAGCAATCCAAGGTTGAAAGGGGTAAGATGTTGATTGTATGCCAATAAGGAAAATCTGCCTTCAATCTATGTTCCCTGATATAAAAATCATCAAACTTGCTGAGAGCATAACATTTGTCTCTAATTAAGATTTCCTTCATGTTCTGATTATATTTCTCATTTTGCAAACCCTTTAAATGCACAGGTTATGAATTTATATTTGTGTTTCGTTCTAGTACAATTTCAGCTAATCTTAACACAACGCTTTTTTTTAATTTTCACTGATGCATACTGCACAATCGGTAAACATTAGCACATGCCGGAGTTGCAAATTCATTTTAGTTTAGTTTAGAGATACAGCGCGGAAACAGGCACTTTGGCCCACTGAGTCCGTGCTAACCAGAGGTCACTGCACATTAACACTATCCTACACACACTAGGGCCAATTTACAATTAACCAAGCCAATTAACCCATAAACCTGTATGTCTTTGGAGCGTGGGAGGAAACCGAAAATCTCGGAGAAAACCCACTCGGTCACGGGGAGAACATACAAACTCCGTACAGACAGCACCCGTAGTCAGGATCAAACCTGGATCTCTGGTGATCTAAGCCAGTGGTTCCCAACCTTTTTTAGTTCATGGCCCCCTTGGGCTCTTTAATTTTCTGTGCCCCCCCCCCCCCCCCCCCCGACATTATTAGTGGGAAAAAAAGTGGCTCCCTTCATTGAACCTGTGGCCCCCTAAATCCCCAAATTTTTCTGTGGCCCCCCTGAAATTTGCCATGGCCCCAAATGGCCCCAGGTTGGGAATCACTGCTGTAAACAACACTACCGCTGTGTCACCCTAAATGAACCATTTGCGTGCTTTTGATGAATAACGAAAAAGCAGGAAGTCAGGAAAATAACCACCCATCATTTAGTTGCACATCAACTGAAAGTTAGTGGTGAGCCTAAATTATAATTTAACAGTGTAGAATGGCCAAGATTGCATCTCTGTCCATTCTTTTCCATTGTTTGGGTCCTCTGCATAGAGATATAGAACCCCTGAGAAAGGAGAGGCTAAGAGTGGAAAGAACTGTTGGAAGTCAGAAATCAAGGGCAGGATTGGTTTTACTCATCTTCCAGCAGAATGGGCCTTTGGCAAACATGATGACTATGCAAATAATAAAAGTTATAAAAATTGTGCATTTATCTTCAAATAATCTGTAAAAAAAAACCTAAGGAAACATCTTTACTATAGATAGACACAAAATGCTGGAGTACTCAGCGGGACAGGCAGCATCTCTGGATAGAAGGAATGCTGAGTTACTCCAGCATTTTATGTCTATCTTAGGTGTAAACTAGAATCTGCAGTTCCTTCCTACACATCCTTACCATAGACTATGTTTAAAGAAGATTAACTGTGCGGTGAAGAAGACATTTAGCACGCTTGCCTTAATTGGGAAGGAAACGGAGTACAAATATTTGGACTTCATAATGCAACTGTACACGTCATTGATGAGATAACACGTAGTACTGTGTGTAGTTCTGGATGTCTCATTCTGGGAAGGATGTCAATTAGTTGCAAAGAGTGCAAAATAATTCACCAGAATGTTAGCCGGGCTTGCGGGCTTTGTAACAGGGAGAGGTTGGATCGGCTGGGACTCAATTCTTGCAGCGGAAGAGACTGATGAGTGGATTTCTTGAGAGGTACGAGATGGTGAGGGGCCTAGATAAAGTGAAAACTCATGATCTGTTTCCCAGGGTAGTTTCCAAAATTAGGGCAAAGGCCTAACTGAGAATGGAGCGATTTAAGAGGACTCCCAGGAGCAATGATTTGCACTCAGAGGGTAGTCTGTATCTATAATGAGTTGGGAGTGGCAGCTATAGAGATGGATACAATTGTGATCTTTAAAAGACATTTGGACAGATATATGATAGGTGGTTTTAGAGGGAAACGGGCCAAATGCAGGCAAATGGGACTCGCCTAATATGCCAACTTGGACAGTATGGACAAGGTGGGCCGAAGGGTCTGTTTCCATGCTCCACAGCTCAATGACGATGACTCGATCACAGATTTCCAAATCTTTTGCGAATTTCCACAAATTTCCACTATTTTGCATTGGAGGTTAAGGAGGTACGGGAAAAATACAAGAATAAGACTGTTGGGAAAAGAAAAATATATAGAGAAGTTTTTTTTTAAATTAAACGATTGTGTGTTTAGTTTAGTTCAGTTTAGAGATATAATGCAAAAACAGTCCCCTCGGCCCACCGGGTCCGCGCCGACTAGCGATCCCCACATATTAACACTATCCTGCACACACTAGGGATAGTTTTTTTTTTACATTTACCAAGCCAATTAACCTACAAACCTGTACGTCTGTTGAGTGTAGGAGGAAGCCGATGATTTTGGAGAAAACCCATGCGGTCACGGGGAGAACGTACAAGCTCCGTACTTACAGCACCCGTAGTTGGGATTGAACCGGGGTCTCTGGCGCTGCAAGCACTGTAAGGCAGAAACTCTACTGCTGCGCCACCATGCCGGGCTGGTTGTGTGCTACAACAAGCAATCTATAGAAAGTGGGTAAGACGTTTCAGCAAGGTTATCGAGGTTGCCAATTGCAACTATAAAAACCTATTGGGGAATGTAATCCAACACACTCAGGTTGGAGTATGTATTTCTTTAGTATTCAGAAAAATATAATGACTGAACCTGATAAAAGGTCTCGAACCTGAAACATTAACTGATATTCTCTCCCCTGATTCTGCCCGACTTGCTGAGTGTTTCAAACATTTTCCTTTTTTATTTCAGATTTCCAGCATCTGCGGTGTTATTTTTGATTTTCCTGACAACGTGATTGTTTTCCATTTCTATTGTCCTTGCATTGTCTGCTTGCTATTCCTGTTATCGTGTGTCCCTTCTGCAAGAAAATAGACAGAGAAGAGCAGAGTTCGAATAGAATAGAATAGAATAAGTTTATTATCATTGCACAACAACTGTACAACAAAATTCCATTGCATCTCCTTCAGCGTGTACATAGAAGACACAGGATAAAACATTTAAAAAGAACAAAACACAACAGCCATTGACTCACATATACACAAGATCAGTAAAGAAAATAATAAATAGGTATTAAAAATATTTTAAAAGAATATTGTGCATTATCTTGCACCCCAAATTATATTGTGCTTCCCCCAGTGTTCTTTGTTAGAGTTAAGTTATTTTATCGCACATGGGTAGAAACTATTTTTTAGTCTACCGGTGCGAGCCTTCAGAGACCTGTATCGCCTCCCAGAGGGTAGCAGAGTGAAAAGGTGGTTGGCAGGGTGGGATGTGTCCTGCTTGATGTTTGTGGCCCCGCGCAAGCACCGGGCCCTGTATATATCATTCAGAGTTTACAAGACATGGCTCACATCAATCTTTAAGTCACAAACGAGTGAACTGCAAATAATGTGTAATGCAGTCATCTCTTAATGCTGCACGTTACTTTGAACAGCTGTGAGGTAGAAGTACGCCAGAACTCAACTTGACCAGCTGGCTCAGAACTGCCCAAACTTTGAAGACTATTCCAAATAGTCAGTCCAAAGCAGTTCAAGACTGAACACATAAATAATGTAAAACCAACATTTTGAATGAAGCCGTGATGTAATTGCCAATCAGCTTACTGGTCGTTTTATTAAACAAGGACAAGAAAACATCACTCCTAACTATTACACTAAAGTTTCATAGAAACATAGAAACATAGAAATTAGGTGCAGGAGTAGGCCATTCGGCCCTTCGAGCCTGCACCGCCATTCAATATGATCATGGCTGATCATCCAACTCAGTATCCCGTACCTGCCTTCTCTCCATACCCCCTGATCCCCTTAGCCACAAGGGCCACATCTAACTCCCTCTTAAATATAGCCAATGAACTGGCCTCAACTACCCTCTGTGGCAGAGAGTTCCAGAGATTCACCACTCTCTGTGTGAAAAAAGTTCTTCTCATCTCAGTTTTAAAGGATTTCCCCCTTATCCTTAAGCTGTGACCCCTTGTCCTGGATTTCCCTAACATCAGGAACAATCTTCCTGCATCTAGCCTGTCCAACCCCTTAAGAATTTTGTAAGTTTCTATAAGATCCCCTCTCAATCTTCTAAATTCTAGAGAGTATAAACCAAGTCTATCCAGTCTTTCTTCATAAGACAGTCCTGACATCCCAGGAATCAGTCTGGTGAACCGTCTCTGCACTCCCTCTATGGCAATAATGTCCTTCCTCAGATTTGGAGACCAAAACTGTACGCAATACTCCAGGTGTGGTCTCACCAAGACCCTGTACAACTGCAGTAGAACCTCCCTGCTCCTATACTCAAATCCTTTTGCTATGAAAGCTAACATACCATTCGCTTTCTTTACTGCCTGCTGCACCTGCATGCCTACCTTCAATGACTGGTGTACCATGACACCCAGGTCTCGCTGCATCTCCCCCTTTCCCAATCGGCCACCATTTAGATAATAGTCTGCTTTCCCGTTTTTGCCACCAAAATGGATAACCTCACATTTATCCACATTATACTGCATCTGCCAAACATTTGCCCACTCACCCAGCCTATCCAAGTCACCCTGCAGTCTCCTAGCATCCTCCTCACAGCTAACACTGCCCCCCAGCTTAGTGTCATCCGCAAACTTGGAGATATTTCCTTCAATTCCCTCATCCAGATCATTAATATATATTGTAAATAGCTGGGGTCCCAGCACTGAGCCTTGCGGTACCCCACTAGTCACTGCCTGCCATTGTGAAAAGGACCCGTTTACTCCTACTCTTTGCTTCCTGTTTGCCAGCCAGTTCTCTATCCACATCAATACTGAACCCCCAATGCCTTGTGCTTTAAGTTTGTATACTAGTTTCAGCTTAGATTAAAGTTAATAAAAGGGGAGGGATGCTTCGGCACGCAACGTTCTGGGTTAGAAGGCAGACAATTACCAACTAAGGCACGCTGACAATCACCTTTGCTGCCAAGTGCATCTTTTTAGAACGCCATGCTCACAAATTAGTCCTTAAAGGGAAAGGCACATCCAGAAATCAGAACTATTTATGCAAAATATGACCCTGCTTTGAGAAAGGAACATATTCCTATCAAAACCTGGTGTTAAGAATTGATGTTATTTTTTAAAATTATTTTCTAGTAGGTCTGAGAATTGAATGATTCCCCCTTTGACCTAAGTGACAGCTGATGGACTTCATTTTGGCTCCATTTAAAATACTGAGAACCATGATTCTGTTCAGGCTGCAAACTGGGGGATCCCAGGAAACCAATTAATAGCTGGGATAGCTGTGTCGCTACTTGACAGCATTGTTTCCTGAAGTCCCATGGTCCTCATTCAATTTGTACAACACAGATCACATTTTTTGTTAAAGCAGGGCCATTTTTGTCCTCTAGAAATTTACCAATGGTTTTGGAAAGAGGGAACACTGCTTGAGGACAAACAGACAATCAAAATAAAAGCCACAAATTCAACATGACAATAAATGAAACATCTTGCATTTCTACTTCTTTTTAGACAATAAGGATATAGCCAAGTAAGACACTGGGGTGTACCCACAGGACCTTGAAACACCAACAATACATCATCTAATTGTAGTGTGTCTGCTCCCATTCTTCCATTTGGAAATTGACTCCATGAAAGAATCCAGGCTGGATAAGGAAAACTCTCCCAACATCCATTCTAAATTTGGTAAGTTTAAAAATATGTTCTACTTTCACGGCTAAGTCAATTCTTCTTTTCAGATTTATCTTTCCCACTCTACATATTTTGCACACCTCTGTGTTCTAGTGATTGCAGATGGAAGCTTATTTTGGAAAGAAAAGGGCTATATTTAAAGAGGTGCTTAGAATTCTACAGTTATTGACATAGAAGGCATCAAGAGGAATATGACATTGAGATTGAGGATCTGTCATGATTATTTTGGATGATGGTGCTGACCTGCTGGGCTGAATGGCCTTTTCCAGTTCCTGTTTATTTTGTAATTCTATTTTTCTGTTTTCTCCAAATTTTCCTCACAAACAAGATGTCACTGAACGGCTGCAGAACATTCTGGAGGGGGAGGGTGAACAGCCAGTTGTCGTGGTGCATATTGGCACCAACGATATAGGTAAAAAAAGGGATGAGGTCCTACAAGATGAATTTAGGGAGCTAGGAGATAAACTTAAAAGAAGGACCTCAAAGGTAATAATCTCTGGTTTACTACCGGTACCACGGGCCAGTCAGAGTAGAAATAGGAGGATATTGCAGATGAATACGTGGCTTGAAAAATGGTGCAAGGGGAAGGGATTCAAATTTTTAGGGCATTGGAACCAGTTCTGGGGGAGGTGGGACCAGTACAAACAGGACGGTCTGCACCTGGGCTGGAATGGAACCAATGTCCGTGGGGGAGTGTTTGCTAGTGCTGTCGGGGAGGATTTAAACTAATGTGGCAGGGGGATGGGTACAAGAGCAGAGAGGCAGGGGGGGTGTAAAATGAGGGTAGAAGCAATAGGTAGCAAGGTGAAAAGTAAAAGTGGCAGGCAGACAAAACCAGGGCAAAAATCAAAAAGGGCCACTTTTCAACATAATTGTATAAGGGGTAAGAACGTTGTAAAAACAAGCCTGAAGGCTTTGTGTCTCAATGCAAGGAGTATTCGTAATAAGGTGGATGAGTTGAACGTGCAGATAGCCATTAATGATTATGATATAGTTGGGATCATGGAGACATGGCTCCAGAGTGACCAAGGCTGGGAGCTGAACATCCAGGGATATTCAATATTCAGGAGGGATAGAGAGAAAGGAAAAGGAGGTGGGATAGCGTTGCTGGTTAGAGAGGAGATTAACGCAACGGAAAGGAAGGACATTAGTTTGGAGGATGTGGAATCGGTATGGGTAGAGCTGCGAAACACTAAGGGGCAGAAAACGCTGGTGGGTGTTGTGTACAGGCCACCTAACAGTAGTAGTGAAGTTGGAGATGGTATCAAACAGGAAATTAGAAATGCGTGCGACAAAGGCAAAACAGTTATAATGGGTGACTTCAATCTACATATAGATTGGGTGAATCAAACATGGCAGGGGTGCTGAGGAAGAGGATTTCTTGGAATGTATGCGGGATAGTTAACTAAATCAACATGTAGAGGAACCAACGAGAGAGCAGGCTATTTTAGACTGGGTATTGAGTAATGAGGAAGGGTTAGTTAGCAGTCTTGTTGTGCATGGCCCCTTGGGCAAGAGTTACCATAATATGGTTGAGTTCTTCATTACAATGGAGAATTACATTGTTAATTCAAAAACAATGGTTCTGAACTTAGAGAAAGGTAACTTTGAGGGTATGAGACGTGAATTGGCCAAGATTGACTGGCAATTAATTCTAAAAGGGTTGGCGATGGATATGCAATGGAAGACATTTAAAGACTGCATGGAAGAACTACAAAAATTGTTCATCCCAGTTTGGCAAAAGAATAAATCAGGGAAGGTAGTGCATCCGTGGATAACAAGAGAAATCAGGGATAGTATCAAAGCGAAGGATGATGCGTACAAATTAGCCAGAAAAAGCAGCATACCGGAGGACTGGGAGAAATTCAGAGACCAGAAGAGGAGGACAAAGGGCTTAATTAGGAAAGGAAAAATAGATTATGAAAGAAAACTGGCAGGGAACAATAAAAACTGACTGCAAAAGATTTATAGATATGTGAAAAGAAAGAGATTAGTTAAAACAAATGTAGGTCCCTTGCAGTCAGAAACAGGTGAGTTGATCATGGGGAACAAGGATATGGCGGACCAATTGAATAAATACTTTGGTTCCGTCTTCACAAAGGAAGACATAAATAATCTGCCGGAAATAGCAGGGGACCGCGGGTCAAAGGAGTTGGAGGAATTGAGTGAAATCCAGGTTAGTCGGGAAGTGGTGTTGGGTAAATTGAATGAATTAAAGGCCGATAAATCCCCAGGGCCAGATAGGCTGCATCCCAGAGTACTTAAGGAAGTAGCTCCAGAAATAGTGGATGCATTAGTAATAATCTTTCAAAACTCTTTAAATTCTGAAGTAGTTCCAGAGGATTAGCGGGTAGCAAACGTAACCCCACTTTTTAAGAAGGGAGGGAGAGAGAAAACAGGGAATTACAGACCAGTTAGTCTAACATCGGTAGTGGGGAAACTGCTAGAGTCAGTTATTAAAGATGGGATAGCAGCACATTTGGAAAGTGGTGAAATCATTGGACAAAGTCAGCATGGATTTATGAAAGGTAAATCATGTCTGACGAATCTTATAGAATTTTTCGAGGATGTAACTAGTAGCGTGGATAGGGGAGATCCAGTGGATGTGGTGTATCTGGACTTCCAGAAGGCTTTCGACAAGGTGCCACATAAGAGATTAGTATACAAACTTAAAGCACACGGCATTGGGGGTTCAGTATTGATGTGGATAGACAACTGTCTGGCAAACAGTAAGCAAAGAGTAGGAGAAAACGGGTCCTTTTCACAATGGCAGGCAGTGACTAGTGGGGTACCGCAACGCTCAGTGCTGGGACCCCAGCTAGTTACAATATATATTAATGATCTGGATGAGGGAATTGAAGGCAATATCTCCAAGTTTGCGGATGACACTAAGCTGGGGGGGCAGTGTTAGCTGTGAGGAGGATGCTAGGAGACTGCAAGGTGCTTTGGATAGGCTGGATGAGTGGGCAAATGTTTGGCAGATGCAGTATAATGTAGATAAATGTGAGGTTATCCATTTTGGTCTCTGTTTTGGTCTCCAAATCTGAGGAAGGACATTATTGCCATAGAGGGAGTGCAGAGAAGGTTCACCAGACTGATTCCTGGGATGTCAAGACTGTCTTATGAAGAAAGACTGGATAGACTTGGTTTATACTCTCTAGAATTTAGAAGATTGAGAGGGGATCTTATAGAAACTTACAAAGTTCTTAAGGGGTTGGACAGGCTAGATGCAGGAAGATTGTTCCCGATGTTGGGGAAGTCCAGGACAAGGGGTCACAGCTTAAGGATAAGGGGGAAATCCTTTAAATCCGAGATGAGGAGAACTTTTTTCACACAGAGAGTGGTGAATCTCTGGAACTCTCTGCCGCAGAGGGTAGTCGAGGCCAGTTCATTGGCTATATTTAAGAGGGAGTTAGATGTGGCCCTTGTGGTCAAGGGGATCAGAGGGTATGGAGAGAAGGCAGGTACGGGATACTGAGTTGGATGATCAGCCATGATCATATTGAATGGCGGTGCAGGCTCGAAGGGCCGAATGGCCTACTCCTGCACCTAATTTCTATGTTTCTATGTCTGAAATTGGAGAGCTTCCTCTCAGTCTGGAGACGGGTCCCGGCCAGAAAAATCCCCATCCATTTTCTCCAGAGATGCTGCCTGTCATTCAGAGGTCACTGCTGTTCAACAGGCCATGAGGTTTATGATGGGTTTGACATCTTGATCATCAATGTTCTTTTCCATGGATGGTCAAAGGCTGGTCCTAATGCATCAAATGCAACAGTGCATTTCATCACCAATGTATATCTTAAATGAGAGATAACTCAGCATATGGAAAGTAGTCCAAGATATCCAGGATTTCATTTTGGACTTTTAATGTTGGATGGCCACACTTTTCAGTGTGTAATCCTAGTTTTATGCGCACTGAGTGCAAAACTGATTCTATACTATGATCCCCTGAATGAATTGACAAGGTCGTGGTCAGCTTCTGAACAGAGCTTCTGCATTTGTGTTCTGCAGATGAGGGGACCCTGACTCTGAAACAAAGGCAACAGAGGTTTAGATTCATACTATGGACTATCTCGGATCGCGTGGCATGGTGGTGCAGTGGTAGAGTTGTTGCCTTACAGTGCTTGCTGTGCCAAAGACCAGAGTTTGATCCCGACTAAGGGTGCGTCTGTACAGAGCTTGTACGTTTTCCCTCTGACCACGTTGCTTTTCTCCGAGATCTTTAGTTTCCTCCCACACTCCAAAGACATACTGATTTGTAGATTAATTGGCTTGGTATAAATGTAAATTGTCCCAAGCAGGATAGCGTTAATGTGAGGGTTTCAAGAGAGATTTAGCTCAGCTTAGTTTAGACATACAGCGCGGAAACAGGCCCTTTCACCCGCACAGACCAGCGATCCCCGCAAATTAACACCATCCTGCACACACCAGGGACAATTTACACATATAGTACACCAAGCCAATTAACCTACATACCTTTCAAGGGATATGGGGAAAAAGCTGGAACGGGCCACTGATTTTGAATGATCAGCCATGATCATAGTGAATGGCGGTGCTGGCAAAGGTCCAAATGGTGTACTCCTGCACCTATTTTCTATGTTTCTACGATTCTTTGGATTGCTGGTCGGTGCAGCCTTGGTAGGCCGAAGGGCCTGTCTCCACATTGTATCTCTAAACTAAACTAAACTAAAACGGAAAACTTATTGGAGATGAGATGCAACATGGAAATGCAATGTTCCTCTGGTACAGGATTCTACTCACGATAGATGTGTGAGATCCTGTACCTAGAATCATACTGTACAATCCGTCTTGTACAGGATCCATCTCTGCAGCGTTAGTATATAGGACACTAACAGCATCAGACACATGGCTACAAACCTTCCACCACTTCCCTGCTGAAATGCTTGTACTTTTCAATTTGTTCTATAACTTCCCTGTCTCCTCTGATACCATCACATTAACCAATTTGGTGTTATCTGCAAATCAAATCAATTCACATCGGATATGTGCCATCAAGTAACCCGTGTAAATTAAGAACAAATCCTAGTCCAACCACAAACCCCTGAGGAATCTTATTTAGTATTTGCCACTCTCCCATCGAACTTAACTCTTTAAGAGTGGTCTTTTATTTCTTATTATTTATTCAATTCCTGCAAGTTTGAACTTAACTACTTGTTATTTCATTGGATAATTGTCAAATGTACACATTGATTTTGTTTAAATCAACTTTGTCAATCATTGTATGCATGATTTTTTTTAGATTCATTGGATAACTGAGAAATGTAATCATTCTGTACATACTTTATTATGATGTTTACACATAGTACTCTGCTCAGTCTGTCTTAACCTACCTTATCTCCCAATGGCTCAGCACTTCAACTCCCCCTCCCATTCCTAATCGGACCTTTCTGTCCTGGGCCTCTATTGTCCATTGTCAGAGTGGGCCCAGCACCTCATATTTGGCTTAGGTTGTTTACACCCCAGTGGCATGAACATTGACATTCTCAGATAGCCCTTGTTTTCCCTCTCTCTCCATCCCCTCCCCCTTCCCATTTCTCCCACTAGTCTTATGCCCCTGTCCCACTTAGAAAACCTGAACGGAAACCTCTGGAGACTTTATGCCACACCCAAGGTTTCCGTGCGGTTCCCGGAGGTTCTCGGAGGTTTTTGTCAGTCTCCCTACCTGCTTCCACTACCTGCAACCTCCGGCAACCACCTGCAACCTCCGGGAACCACACGGAAACCTTGTGTGGGGCACAAAGTCTCCAGAGGTTTCCGTTCAGGTTTCCTAAGTGGGACAGGGGCATTACTGTCTCTGCCTACATTCTATATTTGTCCCGCCCCCTCCCCTGACATCAGTCTGAAGAAAGGTGTCGACCCGAAACGTCGCCCATTCCTTCTCTCCAGAGATGTTGCCTCACCCGCTGAGTTACTCCAGCATTTTGTGTCTACCCTCAATTTAAACCAGCATCTGCAGTTCTTTCTTACACATGGTTACGCATCTGTCGTGCTGCTGCAAGTAAGAATTTCTTTAGTCAGAGGGCAGTTAATCTGTGGAACTCATTGCCACAGAGGGCTGTGGAGGCCAAGTCCGTAGATATTTTTAAGGCAGAGATAGACAAATCTTGATTAGAATAAGTGTTAAGGGTTATGGGGAGAAGGCAGAAAAATGGGATTAGGAGGCAGAGATTGAATGGTAGAGCTCGATGGGCTGAATGGGCTAATTCTACTCCTATAACTTGTGAACCTGTGAACTTGTGAATTTCATTCTGTTTTGGGACACATGACAATAAAACACTATTGATTTTGACACTGATTGTAACTTGCGACTTTTACATTTAGACTAAATTAATAGAAGATACTGTTAAAATTACTACCTAGTGATCATCTTTTCACATACGTTTTTCATGTACATATAAGCAGGGTAGCATTTCTCATTGTGTCTCTATCTCACCTTTTCTCCGAACATTCTATCTTCGTTAAACAATTCATGCAAGGTTATGGGAACAAAAGAAAAACTGAGCAAAGTGAATGAATGGGAAGTGGAAAAAAAAATGGACAAAAGGAGGAGAAAATATGATCAATAAACAGAAAAAAACAACAAGGGAAAAATTATTGAATGGCACAGAAAATTATTGGGCAAACTATTCTTTAAAGCCAAAACAGTCGGGAGATGAAGAACAATTAAATAATTAATTGAGAAAGAGAATGCAAGTGAGAGCGAATAATAGCGAGACTGAGAACAATTATTCAGAGGGAGCAAAAGAGTGTGAGAGAATGCTAGAAACAGAAGTCAAATGGGGGAAAATGCAGGAGAAACACTGAGGAGAGAAAGGCAGAAATTGCAATCTGTTCTCTTTGTTGATATTCAGTATTCTTCTGGCTTTCACATCCTCACTAACTTTCATAATTATTCTTGATTGCTGCCCAACATAGTTCACAGCAAATAAACCATTTCTGGTCTGCAATGACAGGTAAATATGAAAATGGAAAAAATAAATCAAAATTAATGTTTCGGATCAGTGCTCTTTCATCAAGATTACAGTTAACACAAATGCTGTTGGTGCCATTCAATTGTGGGTGGTAAGTATATGTTAATCATAGCCAAGAAGTTATGGATAGTTCGGAATCACAAACCAGCGGACATAGCTTTATGGTTAGAGTGTAAATTCTGGCTAAAATAGAGCCAAAATAAAGCAGAAATTTCATACATTTACAAGGCCTGTTAGCCATTTCTGTACAAGAATCCACAGGCTGCTAGCTGATGCCAGGAAATCTAGGCCCCAGATCAATACCTCAGATAAGGAAGGTCCAAGTTGTAATTGTTAGTATGTATGAGGATCTTGCAGAGGAACTCCAAGGTATTGTAAATGCTTGAGTTTGATTGGATTACTGCAAAGAGATTGTAAATAATGTAACTAATGTTGCAAGACAGTTACCCTGCTGTTTGTTGATTGGCCAGAGTGTTACGCCCTGGCAGAATTGATTTGTATTCCAGGGTAAATGTTGCATTATTCAGTTAATCTGACTTACTTCCAGAAGCTTCTGCAAGAAACATTGTTTAAGACTCTCTGTAATTGGTTTGGGGAACTGTCAATAATGTATTGATGTAATTGATATGTATGATTGGATAGTAAGGGGAACCATCCCTATGTAGTTCAGCCCCTCAAGGTTCATGGACCTATAAAAGGTAGCCCCCATTTAGATCGGTGTCGATCTTCTGGAAGGGCGCTTGGGACTGTGTGACCTTTTGGTCAGTGTCTGCTTGCATGAGGCTGAAGGGCTTGGACAGGCAGAGACTAGGATCGGACCCGCGGTGGATAGGTATCGTATAGGGGAATTTGTGTTCTAAAAATAAAGATGTTGGTCCTGTGCTTGAGTCAGTGTCTTTACTGATCTAGACCAGGAGGGTAAGCTTTAGGAGCATATTTAACAAGAGGGGAAAGGTTTTATAGGAACCTGTGAGGCAACTTTCTTTTCACAAAGGTTTCTAGCCATATATTACGATCTGTGGGGGTGGGGGGAGAGTAGTTGAAGTAGGTACTATCACAACATTTAAGAAACATTTGGACAGGTACATGGATTGAATAGGGTTATTGGGATATGGGCTAAACGCAGGCAGGTAGGACTAATGTAGATGGCACATGTTGGTCAGCATGGGCAAGTTGGCCCGTAGGACCCATTTCCACGCTGAATGACTCCATGACCTTATGTGGAAAATAAATAAAGACTGCAAATAAAGAAAAAGAAAACAATGAATAACACTGGAAATTTGAGCAGCAATTCTGGATTCTGGATTATTATTTGATTTTTTATTATTTCAAATTGGAGAATTCAGCTTCCATGCCATTAGGTTGTAAGGCACATTGTACACTGATCTGAGTTGAACACTTTCCAGAAACACCAATAATGCATAATTGGTAGGCGAAAGATTTAAAATCATCAAGATAAATATAGATCGAATATCTTAAACAACAAACAAAATTGAGCTGAAATATCATATTTTGACATCCTAATCTGATACGCTGATTATGCCAGCACTAAGAAATTAAGCATTATGTTCATTTACACAATAATAAAAATAAATTTTCACATTAGATTATGTAGACATATTTGTTCTAATGAGATTACTTTTTACCAGATGCGGACATTAAAAAATACTATTATATACCTTCTACTGCTATTTTAATACAAATAATTTATTTCACGCAGGTCCACCACTCTAATAATAATGGCATATAGTTACAAATTGAAAAAAAACAGAAAATGCTGAAAAAAAACAATAGGCCAGGCAGCATATGTGATGAATGAAACAAATGACATTTCAGGTTGAGGACCTGTCATAAGATCCTTCACCATTTCCAGTTGCTACAGACGATGTTGAAGTCTGGAGATGAATTGTTACCTTACTGATATCTCTTTGAGTTTAGATTACATTACAAATCACAACAGGTACGTTTTGTGGTTGTCATATAGACTTCTGATTAAGTGACAGCATTTTACTCATTTGTTGCTACTGTATAATCTGGCATCATTGGTTTACTGTTATTAATACTGGATAAAACATAACTCCACTCACACTGACCAAGAGGATATTGTGATATTCTTACCACAATAGACAATAGACAATAGGTGCAGGAGTAGGCCATTCGACCCTTCGAGCCAGCACCGCCATTCAATGTGATCATGGCTGATCATCCACAATCAGTACCCCGTTCCTGCCTTCTCCCCATATCCCCATGACTCCGCTATCTTTAAGAGCCCCATCTAGCTCCCTCTTGAAAGTTTCCAGAGAATTGGCCTCCACCAATTTCTGAGGCAGAAAATCCCAGAGTCACAACTCTCGGTGTGAAAAAGTGTTCCCTCATCTCCGTTCTAAATGGCTTACCCCTTATTCTTAAACTGTGGGCCCTGGTTCTGGACTTCCCCAACATCAGGAACATGTTTCCTGCCTCTAACGTGTCCAAGCCCTTAATCTTATATGTTTCATTAAGATCCCCTCTCATCCTTCTAAGTTCCAGAGTATACAAGCCCAGCCGCTCCATTCTTTCAGTAAAATGACAGTCCTGTCATCCCAGGAATTAACCTTGTGAACCTACTCTGCACTCCCTCAATAGCAAGAATGTCCTTCCTCAAATTTGGAAACCAAAACTGCACACAATACTCCAGGTGTGGTCTCACTAGAGCCCTGTACAACTGCAGAAGGACCGTTTTGCTCCTATACTCAACTCCTCTTATTATGAAGGTCAACATGCCATTCACTTCCTTCACTGCCTGCTTACTTTCATTGACTGATGAACAAGGAATCCCCAGATCTCGTTGTACTTCCCCTTTTCCCAACTCATAGAAACATAGAAACATAGAAATTAGGTGCAGGAGTAGGCCATTCGGCCCTTCGAGCCTGCACCGCCATTCAATATGATCATAGCTGATCATCCAACTCAGTATCCCGTACCTGCCTTCTCTCCATACCCTCTGATCCCCTTAGCCACAAGGGCCACATCTAACTCCCTCTTAAATATAGCCAATGAACTGGCCTCGACTACCCTCTGCGGCAGAGAGTTCCAGAGATTCACCACTCTCTGCGTGAAAAAAGTTCCTCTCATCTCGGTTTTAAAGGATTTCCCCCTTATCCTTAAGCTGTGACCCCTTGTCCTGGACTTCCCCAACATCGGGAGCAATCTTCCTGCATCTAGCCTGTCCAACCCCTGCCCAACTCGACACCATTTAGATAATAATCTGCCTCTCTGTTTTTGCTACCAAAGTGGATAACCTCACATTTATCCACATTAAACTGCATAGAAACATAGAAACATAGAAAGTAGGTGCGAGAGCAGACCACCTGGTCCATCGAGCCCGCACCGCCATTCGCTCATGGCTGAACACTAAACAGACACACTTACCCACAAACAGTAGACACAAGACACAGAACACAAGACACTACCCTCCCCTTTATATCGCTATCACCCCTCTCCACCCCAAGAACCTCGTGATCTCCTGGGGGAGGCAAAAAACCGGATAAAAACCCAGGTCCAATTCGAAAAATCCGGGAAATTCCTCTCCGACCCCAATCTAGGCGATCGACACTTGTCCAGGAGATCACTCAGGTCTTACTATACTAACCATACCTAGGTCCATATCCCTGCCCTCTCCCCGTAGCCCCTTATCCCCTTGGCAGCTAAAAAAACATCTATTTTAGTCTTAAATATATTTAAAGTTTCTGCTTCCACTGCTCCCTGGGGCAGTGAATTCCATAAATTAACCACCCTCTGGGTGAAGAAGTTCTTCCTCATCTCAGTTTTAAAAGAGCCCCCCCTTATTCTGCAACTATGTCCCCTAGTTCTAGTTTCCCCGATCATTGGGAACATCCTCGGTGCATCCACCCGATCAAGGCCCCTCACGATCTTATATGTTTCAATGAGATCGCCTCTCATTCTTCTAAACTCCAAAGAGTAGAGTTCCAGCCTACTTAACCTTTCCTCATATGTCAATCCCCTCATTGCAGGAATTAATCTTGTAAACCTTCGCTGCACTGCCTCCAGGGCTAGTACATCCTTTCTTAAGTATGGACCCCAGAACTGTACACAGTATTCCAAATGTGGTCTCACTAATACTGTGTACAGCTGCAGCAAGACCTCCGTGTTTTTATACTCAATCCCCCTAGCAATAAAGGCCAAAACTCCATTGGCCTTCCTGATTGCTTGCTGCACCTGCATACTAACTTTCAGTGATTCATGTACTATGCATCTGCCCACTCACCCAACCTGTTCAAGTCGCCCTGCATTCTCATAGCATCTTCCTCACCGTTCACCCAGCTTTGTGTCATCTGCAACTATGCTAATGTTACTTTGAATCCCTTCATTTAAATCATTGATGTATATTGTAAGTAGCTGCGGTCCCAGCATTGAGCCTTGCGGTACCCCACTAGTCACTGTCTGCCATTCTGAAAGGGATCCGTTAATCCCTACTCTTTGTTTCCTGTCTGCCAACCAATTTTCTATCCATGTCAGCACTCTACCCCCAATACCATGTGCCCTAATTTTGCCCACTTATCTCCCATGTGGGACATTATCAAATGCTTTCTGAAAGTCCAGGTACATGACATCCACTGGCTCTCCCTTGTTCATTTTCCCATTTACATCCTCAAAGAATTCCAGATTTTCCCTTCGTAAATCCATGCTGACTCGGACCGACCCTGTTACTGCTATCCAAATGTGCCGCTATTTCTTCTTTTATGAGTTGACTCCAGCATCTTCCCCACCACCGACATCAGGCTAACTGGTCTATAATTCCCTGTTTCCTCTCTCCCGCCTTTCTTAAAAAGTGGGATAACATTAGCTACCCTCCAATCCACAGGGACTGATCCTGAATCTGTAGAACATTGGAAAATGATCACTAATGCGTCCACGATTTCTAGAGCCACTTCCTTAAGTACCCTGGGATGCAGATCATCAGGCCCTGGGGATTTATCAGCCTTCTGTCCCATCAGTCTACCCAACACCATTTCCTGCCTAATGTGGATTTCCTTTAGTTCCTCCGTCACCTCAGATCCTCTGGCCACTAGTACATCAGGAAGATTGTTTGTGTCCTCCTTAGTGAAGATGGATCCAACGTACCTGTTCAACTCCTGCCATTTCCTTGTTCCCCATAACAAATTCATCTTTTTCAGTCTTCAAGGGTCCAACTTTGGTCTTAACTAAATTTTTCCTCTTCATATACCCAAAGAACCTTATACTATCCTCCTTTATATTCTTGGCTAGCTTACCTTCGTACCTGATCTTTTCTCCCCGTATTGCCTTTTAAGTTATCTTCTGTTGCACTTTAAATGTTACCCAATCCTCTGGCTTCCCGCTCATCTTTGCTATGTTGTACTTCTTCTCTTTTATTTTATACTGTCCCTGACTTCCCTTGTCAGCCACAGTCATCCCTTACTCCCCTTTGAATCTTTCTTCCTCTTTGGAATTAACTGATCCTGCACCTTCTGTATTATTCCCAGAAATAACTGTCATCCCTGCTAGGGTATCTTTCCAGCCAACTTTAGCCAGCTCCTCCCTCATGACCCCATAGTCCCCTTTATTCAACTGCAATACTGACACCTCCGATTTACCTTTCTCCCTCTTAAATTGTAGATTAAAACTTACCATATTATGGTCACTGCCTCCTAGTGGCTCCTTAACCTCAAGTTCCCTTATCAAATCCAGTTCATTACACAACACTCGTCCAGAATTGCCTTCTCCCTGGTAGGCTCCAGTACAAGCTGACATATAATCCATCACAGAGGCACCCCACAAACTCCCTTTCTTGGGTTCAGTACCAACCTGATTTTCCCAGTCTACCTGCATGCCAAATTTAACTCTTGATTCAACTTGCACCCTGTGTCCAGGCTACTGTTTGGAGGCCTGTAGATATGTCCCATTAGGGTTTTTTACCCTTCCAATTCCTTAGTTCTCTCCATACTGACTGCGCATCTCCGGTTTCAATATCCTCCCTTGTAAGGGACTGAATTTCGTTCCTAATCAACAGAGCTACCCCACCCCCTCCGCCCACCATAGTCTTTTCCATAGGAGGTATATCCTTGAATATTCAGTTCCAGTCCCTGGCCCTCTTGCAGCCATATCTCAGTAATTCCAACAATATCTTACTTGCCAATTTCTAACTGAGCCTCAAGCTCGTCCACTTTATTGCTTATACTTCACGCATTCATATACAACACTTTGACTTTGGTATTCACCTCCCCTCTCGCACCGCTCACTGTTGGCCCTGACCTTACTCTCTTATCCCTTCTTGAAATTTCCTTCCCATTAATTTGGGAGTCTTTTGTAACATTTCCTGTACTCTCTTCCCCTTTAACTCCATCTTTATACTCCCAGTTTGTCAATCCCTCCACCCCACAATTCAGTGTAAACCCACACGTGAAGCCCTAGCAAACCTGCCTGCCTGAACATTGGTCCCGCTCCAGTTAAGGGGTAACCTGTCCATTTTGTATAGGTCAATCCTACCCCAGAATATATCCCAGTGGTCTATTAATCTAAATCCTTGCTCTCTGCACCAGCCCCCAGCCACACATTCAGATCCCCTATCTCCCTGTTCCTGCCCTCAATAGCATGAGGTACTGGCAACAAGCCAGAGATAACCACCCTAGAAGTCCTGCTTTTCAGTCTTCTTCCTAACTCTCTAAATTTGTGTTGCAGAACCTCCTTCCTATTCTTCCCGATGTCATTCGTGCCCACGTGCACAATTACTGCTGGCTGATCACTTTCTCTCTCGAAGATGTCAAGTTAAGTCAAGTCAAGTTTATTTGTCACATACACATACGAGATGTGCAGTGAAATGAAAGTGGCAATGCTCGCGGACTTTTGTGCAAAAGACAAACAACAAAACAACCAAACAAATTATAAACACAATCATAACACACATATTCTTTTACATAATAAATAATGGAAAGAAAAACGTTCTGTAGAGTTAGTCCCTGGTGAGATAGGCGTTTACAGTCCGAATTGCCTCTGGGAAGAAACTCCTTCTCAACCTCTCCGTTCTCACCGTATGGCAACGGAGGCGTTTGCCTGACCGTAGCAGCTGGAACAGTCCGTTGCAGGGGTGGAAGGGGTCTCCCATGATTTTATTTGCTCTGGAGTTGCACCTCCTGTTGTATAGTTCCTGCAGGGGGGCGAGTGAAGTTCCCATAGTGCGTTCGGCCGAACGCATTACTCTCTGCAGAGCCTTCTTGTCCTTGGCAGAGCAATTCCCAAACCAGATGGTAATATTTCCGGCCAAGATGCTTTCCACCGCCGCTGCGTAGAAGCACCGGAGAATCCTCGGAGACACTCTGAATTTCCTCAATTGCGCTGCCTTGCCTTACTCACGAGTGCTGAGGCGTGTGATGCCCATGTCATATCTTCGGAGATGTGGACTCCCAGATATTTAAAACAGTTCACCCTATCCACAGGATCCCCATTTATCCTCAATGGAGTGTACGTCCTCGGATGATGTGCCCTCCTAAAGTCCATGATCAGCTCCTTTGTTTTTTTGATGTTCAAGAGGAGGCTGTTATCCTGGCACCAGAGTGCTAGATCAGCCACCTCCTCCCGGTAGGCCTTCTCATCGTTGTCTGAGATCAGGCCCACCACCACAGTGTCATCAGCAAACTTAATTATTGAGTTGGAGCTGAACCTAGCCACACAGTTATGTGTGTACAGGGAGTACAATAGGGGGCTGAGGACGCAACCCTGGGGCGATCCTGTGCTCAGGGTGAGGGACTTCGATGTATTCCCTCCCATCTTGACTACCTGGGGCCTGGTGGTGAGAAAGTCCAGGACCCAGGCACACAGGGAGGTGTTGAGCCCCAATTCCATTAGCTTCCCGGCCAGTCTGGTGGGGACTGTCGTGTTGAAGGCTGAACTGTAGTCTATGAACAGCATCCTCACGTAGCCCCCCTTCTGGCTGTCCAGATGGGAGAGAGCGGTGTGCAAGACCTGGGAGACCGCATCGTCCGTGGACCTGTTCGGACGATATGCAAACTGAAGTTGATCCGTGACATCTTGGGCCCTGGCACCTGGGAGGCAACAGACCATCTTCGAGTCCTGCCAGCCGCCACAGAATCTCCAGTCCGTACCTCTGACAATGGAGTCACACTCCACTATAGCTCTGCCCTAGGTCGGTCTCGCCGGTCGAGTCTCATCTCCTGATTTGGAGCTAACGACCTGTCCAAGTGTCGTCTGCAAAATTGCATATTATTCAGAGGAGGTAGAGAAAGAACTTTTTTTTGATGTTTTAAACTATACTTATATTGGAATTAAAAATCTCTTGTCACATTAACAAAGTGTTAGTCACTTAGACTTCATTTTAGGGTCATAGGTCATAAGGAATAGGAGTAGAATTAGGCCATTTGGCCCACCAAGTCTACTCCGCCATTCAATCATGGCTGATCTGCCCATCTGTCCATCTCTGCCTTAAAATTATCCACTGACTTGGCCTAGGCAGCCTTCAGTGGGAAAGAATTCCACAGATGTGCCACCCTCTGACTAAAGACTTAAGGCAATGGTACAGAAAGATCCATTCACCAGTTATAGTCAGAGTCATACAGCATGGAAACAGGTCCTTCAGCCCAACTTGCCCCTGCTAACCAAGATGCCCCATCTATGCTTGTCCCACCCTGCCTGTGTTTGCCCAATATCCTTCTAAACCTTTCCTTTCCTTATACCTGTCGAAATTTACTTTAAATGTCGTTATAGCACGAGATATTAATGGGAGCATTTTGCATTTTTAATGTACTGGCGTCTTCAGATTTTATTTTTCCCATTCAGCGAATTAGATCATTTATGTTTAATAACACTTCCCTGAAAACCCCTAACTTCTGGATCACTCATGTATTAAACAGCTTGACCAAGTGCTTGATGTTCTGACATACCACAAGCCATTTCAATGATACCAATTACACATTACAACATTCATCTCTGACTAAAAATGGATCAGCAGTGACACACAGCCTGGCATGATAGGAAAGTGGATGATATGTGCTATTTCTGGGATTAGATTCAAGCTATTAGTGCATCAGCATTTCTAGCAGTAAATTTATCCATATGAAGAATCAAAGAACTGAACTGAATTTTACCCAGCTAACATACCCTGATTAATTATTCCCTTTCCATTCTGCTGACATATGTAAGCAACGTTTTTGCACAGTATGCCTGGCTTTTGTTACACTAACTGACAGGGAATCAGGAAAAGCCGAAGTGCTAGTAACAACAAACAATCTTGTCGCTGATGATCAAAATGCAGGAAACTGTAAAGAAAGTGATTTGTAAAATTGTCTCTCTGGACATTGCATTACACATTTGGGAAACTTGGGGGCACTTTCCAGCAGCTCAAATAAACACAGCTGAGATGAGGGAAGGAAGCTCATTTAAAGAATAACATTGGGAAGAAATTACAGTATTGAGAGTGCGTCAATACTCTAATACATTTTTATCAATGCATTTATATTCTTTCCATGACAATGAATGCCCTCCCTCTTGCTTTAAAAAAAAAAAAATGTGTTTTTTTTTGGAATTTCCAAAGCTATACTTATTGTAAATGCAGCATTGGGAAATATGTTTACATTTGCTGAAGAGCTTATGGTCATTTTCAGAGCAAAAGGTATTTGTTAACATTCATATCTCTCCAAACCTATCCAACCCATGTCCCTGTCTAACTGTTTCTCAAACGTTGGGATAGTCCTAGCCTCAACTACCTCCTCTGGCAACTCATTCCATACACCCACTACCCATTGTGTGGAAAGGTTACCCCTCAGATTCTTATTCAATAATTTCCCCTTCATCTTACATAGAAACATAGAAAATAGGTGCAAGAGTAGGCCATTCGGCCCTTTGAGCCTGCACCGCCATTCAATATGATCATGGCTGATCATCCAACTCAGTATCCTGTTCCTGCCTTCTCTCCATGCCCCCTGATCCCTTTAGCCACAAGGGCCACAACCTATGTCCTCTGGTCCTCGATTCAGACTCTGTCCATCAACCCAATTTATTCCTCTCATGATTTTATACACCTCTATAAGATCACCCCTCAACCTCCTGTGCTCCTGTGCTCCAAGGAATAGAGTCCCAGACTACTCAAACTTATAGGTCAGACCTTCTAGTTCTGGCAACGTCCTCATAAATTTTCTGAAGAAGGGTCTCAACCCGAAACATCACCTATTCCTTCGCTCCATAGATGGTGCCTCACCCGCTGAGTTTCTCCAGCATTTTTGTCTACCTTTGATTTTCCAGCATCTGCAGTTCCTTCTCTTTTTTTTAATATACTCTTTTATTGGCATTCCACAGCAAACACATTTCTATAAAATGAGTTTCAGGTATAATGCTATATGTATACATCATCCACTTATGTTTGTCTTGAATTGCCTCTTTTTGAGATTTGTGCAAAACAAACATAGAAACAGGAACATGGTAAAAACTACACTTAGGGAGTGATCCTTTCTATAATCAAAAATTTGTAAAAAATAAAGTCTGGCCTATGAGGCATTACATAGTTAACCCAGTTTTTCGAGCGTGACACAAATAAATCCAGTTTAATATCAATATATGCTGTTATTTTCCTCCATTTTATAAATGTTCATTGTGATGTCTATCCATGCATTCAGAGTTGGGCTCTCCTGTGATAACCATTTCTTTGTGAGAGTTTTTTTTACCAGCTACCATCAATATATTCAGTAAGTATTTGTCTTTTTTGCGCCAGTCTTCAGGCATGAGTCCAAAAAACATGGTCTTACTCTCCAGGGGCACATGACATCGAAAAATCTCTTTTAAGGCATCATGTAACTCGCTCCAAAAATCTTTAATAACAGGGCAATCCCTGAGAACATGGTAATGATCTGCTGTTAAATTTCCACATTTTCTCCAACTAACTGGAGAGTTCTCACCGTAATGGGATTTCTGACAAGGGGTAATAAAATACTGTATCAGGCTTTTCCAACTAAACTCCCTCCAGTTTTGTGAGCTGGTACACTTCCATTGATACCTCCATATTGCTGTCCATTCTTCCTCAGATATGATTATCTCATCCTTCCTTGTCCCATTTCAGTTTAATATATAAGGTTTTTTTTTTTTGGTTTTTTTTTAATCATATTTTTATTAGTAGACATATTATAAAGTATAGCTACATATTATAGTAAAAATACTTTTCATATACATCAGTCATACATTATTAAAATGTTCAATTATCAATTACTTCTGCTTCTAGTGTTTTTATTTTTTTATAGGAAGAAAGAGAAAGAGAGGGTAGAAAGTTACAAATAAAAAACAACAGAAAAACGGAAGAGGTGGAATGGGTTGCCTATAATACGTCAATGGAGATAGGTTCATAGGAAGTATAGTTTTTCATCTGATCCTGAGTTCAAGTTTCAGTTGGGCCCTCGGGCTGTGCCAATCTATCCCTTCAGATAGTTAATGAATGGAGCCCAGATTTTATCGAAAATATCTTCTTTGTCCATTAAGACGAGTCTAATTCTTTCTAAGTATAGGGTCTCCGACATTTCCGCAATCCACATTTTAATTGTGGGGGTCGTAGGGCTTTTCCAAAATTTTAATATTAATTTTTTCCCGATTATTATACTGTAGTCGAGGAAATGTCTTTGGTTTGTTGTGAGTGTTAAACTGTTCTGATATTCCAAATATTATTAATTTTGTGTCTGGGTCCAGTTTTGTATTAATAACTTCTGAAGTTATTTAAAAAATATCAGTCTAGAAATGTTTAAGTTTTATACAGTTTGCAAACGTATGTGTTAAATTAGCCTCTAGATGTAGACATTTATCACAAATAGGAGAGATTTGTGGGAAGATTCTATTTAGTTTTATTTTAGAGTAGTGTAGTCTATGTAAGACCTTGAATTGTATTAAAGTATGTCTGGCATTTAATGAACATTGATGTATTTGTTGTAAACTTTCGTCCCACATATCTTTCGTTATAGGATGACCTATTTCATTTTCCCATTTGTATCTATATGGTTCGGTCGGTGGTACCTCGTTGTTTAGTAGGGTGTTATAAATATAAGCTATTAGTTTTTCAGTATTAGGATGCTTGTTCAAACATTCATCAAGAATTTCTGATTCCCTACTCCTGTAGACTTGTGTATTAGTTTTAACATAATCTCTAATTTGTAGATATCTGAAGAAATTATTTGAGTACAGTCCATAATTCTGTTGTAACACTTGAAATGAAAGAAAAGTGCCTTTCCCATAAAGATGTCCTATATTTTTGATTCCATAAATTTTCCATTGTGTGAAACCTTTGTCCATAAAGGATGATTTGAATAAAGGATTATTTACAATGGGAAGGCATAGTGGTATATTATTCAATTTTAAATCTTTTTTTATTTGTTTCCAAATTCGTATTCCACTATGTATTATGGGGTTTTCTTTATAGGTTTTTTTGTGCATTTTTGTGGGGGCAAATATGATCGGACCAATTTCAAAAGGTAGATAGTCTTCCTTTTCCATCATTAATCAATCTGGTTGTTGATCCATTTCCTCCAGCCAGAAATTCATGTTTTTAATATGGACTGCCCAGAAATAAAACAAGAAACAAGACAAACCTCCATTTATCTTTGACTTACATAAATGTTTTTTACTTATTCTATGATTCTTATAATCCCAGACAAAACTTGTAACAATGGAGTCGACTTTAAAAAAAAAAGTTTTTGGGATATATATCGGAATTAATTGAAGTAGGTACAGCAGTTGCGATAAAAAAAATCATTTTTATAGCATTAATTCTCCCAAGCATAGAAATGGGGAGTGTTTTCTAGTATTGAATATTCTTATGTAGTTTATTCTGTAAGGGTGGGAAATTTAGTTTAAATAAAGAGATATATGTCTTAGTTACATAGATTCCCAAGTATTTACATTTATCTTTAACTATTTTAAAAGGGGTTGTTGTATTGTATGTAAATTGAATTTTGTTATTGGCATGATTTCGCTTTTATTCCAATTAATTCTATATCCTGAAAACTGACCAAATTGAGTTATTAGATTTAATAGGTTTGGAATACTAGTTTCTAACTTTGTAATATATATTAGTACATCATCTGCATATAAGGACATTTTATTCCTTGTGTCCAGCATATCATGGGTGTTAAAACTGTGCTGCCTGATTATAGTCTTTGAGAGAGGGTAGACCCCATCCCCCTTTTTCTTTTGGTAACTGTAAGGTTTTGAGATGGGACCTAGGCCTTTTACCTTGCCATATATATCTTGACAATATTTTGTCCCATTCATTAAATTGTTTTTGATCAATCTCTATTGGTAGGGTCTGAAATAAATATAACAATCTTGGCAATATGTTCATTTTAATGGATTCAATTCTCGAGCTGAGACTTAAGAAAGGAATAAGGTTCCATCTAGCTATAGCCTCCTTAATTGTTTGGTATGTAGGTGAATAGTTGCATTCTGATTATTGTGTAAGATCCCTTGGTATAATGATGCCCAAATATTTGAGATGTTCTGCTAGCCATGCCAGAGGGTACCTACTTCTGACTTCTCCTGATGGGCTGTAGTTGTATGCAAGCAGGTACACAAAATTGCTGGAGAAACTCAGCGGGTGCAGCAGCATCTATGGAGCAAAGGAAATAGGCGACGTTTCGGGCCGAAACCCTTCTTTAGACAAGCAGTTGTGTTTTACCTATGATAATCTTGTATCCTGATAGTTGACCGTATTGTTCGAGTGATTGGATCAATTAAGGTAGAAAGTTTGTTGGTTGCCCCAAATAGATCAAAATGTTATCCGCATAACAGGCCAATTTATGTTCAGTCCCTTGAAAAGGAATACCTTTTCTCAAACATAAATAGTCTCTATTTGCTTTCCAGCTTGACACCATCTTTTCTATAGGATGGTACCCAGCACTGAACACAATACTTTAAATGTGGCCTCACCAACGTCAGAAAGAACTGCAACATAGAAAATAGAAACATAGAAAATAGGTGCAGGAGTAGGCCATTCGGGCCCTTCGAGCCTGCACCGCCATTCAATATGATCATGGCTGATCATCCAACTCAGTATCCTGTACCTGCCTTCTCTCCAACCCCTCTGATCCCTTTAGCCACAAGGGTCACATCTAACTCCCTCTTAAATATAGCCAATGAACTGGCCTCAACTACCTTCTGCGGCAGAGAATTCCAGAGATTCACCACTCTCTGTGTGAAAAAAGTTTTTCTCATCTCGGTCCTAAAAGATTTCCCCCTTACCCTTAAACTGTGACCCCTTGTTCTGGACTTCCCCAACATCGGGAACAATCTTCCTGCATCTAGCGTGTCCAACCCCTTAAGAATTTTGTAAGTTTCTATAAGATCCCCCCTCAATCTTCTAAATTCTAGAGAGTACAAGCCGAGTCTATCCAGTCTTTCTTCACATGAAAGTCTGGATATCCCAGGAATCAGTCTGGTGAACCTTCTCTGCACTCTGTCTTTGGCAAGAATGTCTTTTCTCAGATTAGGAGACCAAAACTGTATGCAATACTCCAGGTGTGGTCTCACCATGACCCTGTACAACTGCAGTAGAACCTCCCTGCTCCTATACTCAAATCCTCTTGCTATGAATGCCATAGAGTATATGCCATATTGAGTATAGAACATGACCTCCCAACTTCTATACTCAATACCCTGACAGATGAAGGCCAATATGCGACAAACCTTTTTTCGCGCATTGAGATTCCACCTTAAAGGAACCATGCTCCTGCACTCCTAGATCCCTCTGCTCTACAACACACCCCAGAGGCCTACCATTCACTGCGTAGGTCCTGCCCATGTGTCACACTTGCCACGCCTCCAGACACTTGCGACTCTTTCTACACTCCTCCCCTGAGCTATTAGGAATTACACCTGCATTTAATCTGCTCCCTTTCTACCTTTAATCTGTCACTTGGTATAAATACTTGAGGTCATCACCAATTGGGTGCTGGCTAATAGAAACATAGAAACATAGAAATTTGTGCAGGAGTAGGCCATTCGGCCTTTCGAGCCTGCACCGCCATTTAATATGATCATGGCTGATCATCCAACTCAGTATCCCGTACCTGCATACCCTTGATCCCCTGGCCACAAGGGCCACATCTTCTTAAATATAGCCAATGAACTTAATCTCTGTGGCAGAGACTCACCACTCTCTGTGTAAAAATACTTGAGGTAAAGGATCCCCCTTAATTAAGCTGTGACCCTTGTCTGGACTCCCCAACATCGGAAACAATCTTCCTGCAGTTTGGCATTCTGTTAGTTTGATAGCAGTTCTGAGTTCTGGCGATTCCAGGTATATATCTTTCAGTTCTATTCGAGATTGAATTTTGGGATTTCTTCAGTAGTTCTCGGTGAGCCTGCATTTCCATTTCTGAGCCTTCTGACAGATTAGTCGGTCAGTATGGACTCGGCAGGCAGTTCTGGTCAGCTCAACCGGAGTTTCAAACTCCCTGGTCAACTTGTCCCTTCCCACCCAAACCACCTCCTCCCCGGATACTTTCCGTTGCATCCGTAGGAGATGCAATACTTGTCCCTGTACCTCGCTCCTCGACTCCATCCATGGGCCCAAACAGTCTTTCCGGGTAAGGCAGAGGTTCATTTGCACCTCCTCCAACCTCATCTACTGTATCTGCTGTCCCTGGTGCCTTCTCTACATCAGCGAGACTAAGCGCAGGCTTGGCGATCGTTTCGCTGAACACCTCCGCTTAGTCCGTCTTAACCTATCTGATCTCCAAGTGGCCCAGCACTTCAACTCCCCTTCCCAATCCCAAACTGACTTTTTTGTCCTGGGCCTCCTCCATTGTCAGAGTGAGGCCTAGCACAAATTGGAGGAGCAGCGCTTCATATTTTGATGGGTAGTTTACACCCCAACGATATGAACATTGACTTCTCTAACTCTTAATAGCCCTTGGTTCCTCTCTCCATCCCCTCCCCTCCCAGTTTTCCCACCAGTCTTCCTGTCTCCACCTACATTCTATCTTTGTCCCTCACCTGTCATCAGTCTGAAGAAGGGTCTCGACCCGAAACGTTGCCAATTCCTTCTCTCCATAGATGCTGCCTCACCCGCTGAGTTACTCCAGCTTCTTATGTCTGCCTGAAGAACTTTGTGTTAATGGAAGCCATTGTGAGAGAATTCAGATGCTCCTGCTAAATTCACCTCATGTCCCTGTTGTTCTGGTTGGCCTTGGCTGACTACTCACAATCCCACCGTAGACTGGTCCACTGGCAAGGTCACCCTTTGAGGGGAGGATTGTCACGTTAATTGTCTTCTCCTCACCTCTGTGTCTGTTGCTCCTGGTGACAATCCTGACTTGTCCCAATAACCATCCAAGTACCATGACCTGAAAGAGGTCTTCTGCAGGTTCCGAGCCACCTCTCTACCTCCTCTCCACCCTTATAGTTGTGCCATTGATTTGTTATCCGGTACTTCTCCACCCCGCGGTCATCTGTACTGGTTCTCTGCTCCTGAGACCAACGCCATGGAGAGATACGTTTCAGAGTCTCTGGTAGCTGGTTTAATTCATCCATCCTCCTCTCCCCCCGGGGCGGGATTTTTCTTTGTGAGTAAGAAGGATGGCGACCATTGCCCTTGCATTGACTATCGAGGCCTGAATGACATCACTGTCAAAATCCGTTACCCCTTGCCACTCATCTCCTCTGTCTTCACCACGTTTACCAAGCTGGATCAACACAATGCCTACCATTTGGTTCGCATCAAGGAAGGAGATGAGTGGAAGACGGCCTTCAACACACCCAGCGGGCATTATGAGCTCCTTGTAATGCCCTTTGGCCTGACCAACGCCCCAGCTGTCTTCCAGGCTCTGGTCAATGATGTGCTCCGGGACATGCTGAACCAGTTTACCTTCCTTTACCTGGATGAGATGCATTGGAATGTACCCGCCATGTCCGTCTCGTCCTGCAGCGGCTACGTGAGAACCAGCTGTTCGTCAAGACGGAGAAATGTGAGTTCCACCGGCCCATGGTGTCCTACCTGGGAAACATCTTCACTGCTGGCCATGTTGTGATGGATCCAGGAAAGGGGAGAGCGGTGGTGGATTGGTCTGGGCCTACCAGTCGGAGGGAGCTATAACGCTTCCTTGACTTTGTCAATTTTTACCGCCGCTTTATCCATAACTACAGCATCCTGGCTGCTCCTCTCACTGCTCTCACGTCTACCTCCTTCAAGTTTGCCTGGCCCCCTGCTGCTGAGGGGGCATTCCAGGATCTTAAGCAATGCTTCACTACCTCCCCGATCCTGGAGCATCTTGACCCGGCCCATCAGTTTGTGGTGGAGTTTGACGCCTCTGGTGTTGGAGTTGGGGCGGTGCTTTCCCAACGCTCCTCCTAGGGCCAGAAGATGCACCCCTGTGCCTTCCTCTCTCACCGCCTCTCCCCGGCTGAGAGGAATGGTGATATCGGCAACAGAGAGCTGCTGGCAGTGAAGCTGGCATTGGTGGAGTGGAGGCATTGGTTGGAGGGCACTGAGAAGCCTTTCCAAGTCTGGATGGACCACAAGAACCTGGAGTACCTGCGTTCAGCGAAGTGGGTAGCTGGGCCCTGTTTTTTACCCGGTTTAATTCACTTTGTCATACCATCCTGGGTCCAAGAATATCCAGCCCAACTCCCTTTCCCGCCGTTCCGTACAGACCAGGGCAACCATTCCCATCAACTCACTCTGCCTCCCACCTATCTGGTGGGCTCCATCACCTGGGCTACCAAGACCACAGTTCGCGATGTCCAGCGTCATCACCCCGTCCCTGGTTCTGGACCCCCCATTGAGTTATATGTCCCGGTCTCCACTCACTGTGAAGTATGACACACCACAGGGTGGCAGTGTGAACTGCGAAGAGGATGTTCGGAGGTTGCAGGGTGACCTGGACAGGTTGAGTGAGTGGGCAGATGCGTGGCAGATGCAGTATAATATATATAAATGTGAGATTATCCACTTTGGCGGCAAAAACAAGGAGGCAGATTATTATCTCAATGGGGTTAGGTTAGGTAAGGGGGAGGTGCAGCGAGACCTGGGCGTCCTTGTACACTGAAAGTTGGCTTACAGGTACAGCAGGCAGTGAAGAAAGCTAATGGAATGTTAGCCTTCATAACAAGAGGATTTCAGTGTAGGAGGAAAGAAGTTCTTCTGCAGTTGTATAGGGCTCTGGTGAGACCACATCTGGAGTATTGTGTACAGTTTTGGTCTCCTAATTTGAGGAAGGACATCCTTGTGATTGAGGCAGTTATAGGCTCACAAGATTGATCCCAAAGATGGCGGGACTTTTCCTTTTCGGGTCCTTTTCAGAATGGCAGGCAGTGACTAGTGGGGTACCGCAAGGCTCAGTGCTGGGACCCCAGCTATTTACGATACATATTAATGATTTGGACGAGGGAATTGAATGTAACATCTCCAAGTTTGCGGATGACACGAAGCTGGGGGGGGCAGTGTTAGCTGTGTGGAGGATGCTAGGAGACTGCAAGGTGATTTGGATAGGCTGGGTGAGTGGGCAAATGCATGGCAGATGCAGTGTAATGTGGATAAATGTGAGGTTATCCACTTTGGTGGCAAAAACAGGAAAGTAGACTATTATCTGAATGGTGGCCGATTAGGAAAGGGGGAGATGCAACGAGACCTGGGTGTCATGGTACACCAGTCATTAAAAGTAGGCATGCAGGTGCAGCAGGCAGTGAAGAAGGCAAATGGTATATTAGCATTCATAGCAAAAGGATTTGAGTATAGGAGCAGGGAGGTTCTATTGCAGTTGTACAGGGTCTTGGTGAGACCACACCTGGAGTATTGCGTACAGTTTTGGTCTCCTAATCTGAGGAAAGACATTCTTGCCTTAGAGGGAGTACAGAGAAGGTTCACCAGACTGATTCCTGGGATCAGGACTTTCATATGAAGAAAGACTGGATAGACTTGGTTTGTACTCGCTAGAATTTAGAAGATTGAGGGGGGATCTTATAGAAACTTACAACATTCTTAAGGGGTTGGACAGGCTAGATGCAGGAAGATTGTTCCCAAAGTTGGGGAAGTCCAGAACAAGGGGTCACAGTTTAAGGATAAGAGGGAAATCTTTTAGGACCGAGATGAGGAAAACATTTTTCGTACAGAGAGTGGTGAATCTCTGGAATTCTCTGCCACAGAAGGTAGTTGAGGCCAGTTCATTGGCTATATTTAAAAGGGAGTTAGATGTGGCCTTTGTGGTTAAAGGGATCAGGGAGTATGGAGAGAAGGCAGGTACAGGATACTGAGTTGGATGATCAGCCATGATTCAGATTCAGATTCAGATTCAATTTTAATTGTCATTGTCAGTGTACAGTACAGAGACAACGAAATGCAACCATGATCATATTGAATGGCGGTGCAGGCTCGAAGGGCCGAATGGCCCACTCCTGCACCTATTTTCTATGTTTCTATGACTGTCATATGAGGAAAGATTGAAAAGCCTAAGCTTGTATTCACTGGAGTTTCGAAGGATGAGGGGATATCTTATAGAAACATATAAAATTTTTAAAGGACTGGACAAGCTAGATGCAGGAAAAATTTTCCCAATGTTGGGCGAGTCCAGAACCAGGGGCCACAGTCTTAGAATAAAGGTGAGGTCATTTAAGGCTGAGGTGAGAAAAAACTTTTTCACCCAGAGAGTTGTGAATTTATGGAATTCCCTGCCACAGAGGGCAGTGGAGGCCAAGTCACTGGATGGATTTAAGAGAGAGTTAGATAGAGCTCTAGGGGCTAGTGGAGTCGAGGGATATGGGGAGATGGCAGGCACGGGTTATTGATAGGGGACGACCAGCCATGATCACAATGAATGGCGGTGCTGGCTTGAAGGGTCGAATGGCCTCCTCCTGCACCTATTGTCTATGTTTCTATGTTACTCCAGTGGGGCCCATTCCTGTAATCGCGCCTTGTCATCCTGGTGTTGTCTGCACCCTCTACTTTTCTGGTGGCCCCCTGTGGAGGCTGACACCCGGTCTTTCGTCTTTGCCTGCTCTACATGTGCAGATCATAAGACGTCCCATGAGTTTCCCTCTGGTCTCCTTCATCCCATGTCTGTTCCCCGTCGTTCCTGGTCCCATGGCACCCTGGACTTCATCACCGGCTTGCCTCCGTCCAAGGGTAATATGGTTATTCTTACCATTGTGGACTGTTTCTCCAAGGCTGCTCATTTCCTTCCTCTTCCTAAGCTCCCATCTGCTGTAGAACTCGCTCACCTCATCGTCAACCAAGTCATCAGACTCCATGGTTTCCCTCGAGACATCATCTCTGACAGGGGTCCGCAGTTCACCTCACAATTTGGCTCCTCCACCAGCCTCTCATCAGGGCTCCATCCACAATCTAATTGTCAGTCGGAGAGAGCCAACCAGGCCCTGGAGACGACACTACGCTGCCTAGTGTCTGCCAACCCTACCACCTGGTCTATCAAATTGATATGGAGCGAATATGCCCATAATTCTCTGCCCAGTTCTGTCTCCCTTGGTTATCAGCCACCTCTGTTCCCAGACCATGAGGAGGATGTCTCTGTTCTCCCTGCCCTGGAGTTTGTGCACTGTGGACATCGGACCTGGAAGGATGCCCGTTCTGCCCGGCTCCGCACCGCTTCCAGGTACAAAAAATAGGCGGATCATCACCGAACCCATGCCCCTCACTATCGCCCTGGTCAAAGGGTATGACTGTCCACCCGAGATCTTCCCCTCCGCGTGGAGTCCCGTAAGTCAGCACCCGCGTTTGTTGGCCCATTATCGATTCTAAAGATCGTTAACCGCTCTGCTGTCCGCCTTAGACTGCCCCGGACTATGCGGATTCACCCCACCTTCCACATATCCCGGGTTAAGCCTGTGTCCTCCAGCTCCCTGTATCCCACTCCTCTGCGACCTCTGCCATCTTGCATCATTGACGGTGATCCGGTGTACACGGTGAAGCAACTGCTGAAGTCCCGGTGCCGTGGCAGAGGGATCAGTAGCGGGTTGACTGGGAGGGCTACGGTCCTGAGGAGAGGAGCTGGATTCCTGCCCGTGACATCCTGGACCCCTCCCTGATCTGTGCGTTTCGTCAGCAGTATCTGGACGAGCCAAAGAGGATGCTAGGAGGCGTCCGTGGGAGGGGGGCTCCTGTCACACTTGCCACGTCTCCAGACACTTGAGATTATTTCCACACTCCTCCCCTGAGCTATTTGGAGTTACACCGGTACTTAATCTGCTCCCCTAATCTACTTGTTATAAATATCTGAGATCATCACTAATTGGGTGTCGACTAATCAGTTCTGCATTCTGTTGGATCGTAAAGGGCCTGTCCCACGAGCATGTGACTGCATGCGGCAAGCGCGACCAAACTGGAAGCGGGGGCCACGCGGGGGCTGTGCGGAGGTCGAGTGATCCCGTACAAGTTGACGTGAAGTTCGAGCAAACTTTGCAGGAAGTTTGCGCTAGGCGTACGGTGTCAAGATGCTGCGTATGGTGTCAAGACGATGCGTACGCCCGTCGAGGCTGTGCGTTCGGTCTCAATGCGGCTGCGGGCCGGCAGGCTGTTGCCGCGCGGAATTTTTGGACAGTCAGTTTTTGGGAGCCCCGCGTGATGTCGGGACCAGCTCCGCTCAACTTCATACGGCTCCGGCGATCGAAGTGGGATTGGCCCCGCGAGGCCGTACGGCTCAAGCGACCACGTTAGGTCGCGCTTGCCGCATGCAGTTGCATGCTCGTGGGACAGGCCCTTAAGTAATTCTGAGTTTTGTCGGTTCCAGGTCTATATCTTTCGGTTCCATTCGATTTTTGGTTTAGTTCAGTACTTCTCGATGAGCCTGCATTTGAGTCCTTTCCGTTTCTGAGTCTTCTGACACCATTAGACTTCCCAAAATGCAACACCTCACATTTCTCTGAAAACTCTCAAATTAAAACTCAGATTGATCTCTCGAATATTTATTCTGGGGGAAGAAAACTCCAGAGATTCACTTCCTCTAGCATAATAAATGTCCATACATCTCAGTTTTATATGAATGGCCTCTTATTTTATTGAGACACAAGGAGCTGCAGATGCTGGAATCTTGAGGAAGACATAAAGCGCAAGAGGAAGGTAAACATGCTCCGCACAAAGCTTAGTTTAGAGATGCAGCGCGGAAACAGATCTTTCAGCCGACCGAGTCCATGCCGACCAACAATCCCACACATTAACACACTACGCCTTCACACATACAATACAATACAATACCGTTTATTGTCATTTGAACCTCAAATGAAGTTCAAATGAAATTTGGTTTCTGCAGCCATATGACAAGAAAAGAACCAAGGCACACACCAGCACAATTTACACAAACATCCATCACAGTGAATCTCCTCCTCACTATGATGGAAGGCAAAGTCTTATCTCTTCTCCTGCTCTTCATTCTTCCCCGGTCAAAGCCCCCGGCGGGCGATGGCATGTCCCGCGGCCATTAAGGTCGTGCCGGGCGATGCAAGGCCACGCTCCGCTTCTTGATGTTGGAGCCCCCAGCGGGCGCTAGCAAGTCCCGCGGCCCTTAAAGCTGCGGCAGGTGATGTAAGGCCCCGTTCTAGGTCACCTTTAACCCCGCAACTCAGGAGGGAGAAGTTACCGCTGCGGGAGCTCGGAAAAGTGGTCACCCACCAGGGACCCGCGAGCTCCCGATGTTACTGTCCACCGGGCCTGCAGCTGGAGCCTCCGAAGCTCCGGAGTCGGGCCACAGCAGCACGCCACCACGGCTCCCCATGCTCCGAGGCCGGCCAGCCACACGATAGTGAGTCTGCAGGCTCCACGACTGGGGCCCCCAGGTCGTTCCGGCTGCAGGCCGCTCCACGGTGCTAGGCCCAAACGACAACGGAGACCCGACAGGGAAAAGGTCGGGTCTCTGGTGCAGGGAAGAAATTTAAAAGTTTCCCCCACCCCGCCCTCCACACATACACAGTTAAAACAATGTAAAAAACCACTACAAACCACTCAACGGGACAAAAAATAAAAAGACAGACGGACTGCAGAGGCCGCTGCAACACCAGTTGAGCCACCCACAACACATTAGGGACAACATACACTTATACCAAGTAGACAAACCCAAGCCAATTAACCTACAAACATGTACGTCTTTGGACTGAGGGAGGAAACCGAAGATCCGAAGATCTCGGGGAGAACATGCAAACTCCGTACAGACAGCACTTGTATTCGGGATTGAACCCGGGACTCTGCAGATGCAACGCTGTAAGGCAGCAACTATACCACTGCGCCACCGTGCCGCTAAGTGTTTGATCCCTTCCCCCAGTAGCTTTGTAATTTTCATCGCTTCAGATATTTATGCAAAAAGAAGGAAATGCAGATGCTGGTTTTAACCAAAGAAAGTCACAAAGTGCTGGAGTAACTCAATGGATCAGACAGTATCTCTGGAGAATGTGGGTAAGTGATGTTGCGGGTTGCAGACCCATTCCTCTCTTGCAACTTACAATTGAATTCATTTTAGTCCAAGAGCTATATTAAACTCAAAAGCTCTCTTTTGACTAATAGACATAGACAGACATAGACATAGAAAATAAGAGCAGGAGGAGGCCATTCGGCCCTTCAAGCCAGCACCGCCATTCATTGAGATCATGGCTGATTGTCCCGTATCAATAACCCGTGCCTGCCTTCTCCCCATATCCCTTGACTCCACTAGCCCCTAGAGCTCTATCTAACTCTCTCTTAAATCCATCTTTAGAGACAGGGTGAGCTCCTCCATCATGTATTTCTATACTGTCAGGTTGTGCCACAATTTAGTTTGGGAACGGTTCTGCCTAAGACCACAAAAAATCGCAGTGTTGTGGATATAACCCAGTCCATCACCCAAACCAGACATCCCTTCATTGACTGCATCTCCAGCCAACATAAACGATCTTTCCTGCGCTGGCCATTCTTTCTCCTCACTCGTATTGGGTGGAAGATGCAGAATTGTGAAAGCATATGCCACCGTACTCAGGAATAGCATCATCCCCTCTGTTATTGGACTTCTGAACGGTCCTTCCATAAGTCATGGTACAGTCCCGATTCTCCAATCTGCCGCTTTGTGAACATTGAACTTTTGCTTTGGAGCTGTAATGCTACAATGCGGAGAAACAATATTTTACACTCTGCTATCTTTCTCTTCAATACAATACAATACAATACAATACAATTTATTTGTTGTCATTTGAACCCAGAATCAAAAACCCAGAACCCAAAAACGAAATTTGGTTTCTGCAGTCATACAAACAAGAAGAAGAACCAAGACACAACATAATTTACACAAACATCCATCACAGTGAATCTCCTCCTCACTGTGATGGAAGGCAAAGTCTTATCTCTCCCCTGCTCTCCTCATTCTCCTCCCAATGTCAGAGTCAAAGCCCCCGGCGGGCGATGGTAAATAAGTCCCGCGGCAATTATAAAGCCGCACCGGGTGATGCAAGGCCGCGCTCCGGGTCTTGGTGTTGGAGCCCCCGGCAGGTGCTAGCAAATCCCGCGGCCATTTAAAGCCGCGCCGGGCGATGTAAGGCCCCACTCCAGGTCATCCTCAACCCCGCAACTCGGGCGGGAGAAGTCGCCGTTGCGGAAGCCCCGAAAAGCTGTCTCCCAGCAGGGACCCGCGGGCTCCCGGTGTCACCGTCCACCGGGCCGGCGGCTGGTGCCCCCGAATCTCCTGGGTCGGGCCGCCACCACAGCTCCTCCCACTCCGAACTCGGCCATGGTGCGTAGGTAAGTCCGCAGCTCAGCGACTGGAGCCCCAGGTCGTTCCGGTTGGAGGCCGCTCCACGGTGCTCGGCCCCAACGACATCGGAGACCCGACAGAGAAAAGGTCGGGTTCTCCGTGCGTCAGGTGGTGAGGGGGAAAGATTTAAAAAAGTGTTCCCCCCACCCCCTGGTGGCCCCCCCCCCCCCCACACGCATACACAGTTTAAAAAAAACAAAAAACTACATACAAACGAGACAAAAAAAAAAACGACAGACATACTGCAGAGGCCGCTGCAACGCGAGTCGCGCCGGCCACCCAATATTTTTTGAACGTGTTTGGCTTGATTGTATTCATACATAATATTATCTGAATTGATTGTATTGCATGCAAACAAAATGTTTTTATTGTATCTTGGTAAACGTGACAATAATATACCTAATGATAAACCTATGGTATTATGATTAGAGCTTCCTGTGGAAGCAAGGAGCAGAGAAGCTCCACGATCATTTATTGCCTCCCTTGGAATTTATAAGTTTAAGCCTCTTGTAAAGGAACTTATACTTCCATCATGCAGATAAGAACATATGTTACAGGAATAGTTCTTGGAGCCCCTCAGGCATTCCCCACCATTCAATAAGATCATGGTTGATCAGTTTGTTGGCCTTCTGGCCACTTTCCTGGCTGATTCCCCCTAACCCTTGATTTCCCTGCTGGTTTAAAAAATCTATCTCAGCCTTGATTAGACATAATGACTCAGCGTTTGTGGTTCTCCAGGGCGAAAACCATCAACTATTCACTTGCGCGGAGAGAGAGGAAATTCCTTCTCCTTTCAGTCTTGGAACAAACAGCTCGCCTCTCGATTCTGTGTGGATTTTACTGGGCTCCTTCATCCAGTCGGTGCACTTGTATTTGTGTGGATGAGCATCAGGAAGGAAAACAGGCTACAGGGAACAAAAGTCACAGCAAAGACCTTGACAGTGCAGCAGTGTAAGACAGCTGACAGCTTATTGGCAGCCTATTTTACATCTCCCCTGTGAATTCCATTGATCAGTCAGGAGAGACACAAGACAAGCTGCCGATTAGTTATGATCCGTATTATACATCTCAAAGAGTCAAAATCTTCGCCACGGCAGCGCTGTTGTGGCTCTGATTTCAAACGAGGAAGGCTGCACTAACCAAAGAATTAACACAGGAAAGCATACACAAGTCAGGGATCATCATCATTAAACAGATTTTTTAGATTCTCAATTGAGGATACCACAGTCTGGATTAGTTAGGGAATACTTCACAACAAGCTTGTGTGTGTGTGTCAGCAAAATGGTGATAGCTTGCTGTAGATGTCATAACTTGGCAGAGGACAAAAGCATTTCATTTGGTAATACATCACAGTTTAAGATTGCGGGACGGGACAAAAGAGACACATTGTCAAACTTTGATCAATGATATTTTTGCTCATTCAATTAGAAAGGCAGAACGATGCAGCTATATACTGTAGATGCCAATAACAATACCAGTGTCTAAATTTAAAATGGTTTTGCCTATTTAATAAATCCTGATTCAACATTGCAGATATTTGCTTTTAATGTGCATAGTTGCTCAAAGTACTGTTGAATTTGTTGGAGCCTTTTATTACATGGGTCTGACACCCACTAGAATTGAACACAGCTTTCTTCTCAAGGTTAAAATAACTTTAGATCCATGATCTTAAATTTGTTTGTCCTAAAGTGGAGTTATGTTGAGCAAGAACTGACTGGCTTTATCGAGTCTTATGCAGCCTTAGACACATAGATAGAAACATAGAAAATAGGTGCAGGTGGAGGCCATTCGGCCCTTCGAGCCAGCATCGCCATTCATTGTGATCACGGCTGATCGTACCCTATCAATAACCCGTGTCTGCCTTCTCCCCATATCCTTTGACTCCACTAGCCCCTAGAGCTCCATCTAACTCTCTCTTAAATCCATCCACTGACTTGGCCTCCACTGCCCTCTGTGGCAGGGAATTCCACAAATTCACAACTTCTCTGGGTGAAAAAGTTTTTTCACACCTCAGTCTTAAATGACCTCCCCTTTATTCTAAGACTGTGGCCCCTGGTTCTGGACTCGCCCAACATTGGGAACATATTTCCTGCATCTAGCTTGTCCAGTTCTTTTATAATTTGATATGTTACTATAAGATCACCCCTCATCCTTCTAAACTCCAGTGAATACAAGCCTAGTCTTTCCAATCTTTCCTCATATGTCAATCCCAGGGATTAATCTCATGAACCTACGCTGCACTGCCTCAATCACAAGGATGTCCTTCCTCAAATTAGGAGACCAAAACTGTACACAATACTCCAGATGTGGTCTCACCAGAGCCCTATATAACTGCAGACGAACCTCTTTACTCCTATACTGAAATCCTCGTGTTATGAAGGCCAACATTCCATTAGCTTTCTTCACTGCCTGCTGTACCTGCACGGCAACTTTCAGTGACCGGTGTACAAGGACCACCCATTGAGATTTCGCTTGTTTTTGCCGCCAAAGTGTACCTCACCCCAGCCTCAGTTTCAACTTTTGCGACCCCCCCCCACCAGTGCCCCTAAAACCCCCGTAAATCCCCCACCGCCCCCCCTAATCCCCAGCTTCCTAACTGAATAATTCTGACCCCAATGTAAATGCACTCGTGTGTTTGACCTCCTCACTCAAGCCAGATCTGGGAGCATCAAATTACCAAATTAAAGGTACAAAGAAACATCAACCCCATCAAATCTAATATGAACTCAAAAAGCTGGAGTAACCCAGCAGGACAGGCAGCATCTCTGGAGAGAAGGAATTGGAGGCTAGTCTGAAGAAGGGTCTTGACCTGAAATGTCACCCATTCCTTCTCTCCAGAGATGCTGCCTGTCCCGCTGAGTTTCTCTTGCTTTTTGAGCCAATCTTTGGTTTAAACCAGCATCTACAGTTCCTTCCTACCCATCAAATCTAATGCTTTGGTACATTTACACATGCAACTGTTGACATGATTTACGAGTTACATGAAACCCAATGGTTTATATCAGTGGTTCCCAACCTTTTTTTGGCCGTGCCCCACCTAATCACCTCTAAAATCCTGATGCCCCCCCCCATGTGGTGATATATAATTCTTATCATTTGAAAAGTGAACTCCGTTTCAGCTGAAGAAGCTTAAAATGCCAACACCTTGGTTTAAACAAGCTTCAAAAGAACATGGCATCCATGAAAAAGAAAAATGAAATAAACAAAAGGCAGTTAAAGTTCTGAGCAAGAAATTACTAAAAAATTGTAAAAAAAAACCCATTAGGTGGAAATTGCCCCCCTTAAAAATCAAATTGCCCCCCTGTGGGGCGTACGCCCCACGTTGGGAACCACTGGTTTATATGATCATTTTAATCATGATTTTATTAAATTAAACATGGAACATAGAACATAGATAAGTACAGTACAGGAGCAGGCCCCTACAGCCTACAATGTCTGTGCCGAACATGATGCCAAGATTAACTAATCTCACCTGCCTGCACATGATCCATATCTTTCATTCTCTGAATATCCATGTGCCTATCTAAACCCCAGTTAAATGCCACTATCGTATCTGCCTCCACCACCACCCCTGTAAATGTGTTCCAGGCACTTACCACCCTCTATATAAAAGACGCCCCTCCCAACTCACCTAAATCTTGTCCCATTCACCTTAAAGCTATGCCCTCTAATCTTTGACATTTCCACCCTTGGAAATAGGTTATGACTGCCCACCCTGTTTAGGCCTTTCATAATTTATCTTGTACTTAACTGAAACTCTGATCTTGTGCTCTTCCGGTTTGCGTCGTTTTTTTATTTGCGTAAAAACGGTACATGATAGCGCTACGGTTTTTCGCCACCTTACTCACCATTATCCTGTGCTGCAAGTGCAACATGTTTGGTTCCAATCGATGGAATATGGTTTTAAAAATCTTAATAACCAAGCATACGCAGATTGGCCTCTTCTCCTGTCAGTTAGCGCCACGCCGATTGATCATCTAATTTATCAGTCAATGCCATGGCTGGGACGGTGATGCCATTACCTCTCCTGCATCATTCACAAACTCTTCTGTCCCCTCCTCACAGTAACTTGTCTACCATCTTCCCCACAACCGGCGCTGGGTGGAGGATTCAGTGGAGGCCCTGATCCCGTCTCTCTCCCTCACTCACCCTTCTCCGCCGCCCACCCTCAGTGGAAATGGCGGTCCGGCTACCCGTTCCCCCCGGTGAATGGCTGCGACCATCCGTTTCCTCCGCTGTTGCGGAAACTCACTCTCAGGGCCTCCCAGCTCGTCGAAACCTGTGGTGCCCACCATGACGAGCACCGTCCCCCCCCCCCCTCGTGGCCCGGCGGCGGCAGCGAGCAGGCAAGCAGGTAGTTGGGTGGGCAGGGCAGGGCAGGGACAGGCCAAATGGCAGCAGCGGGCGGGCAGGATGGGTCAGGCCGGGCGGTCGGGCAGGACGGGGACAGGCTGAGCGGTGGCTGAGTCAGAGTGGGCAAATGGAGGGAGGGAGAGAGGGAGAGTCGGGTTGCAGGGTGGCCGAGCAGTTTGCGCAGAGTTTGAGTAACTCACGTACCCACTCGCACGATGCAAACTGGTCCAATTGTGAAGTCAACGGGATTTAAGCCACAGCTAGCAATGAATGATCTGTGAAGGAAGGAACTGCGGATGCTGCTTTTTATGGAGGGAGGGAGGGTGACAGAGGGTAGGGGAGAGGAGAGGGAGGGAGAGGTGAGGGAGGGATTGGGGGAGGGGAGGAGGAGAGGGGAAAGATCCTGGGGAGGGGGAGAGCGGGGGGTATGAGGGAAAGGAATGTGTAGGGAGTGAGATGGGGAAAAGCGGGGGAAGTGAGGAAGGAGAGTGGGGAGGAGGGGGGATAGAGGGAGAGGAGGGCAGTGGGGGAGGTCAGGAGGGATTGTGTGGGGGATAGGGGGAGGTGAGAAGTGGGGGATAGGAGTTTAGGGAGGGGAGAGGAGTTATGGAGGGAGGGAGGGAGGGAGTGACTGAGTGTAGGGGGAATTAGAGGGAAGGAGTGAGGGAGGGATTGGGGCGGGGAAGAGGAGAGGGTAAAGAAGAGCGAGGGTGAAGAGAAGGGGGAGGGAGTGCTGGGGGTGGAGGGGAAATGAGTCTAGCCTGCGCAGTTGGGGGCTATGCATGAGTGGTGGAACATTGCATTGGGGGAACGGGCGAGTGGTGGAATATTACATTGTGGGAGCAGTTCCAGTGGGTCTACACTTAGTTTAGTTATATATAATTCTATAAATCTCCCCTTGACTTCCAAGCTTGCAGAGAAAACAATCCAAATTGTTCTGATCTCTCCTTCTCGCTAATAACCTCTAATCCAGGCAACAGCCTTGGGTAAATGTCAGCTGTATCCGATCCAAAGCCACCACAATCTTGCCTTCATGGGGTGACCTGAACTGTGCCTGTTTTCTTCCATCTTCACATAATTGCATGTTGCAACAGAATATGATACCTTCAGACATTGAGACAGCACTATTTAAAGAACAATATCTTCCTGCATTACCAGCAGAGGCATTTACAGAGTTTGAAGAGTGCAACCAAATGAGCTTTGGGGAATGATCCCGGCTGAATGCTGAGAGAGGAGGAGAGGGAACAAAGTATATGATTGTGGCATGACTGGCAAAATAACAACCTTGGAAACAATCATGCCAGATGAACTATATCATAAAAATATGAGCAACTCTACCAAATCTGTTTCTAAACTTCCTTGCTCCAAGACAAACAATTTTGAATTTCCAGTCATTCTTCATTACAACATTTTCGCATTCCTGGCACAATTCTGCTAAATAATTTCTTCAATTTCTCGAGGTCCTTGACTTATTACTCACTCTATATCATCCAAAAATCATCTAACTACTCTACAAGGCATGTGAAATAGAGGGCTCAGTTTAAAGTCATGTTTGTATAAAAACAGATCAAATGACCAATACACTTAAAACAAAAATGACATTCAAAGTGTCCAGGAATGGTTTGGCAACTAGCATTCACTCAGGCCATGGATTCCTTGGGGAACCTTGACTAAACACTGCCTGTTTACTGCAAGGCCCACATTCTGATTTCCCAATGCTCCTGCTTCCTTTGCATCTGCCTCAGAAGGCAGTGGAAGCCAATTCTCTGGAAGCTTTCAAGAGAGAGTAGGGCCTGTCCCACTAACGCAACTTTTCAGTGACTGTCTTCGACCTTCAAACTCGAGGACGCTCGCCTGAAAAACCTCGAGCTGGATCGATCGTCAACTATGAAACCGCGAGCCGATAGACCGTCTGCGCACACACACACACACACACACACACACACACACACACACACACACACACAGCACACACACACACACACACACACACACGCACACACACACACACACACACACACACACACACACACACACACACACACACACACACACACACACACACACACACACACACACACACACACATCGCAAAGGCGGGGCCAGGGAAAGCGGGGGAGCGCTGTCTGAAATTCACACCTGCGATGAACAGGAAGGTAAACGTTTTGCGTACAGTTTTGGTCTCCTAATCTGAGGAAGGACATTCTTGCCATAGAGGGAGTACAGAGAAGGTTCACCAGACTGATTCCTGGGATGTCGGGACTTTCATATGAAGAAAGACTGGATAGACTCGGTTTGTACTCGCTAGAATTTAGAAGATTGGGGGGGGATCTTATAGAAACTTACAACATTCTTAAGGGGTTGGACAGGCTAGATGCAGGAAGATTGTTCCCGAAGTTGGGGAAGTATAGAGCAAGGGGTCACAGTTTAAGGATAAGGGGGAAATCTTTTAGGACCGAGATGAGGAAAACATTTTTCACACAGAGAGTGGTGAATCTCTGGAATTCTCTGCCACAGAAGGTAGTTGAGGCCAGTTCATTGGCTATATTTAAGAGGGAGTTAGATGTGGCCCTCGTGGCAAAAGGGATCAGGGGGGTATGGAGAGAAGGCAGGTACAGGATACTGAGTTGGATGATCAGCCATGATCATATTGAATGGCGGTGCTGGCTCGAAGGGCCGAATGGCCTACTGCTGCACCTATTTTCTATGTTTCTATGTTTCTATGCTTCTAAAAGACGGCTGGCACAGTTACAGTAAGTCCTTTAGAGAGCAAGGGGGGGGGGGGGGGGGGGGGGGGGGGGGGGGGGGGGGGGGGGGGGGGGGGGGGGGTTGTAGATAGAAGGGGAGAGAAGGGGGCAGAAGGGGGGAGAAGGAGTAGAGACACTTTTAAGAAGCAAGACAACTTTTAATAAAGTTTAGTAGTATTTAACGTTACTGGTCAGTTTAATTACCTTTTATTTCTCTACGAGCTACCTCTCTAATCGACTACCTTTGATTAGCTTTGATTGCCTTTAATTACCTACGATAGCATTACGACCTACTATGACCTACCTTGACTAAACCTATGAGTAAAAAAATATAGATTTTTTTCATGCCAACCTTTTTTTATTTGCGGGCATTTTTCAGCGTGTTGAAAAAAACGCCACAACCTATCTGAGGCCTCGAGTACGCGGGGACTACTCTTGAGCATGAAAGAGAGTTACAACGACCTCCTAGGACCTCGTGTCAACCATGCTGCGAGTATGAGTCGAGGGCAAACTCTTCTAAACTCGTGAATTAGGTCACTGCAGTGGAGCAGGCCCTTTAGATAGATCTCAAAAATAGCAGAGTCAGGGGATATGGTGAGAAGGCAGGAGCGGGGTGCTGATTGGGGATGATCAGCCATGATCCTAGTGAATGGCGGTGCTGGCTCGAAGGGCCGAATGGCCTACTCCTGCACCTGTTGTCTATTGTCTATCTGTTCTGATGATACCACATTCCAATTCCAATGAGTTGTCCTTTCTCTCAGATGTGACCTCTACCTCCACCTTAGTTGATGAGGATTCATCTGTATTTCTTCTATCTTTTGAATCCCTGCTCTCCTTCCTCTCTGACTCGGAACATAAATAGTTTGCCCATCACCTTTCCTGCCTTCAATGGATCATCCGCCATAATCTCTGAAACTGATGTCAATGTCCTACACATCTTCATCGTTCAACATTCTGAAGGACCCATTTCATCTACGTTTCACTGTCCAGCCGTTAATACACACTCACCATCCCACATAATCCCAGGAACCACCAATTCCTGCATTTTTATCTTTACCTTTCTCATCATCCAAGTGCCAAAACAATGTTTCCAAGTGAAACAGCATTTTTGTTGTGCTTTAGCGTATTGCATTTGCAGCTATTGTCCTTCTTTCCATTGGAAAAAGTAATTGTCAAAAATAGGCAATTTGCAAATATGCAAATAGACAAGTTCCTTACAGGACATACATTCAGGAACATACCTTTGATCCTGACCTCGGGTGCTGTCTGCTTTGGGTATTGTCTATGTGGAGTTTGCTCGTTCTCCCTGTGGCTGCGTGGGATTCCTCCAGAGCTTTGGTTTCGGAGGATCTCTCCTGGACTACAAACACCAACCACAGCAGTCAAGAAGGCCCAGCAGCGACTCTACTTTCTGAGGATCCTCAGGAAAAACAACCTGGAGGAGAAGCTGCTGGTGTCCTTCTACCGCTGCTCCATCGAGAGTGTGCTGGCATACTGTATAACCACATGGTATGCCAGCTGCTCTGCAGCGGACAGGAGAGCCCTTCAAAGGGTCATCAACACCGCACAAAAAAATCACTGGCTGCCCACTGCCCTCCCTGAAGGACATCTTCAGCTCTCGCTGCCTTGGCAGGGCAGCCAACATCCTGAAGGACCCTTCCCACCCTGGACACAACCTGTTCCACCTGCTGCCCTCTGGCAGACGGTACAGGTCTTTCAAAACTCGCACAAACAGACTCAGAGACAGCTTCTACCCCATAGCCATACGTGAACTTAACAATGCAAAATAAGAAATAACACTCACATTCAACTGAATGGTTCTACCTCAGCTGCTATTGTTATTTATCTGTAATTTTTTTTTAATATGAATATATTTTTACCTTTTCTTATATATTTAAAATTGCTCTTGTGAATTGCACCATGGGATTGACGTTTAAATTTTGTTGCATCATATGCAATGACAATAAAGAGATTCATTCATTCCTCACACATCCCAACGATGTGCAGGTTTATAGGTTAATTGGCTTCTGAAAATTGCCCCAAGTGTGCAGGCAGTGGATGTGAAAGAGGGGTCATATAAAACTAACATGAGCAGGGAGGAGGGGAGAGTGAAGTTGATGGTTGGCATAGATTCAGTGGGCCAAAGGGCCTGTTCCCATGCTATATTTCCAATCAAATTTTGGAAGAATCTATAGGTCCCATTTTGGCTTCACCAGCCTACTCAGAGCACACAAATCTGGAGATGAAGCAAGTCATCGACCTCCAGAGACTGCCCAAGAAAGAATAGTAATGTAGATAATTTTTGTGATAGGATAGTACAAATGCACTAAATCCAGAAACACAGCAAGTATTTCGGAAGTCAATGGAATATTGGCATTCATGGACCATAAAAATAAGGAAACTTTGTTGTGACTGGGGTCATTACAAAGAATAAGGGGTTGGCCATTTAGAACGGAGATGAGGAAAAACTCCAGAGAGTCGTGAATCTGTGGAATTCTCTGCCTTAGTAGGCACTGGAGGCCAATTCTCTGGATGCTTTCAAGAGAGAGTTAGATAGAGCTCTTAAAGATAACAGAGTCAAGGGATATGGGGAGAAGGCAGGAACGGGGTACTGATTGTAGGTGATCAGCCATGGTCACAGTGAATGGCGGTGCTGGCTCGAAGGGCCGGATGGCCTACTCCTTCACCTATTGTATATTGTCTATTTACTATCGACTGTATGGATACAAACACAGTTGCTGCTGCCCACCCCTTATTCCTTCTTCAACCTCCCTCCTTTATCATGTGAACGCTCTCTGTCCACATTTAAGGTGGGATACACTGCCACTGAGAGGGATTGCTTGGATGATAACTGGGATGGTGGAATGCTTGAATAAGGAAAGGTGCCCCAGGATGAGACTATATTCAGGCTTTTGTAGAATGATTTCACCCATAAAATATTTTTTGTAGTACTTTGTCTGGTATGCTAGCCTTTATAAATCAGAGCATTGAGTATAGAAGCTGGGATGTAATGTTAAAATTGTACAAGGCATTGGTGAGACCAAATCTGGAGTATGGTGTACAATTTTGGTCGCCCAATTATAGGAAGCATGTCAACAAAATAGAGAGAGTACAGAGGAGATTTACTAGAATGTTGCCTGGGTTTCAACAACTAAGTTACAGAGAAAGGTTGAATAAGTTAGGTCTTTATTCTCTGGAGCACAGAAGGTTAAGGGGGGACTTGATAGAGATCTTTAAAATGATGAGAGGGATAGACAGAGTTGATGTGGACAAGCTTTTCCCTTTGAGAATAGGGAAGATTCATACAAGAGGACATGACTTCAGAATTAAGGGACAGAAGTTTAGGAGTAACATGAGGGGGAACTTATTTACTCAGAGAGTGGTGGCTGTGTGGAATGAGCTTCCAGTGGAAGTGGTGGCGGCAGGTTCATTGGTATCATTTAAAAATAAATTGGATAGGTATATGGATGAGAAGGGAATGGAGGGTTATGGTATGAGTGCAGGCAGGTGGGACTAAGGGAAAAAAGTTGTTCGGCACGGACTTGTAGGGCCGAGATGGCCTGTTTCCGTGCTGTAATTGTTATATGGTTATATGTTATATGGTTTGTATAGTAAGCAATTGTTCACTTTACAGCCTTTTGGCTCAGCAGAGTTTTCTCTAACATTTTGTAACATTACCGAAATGAAAATAAATTAAATAGTATTTATTATATAAAGAACAGCACATTAAAAAAATGATCCAAAAGTAAGGTATAAATAATGTGTGTTAAATGTAATTATCTAATAGATGGGGTGTAGGGGAAGTGTATTTTTCAACAGATTACCACAATGTATTTACTTCTCTATTCACTGGATCAAATCTGATCCAACAATTACTGTTAGAGGTCCAATCCAAAATTAGTTTAGTGAAGTTCTATTGAGTTTCCACAGGGTTTTGATTTTCACTTAAAATTCTTAAAAATCATTCTGGGAAGAATCAGAACCGGCAGTGTGGGAAATGAAAGAGAGCAGGGTCCTTTTTATAAGATTACAGTGCATACAAATAGTTAGCGTACTGCTGAAAAGACTATGGCATGACCCAAGACCTATTTACACTGTCAGAGCACACAAAATGTAAAAAAAAACATTCTCTTCCCATCAAAATGCACTAATGAAAACAATAATATTCACCAATTCCAAGTCATTATTAAAATATTTGATAGGATTGCCATATCCTTGTTTATAGTTCATTAGAAGGGCATCTGCTTTTTTGCATTAATTGTGATTATGATCTTAAGGTTTTTTTTCCATGTGTGCTTGATAGTTTCCCTGAGGAGAACATGAACATTACAGAGGTGACCAGTGCGTTGTAACCCCACACATATATGGATTGGCTGGCAGCAATTCAAAAACATCATTCTGCAAGTCAGAGTTCTGCTGGGTATTTTGGCATTCAGCATTCAATCCATGCTGTGTGGTTTGCTAACAGATTGTTTTACTAAATAGCATCAGCCATTTGGGAATATTAATTTCCCTTTTCCCACTGTAAGACGAATGTGACTTTTTAAATTTGTTAATCAAACAATCAAAAAGATATCATTTGGAATAGTAACTGAAAATCAAATTAATTTATGTTCACCGTGTCCAGTGACATAGATATTTTTATAAGTCAGCCACGAAAGCTCTGAAAGTTTGATTTTTTTTTTGTTCCATAGTGATGCAGGCAAAACAATTTGAAATATGAGCTGTTCTCATTGAGAATATTGCTTCAACTGCCATCTCTGCCAGGAATTATAGCAGAATTTCTCATCTGATGACCATGGGAACTTAAACAGCAGCAATACCCCACACTCTGGATTAAAAAAAAAAATACATAAGGAACTCATACATTAAAAGGTTTATGTGGTTATTTAGAAAGAAAGCGATTTCAAGCCTCGCAGACCTTTTCTGTGTGGGCTTTTCAAATATGACATGGTTAGAATTCCCCTAGTTGGATTGAGGAAAGAAAATACACCCAGCGTTTGTTGAGGCAGTGCTTCCCGCACTCTGAGGATTTGAAGATGAATGTGATTGGGAAAGCAGTATGGTTTTTATAAAAGCATACCAATTACCCATTATATAATCATCTCCTTAAAAACCTTTAGAAATACCCATGACATCAAGGTTGAAGAAGCAGCTATTAAGTCATATTCCCAATGCCTGTGAATACATACCTCAATTTCAATTTAAACTACACCACATAACAAAAAATGCTGTTCAAGGACATCCTTGCTATTGAGGCAGTGCAGCGTAGGTTCACAAGGTAATCCCCGGGATGGCGGGACTCTCATATGCAGAACGATTGGAAAGATCGGACTTGTATTCACTGGAATCTAGAAGGATGAGAGGGAATCTTCTAGAAACGTAGAAAATTATAAAAGGACTGGACAAGCTAGAAGCAGGAAAAATGCTCCCAATGTTGGGGGAGTACAGGAGCTACAGTTTAAGAATAAAGGGGAGGCCACTTAAATTTGAGATAAGAAAAAAAATGTCACCCAGGGAGTTGTGAATTTGTGGAATTTTCGGCCACAAAAGGCAATAGAGGACAATTCACTGGATTAATTTAAAAGAGAGTTAAATAGAGCTCTAGGGGCTAGTGGAATCAATGGAATCACGGGGAGAAGGCAGGCACGGGTTACTGATTGAGGATGATCAGCCATGATCACAATGAATGGCGGTGCTGGCTCGAAGAGCCAAATGGCCTCCTCCTGCACCTATTTTCTATGACTCTATGACTCTCATTCTATTTCCAGATGGAACATATCACAATAACATATTAATTTTCAGAGGGTGGAGGAGGGGGTGGGGGGGGATTAAAAAAAAGTGTCTCTTTGTAAAGTCCATTTCCCATTGACCTATAGAAATCAAATTATTGAAGGCCCTGCACTCTGCCCTTGATCAGTTTACTCCACTCATGCCGATTAGTGATGTGGAGTCTGGGTGTTTCCTCCATTGACTTGCCGAATGCCAAAATGCTGCAGCCTGAATGACTGCGTTGGTTCTGTCCATCTGCAGGAAGGATAACTTGAATCATAACTATGCAACAACAACAACAACATGAAAAATGCAAGGAGCAGCCTTGTGATTTGTAAAATGCAAGAAAAATATTTTTTCGAATATGGTAGCTGCAATGCCTAGTGACAACAGCAGGATCACAAAAAGGTCCGAACACTTGAGGCCAGGGTTAGGAACAACTCAGCTGGAAACCAAGAACTTGATCATTAATCAGTGACTCCCAGACATCAAGTGAGACTGAATCATACTGAGCTGTGATAAATCAGTAGTGGAATACCATTGACCACTGGTGCAGTTCAACAATCTGGTCGGTGAGGATAAGTTGGACCAAAGCACCAGTGTCTGTGCTGTGTGAATCTATGAATGGAATAATTTGGCATGAGAAAGCATTTTTTGCTGAGAATACTATCTTTGTCAATGGCAGAATGAAAAACACATTGTTTTTTTTTATCAGGAACCGTCCAACAAAATGACCAAAGACACCTGAAATAAAATGCCTAATTTATGTCACAGTTCATTAAGTGCTTATTGACTGTAATCTGCTCAATTTAACAAATAACTATCTTGTATCTTGTATCCCTATGACATGCACAATAAAGCAGCAATTGAACAGGAAATTAATCTGGAAGATCGGATATGGCAGCATGCAGTGGACATTACGGCTCATTAGCAAGCAACTTCTATGATACATAAACTTCCTTATCCACTTCCTGTTTGTACAGCGAAAGGAAATAAAACATCCTCAAGGGTACTTGAGCAGCGTGAGATTTGTTAGCCTGGGAACTACTCTTTTGAAACTGGTTGTGTTCATGTCACGTGTTACATGTTTTTAACAGATGAAAAATGCAGCTCTTTTTTCCAAATCCCACAGGCTGTTGCCAGATACTTTAGGAATTCAGGTTATTCCCTTCAACCTGACTCACGTTTGTGCACATGAAACAAAAATACAAGAAATCAAGCGTGCCAACATCTCAAATAGTTTTTCAGCTTCTGGGAGTAATCAAAACACCAAAACGCTTTCTACAACCGCAGGGCTGCCGGTATCTTTCACCAATATTGATCTGTAGATGGATATGGGGACAAAAAAAAAATAAGGAAGGTGATAATGTGAGAAAATGAGAGACAGGATGCCCTTGTGTCCCATTAATAGGTTATTAAGAGGTTGTGCTGATTTTATAACATGGGAGGGTTACTGTGCATTTGAAACAGAACAGGCAGGATATGTGCATCCACCCCTGGGACATAATCAGTCAACGCCAGACAAACCCCTTTTAGTGTAAGGGGCCTAATTTAAAGTGATGAGTGATACCCTTTGTTATACAGTGATTTTAAAACCAAATTTAAGTGGCTGCATTAATCCAGCGAGAAGATCATAGCATAAAGCCTCAAAACATCACTCTGCTGTTCGTTGTACTGTCTTCACAAAGGCTTATTTAAGAAAGACCTTTCATTTATTTAGTGGCTTATCATGTCCTCGGGACGTCCTTTTTATTAGGCTCCTGACAGGTTAGTGCTGCCGGCTCCTGACACACAGGTTTCGAGGCAGCTAAAGGGAACTCCGAAGCAGATTTTGACGATTCTAACTCTTGTCACAGGAAAACAAAATGTTACACCACTGATCAACTTTAGTGAATTCACAAAATTTACTCTAGAATTGGCATTAGCTGTGCAAGTCCTCTATGTCAAAAGACAACTCCAGTCTGAAGAAGGGTTTTGGCCCGAAACGTCGCCTATTTCCTTCGCTCCATAGATGCTGCCGCACCCGCGGAGTTTCTCCAGCACTTTTGTGTACCTTTGATTTTCCAGCATCTGCAGTTCTTTCTTAAACACTTCTTAAACACCATTGCATAAAGTCTCTCCTTTTTTTCAGCAGTCTCTTGGGATCAAGAATGAATTGCTTCCTCAAAGATAGACACAAAATGCTTGAGTAACTCAGCTGGCTAGGCAGCAACTCTAGATAATAGGAATGGGTGATGTTTCGGGTTGAGGCCTTCTTGAGTCTGAGGAAGAGTCTCGACCCAAAACGTCACCCATTCCTTCTATCCAGAGATACTGCCTGACCCGCTGAGTTACTCTGGCAGTTTGTGCCTATCTTCGGTGCCTATATTGGTTGCTTGGCAAATCAGGTGACAAGGCATGTCACCGTTGCTCTCTTGTGGTACTGCCATTACACCTGTCTATTTGAAGCGAGTTAGACCTAATTGTGGTGAAGTGGGTACAGTAGAAAAAACTTAAAGCTTAAACTCTCTGCATCTTGTAAATTGGAAACATTAGTAGGGAAAGTAGGATGTGAGGAAGAAGATGAAATTTAAAATTTATTGCGTCTCTTCTATCAATTTCTGCTGCCTGCGCCTATGTAGTCTGGGAAGAGAGACACTGAGACATATAAAATGGAAACAAGGCCTTTGGTCCCAAGAATGCATGTTACCATATATCCATCACCGATATCTCTTAGTCTAACACAAATAATATTTTTATCTGCTACAAATTCTCATCAATCTCCTCTAAAACCCACCACATTGCTATACGCTAGGGGGAATTTACAGGGGCCAACTAACTACCAACTTGCACATTTAGTTTAGTTTAGTTTAGTTTACAGATACAGCATGGAAACAGGCCCTTCGTCCCACCGACTGTGCGCCGACCAGCAACCCTTGCATTTTAACTCTACCATATACATACAAGGATTTAAGTATAGGAGCAGGGAGGATCTACTGCAGTTGTACAGGGTCTTGGTGAGACCACACCTGGAGTATTGCGTACAGGTTTGGTCTCCTAATCTGAGGAAATACATTCTTGCCATAGAGGGAGTACAGAGAAGGTTCACCAGACTGATTCCTGGGATGTCAGGACTTTCATATGAAGAAAGACTGGATAGACTCGGCTTGTACTCGCTAGAATTTAGAAGGTTGAGGGGGCATCTTATAGAAACGTACAAAATTCTTAAGGGGTTGGACAGGCTAGATGCAGGAAGATTGTTCCCGATGTTGGGGAAGTCCAGAACAAGGGGTCACAGTTTAAGGATAAAGGGGAAATCTTTTAGGACCGAGATGAGGAAAACTTTTTTCACACAGAGAGTGGTGAATCTCTGGAATTCCTATGCCGCAGAAGGTAGTTGAGGCCAGTTCATCGGCTATATTTAAGAGGGAGTTAGATATGACCTTTGTGGCTAAAGGTATCAGGGGGTATGGAGAGAAGGCAGGAACAGGATACTGAGTTGGATGATCAGCCATGATCATATTGAATGGCGATGCAGGCTCGAAGGGCCAAATGGCCTACTCCTGCACCTATTTTCTATGTTTCTATACTAGGGACAATTTTACATTTTTATATCAAGCCAATGAACCTACAAACCTGTACGTCTTTGGAATGCGGGAGGAAACCAAAGACCTCGGAGAAAACACACACAGGTCATGGGGAGAACGTACAAACTCAGTACCGACCGTAGTCAGGATCGAACTCAGGTCTCTGACATTGTAAGGCAGTAAGTCTATCACTGCGCCAACGTGCCACCCTATATTTGAGATGTGGGAGAAAACTAGAGCATATATTTGAGATGGGAATGGAAACGCACATGTTTACAGAGGGAATATACAAACTCCGCACAGACAGTACTCAAGCTCAGGACTCTATAACCATCAGGCTAATTTACTTCGGAGTCACGTGAGTGACTACGTGAAGACGCCGTCCAGTACGCTTGTGTGTCATATCGTCTATCGCATTGCGTTACGACTGGCAGGGTGAACGTGATTCTCCTGCCAGCAACAGACCTGAGGTAAGTTTTTTTTTAAACTTCCAGGTTTAAATCTTCTTGCAGGAACCTCTACTTAGAGGTCCTGCTAAAAGTCCAGGGCAAAGTCGGGACGGAGGGGAAACCCCAGCCTCGAACTTCCAGGGAACCCCGGTCACGGGGAATCCCGCCCACGGACCTAGGCGCTCGGAAACCGCGGAATGCGGGTAGCGAGCGACGATGGATTCACCTTTGAGTCGCTGGTGGTGGAGCCAGCGGCTTCATATAGGTGGAGAACCCGCTCGGAAGACCGCGGGAAGCGGAGAGCGGATGGCGGTGGATTCGCCTTCGAGCTGTTGGCAGTGGAGCCAGCGGCTTCATATTGGTGCCGAGTGCACCTGGACAGCCGCTCCGGAGACCGCTGGAAGCGGGGAGCGGATGGCGGTGGATTCGCCTTTGAGCCGCTGGCAGTGGAGCCAGTGGCTTCACATTGGTGCCGGGGGCACCTGGACAGCCGCTCCGGAGACCGTGGAAAATGGGGAGCGACCTGAGAACCCGCTCCGTACACTGCGGGATGCGAGGGAGCGAACGGCAGTAAGTCACCTTCTGTGCCGCGCGCAGTTAAACCAGCGGCTTCATATATCTCCCCCCTCCCCCGAAGCAGGATACCCCAACCCCCCCCCCCCCGCCCCCAACTTTGTAATCATGGTTATCCCTTTTATAGGGACCGCGGGGGATATCCCGGCTGCAGTTACTGTGGGGATACCCAAGGGGGGGGGGGGGGGGGGGGGGGGACAGGGTTAAAAAGAAAAGCCCCGACTGAGAACACCGTGGAGAAGGGACCGCTGAGAAAAAGCTCGGGGGAGAAATAACCCACAATGGAATTGTTTTCTACAAGGACCACAGAGGAACCCCAGCTGTAACAAACCACGACCACGAGACCAGGCTCGGGAGGAGCGTTGCCCCGCAGCAGAAGGTTTAAAAAGGACATGCAGGTAAATTCCTTACTCAAAGGTCGTTTTGTGCTATTTTGTAAGAATATGTTACAGGAATGGACCACATCCAGACTGACTGCGGAGGACCGTGGAATTGCGGGCAGTCAGCAGCTGTAGACTGCACCTGGATCGCTATTGATCAGCAGTCTCCGACCTGGCACCTGCACAGTCGGAATCGACACCTCAGACTGGTGGGAAAGCCAAGCAGAAGTCGGACAGGCTGAAGACTTGGACGAGTCGGGCTGTGAAGACTCACCGCCGGCGGGAGCAACTGTGTTCGCATATCCGGCATGGAGCGGTTGATGGATCAGAAGCTCCAATGTGACATGCTCCGGCATTGGAGTCTAGTCACCAGGGGGTCCTGGGACGCCCATGGGCAGCACCTTATTCAGGGCTGCATAATGCACCTCCCTCAACAGAGGGGAGCATTAGGATTCACTTCTGGGCTGACTCTGAAGACAGGGGTTTGGCTGAAGAAACCACAAGTGTGCAATGGGTGCAGGAACAACACTACCAGCAGCAGGAGCTCGACGAGTGGCCGTCGGGTTCAGGAAGGCCACATCATCATACAAGACCTCACATCTTCGATGGCGGCAGCACCCCTACGCACCCACCAGCAAACCACGATCAACTGAAGCTGGTGAAAGCTTGAAGGCTGTACAACCAGGACAAAGGCCTTTTTTAGACCACAGCCCAGAACGGCCTTCCTGGAAGATGCGCCAACCTCATACTCGAGCTCCTCTACCTCCCAGGAGCAGATGTAAAATCATGCACACATGTTTGAGGCAGCTCCTGGGTCGGGTTGCATAAGTCCTCCCATTCGGTTAAAGGTATGGAACCACATCGATGATGTCTCCTGTCACGGATACAAGTTGGTAATATTAAACTGGTTTGAATATTTACACTGGTTTGGGATAACACTAGATTAGTTTATACTGCACACAGGTATGGTTGGAGTTGCCTTTCAAGACAAGGCTCACAAGAATGGGATGTGGACTGATCATTGTCAACAGCCTCAACCCGCATGTGCAGTATAGACTTTTCTGAATAACTTCCATGTGATCATTTCCGCTCACAGGGTTGAAGATATTTGAAATTTAACTGGATGAGGCAACGATACACTCAGTAGCGTTGCAAAATGGGCTAACTCCAGTTTCCAGATTATTTACCAAATCAATACTATCAGTGCTTCGGCTGCACAGAGCTAACAGAGCTAAGTAGCATGGCCAATCTGGATGATATTGAACATATTTTGTATTTTACTAAATTAGCCTTATTAGCCACATAGCTATATTTGAGGAATTGGTTCTCACCCGTCCAGTTAAATTTTAATTAAGTTGATACCAACTGAAACTATTGATTATTGGGATACAATAATCCATTTATTGGTCTGGGATCAGCTCTGAGACAAAAAATTAGACCTCTGCTATTTTTAGCTGAAACAATCAAAGTCACAATGATGGACAACTTTGCTCCACTAAAACCTCTTATACGTAAATCTTCAGTCATTTCCAAACTGATGCTATTGCCCAAAGATGGGTAATTTACTAATACCATCTCTAGTTATGGAGGCAGATGGGATTAGCATGAGTTATCAAGTGTTCAGTCATGGTATCAACTGCCAATGGACACCAGGTGCATTTTGTGCATTAAAGGGTGTGTGGATATGCATATACGGCATGCACAAGTTTTACCGCATTTAGCACTGGTGTATTATTATGCAAAATCAATGACAACACAGAATGAATGTGTGATCACAAAGTATTTAATGGCAATGTGGATTGATAGAACACTAACTATTGAGTTGCTTGCATCCAGTTTCAATCAACAGTGAACGAGGCATACAGTGGCGAAGGGTGCATTCTCGCTACACTAGGAAGGAATGTTCTTTTATGTCTTCCTCCATTTGGCCTCAATAGACGGGTCTTGCAAAATTCAGCAAGATTCCTGCTTCTGGGTTTTCATAGTGCCTGCCTGGGTTATACACCTATGGCTCCCGCTGAGGCGAAGAATGAACATAAAACCTTACATGGTTAATTCCGGATAAAAAGATGCTGGTTCAGTTGTGATGTTGAAACCATCCTCTGCATGATATAATCAATCATAGACTTACAGACTCTGAGAGATCGTTTCTGCGGCTTGGGTTGTCAAACCATAAGCGTTAAGAGTGCTCAATACAGATTGCAGGGATAGCACCAAATAGCAGCAATCTGCATAGGAGATGGGAAGCATTGTTTATGCTTCCTTACGTTTAACTCGGCACGGATGACTGACACATTAAAATTCAGTTTTATGGGATTATAACATTGTTACTATTCCATTACTGTGCCTTAAGTACCTCCTCATCATTTGGCTAAGGAGTACATAAACCACTCTCTCCGGTCTCACCCTCTGATATCCAGAATATGAAGGTATCGTCAGCTTAAAACCTCCCAGGCTTAGGGACGCAGAGACATGGGTTGTTAACATTGTACTACTTCACCGATGGGCACCAGCAACATCCCTGTCCATGGTCATACTCATGTACTAGTGATTATGCCATGGCACTGAGTACAGCGCTATGGGTCCAGTCATTGCAACACTGGATAGGATGATCATATCTGCGGGCTATAATAACATGTTTTGTTTATGATTAATCAAGCAGATTAGACAGGGACACAAGACCAAACTAAAGTTGCATATCCCATGGACCTTGGGTTGTGTGTGATCACGCATTTACACCCGTATGTCAAGGTTCCAAAGAGCCTTATAGACTGACAGCAATATTATTAGTTACATAAAATCTTGTTAGAAGGAATCACGATGAACCTTCTCCAGATGGTTATATGGGTCTGGCATATACAGGAGTGTATATTGACATTGAGTCTCACTCCACCAGGACCGCTATACCTCAGCAGCAGGGATGGACCGCATCCTAGCGGTTGCAGGATGGTCAAACTATTGATCTGTCCAAATATTCAGAATAAACCTATTGCCAGATCAGGGGTATTTGCCAACATGTTAGGTATGGTTCATACTTCCTCCAGGTTGAGGGAGGTTACTATTGCCACTATTATTCATTAATAGCATCAACATGTCTATATCTATGTCATGTCTGAATGCATTCTTAATGTTCACTCATCATTGGCCTACTGATGCAGTGTATGACGCATGGACTCGGTTCCACGGCATGAAATCACAGAGCTTTAAAATCTTCATGTAGTCACTCACGTGACTCCGAAGTAAAATAGTAAGATTAAACGAGAACTTACTAATTTGACGTTTGATCTTTATTTTATGAGGAGTAATGTTGAGGGATTACATGCCCTCCGCTCCCAGCCCTCTATCATAAAGGTCAACTGGTATTATGGTTCTCTTATCTTACTATGTTCAGTTCAATAAATGTTATCAATGATTTCACACCGCTGCTTTGAAGATTGACACGTATGCGTACTGGATGGGGTCTTCATGTAATCCCTCAACGTTACTCCTCTTAAAATAAAGATCAAACTTCAAACTGATAAGTTATCGTTTAATCTTACTATTGAACCCTACAGCCTCCAAATAAACTCTGGACTAAATAGATTAGGGGGCATTGATTTTGTCTTTGCACTCTTATTGTTTGTGTTTATATACTGAACCTTTTTGTTGTTGTTTATTATGGTGTTTACAGAGTACTATATGCACATATCTGTTGTGCTGCTGTAAATACGACATTCATTGTTCCATTATAGGACATACAAGTGCCCTCGATAATGTTTGGGTCAAAGATCCCCCCCCCCCCCCCCCCCCCCATGTTTTAAAAGTGATTTACTATGGCTGCCAAGGCCTCAAGACGTCTGTCCCCGTGGCCTGGGTGGGGGGTGAATCACTCGGTGTGGGTGTCGGGGGGGGTGATGGTGGTACATCGCTGTCAGTGACTCTGGGTGGGCGGAGGGACCAGCCTGCCCCACACCTCTTCTCCAGCCCGTCACAGTGCGGCCGCACAGGGGAGACGAGGCAGAGGGCGGCCGTGGCCGTGGGAAAGTGGGGGCTGTCCCGAGGGATGCGCTACTTTGGCCGTTTACAACTTGGTGCTCGGGTTCAGAGTGCCCAGTCACCTATAGCTTGTGTGGGAAAATGTCCCCCACCCTCCCGTCTTCAACGGCCAGTGATGTGATGGACGCGGGGGTTTGGACCAATTGCTGACAAGTCCAGCCCCTCCGGCGATGTCACATGCGTTATTTGACTTTTCAGCACAACAGCCATTCGGTGAGTTGGCTTGTAAGTGATGCAGCTGTTCGGTGGGTTGGCGTTTTGGCAGAGCGGCCTTTCGGTGAGTTTGCTTTTAGGCGCCAGCCCTTTTGGTTAGGTGCCGTTTCAACTTTGTTCGCTTTCGGTTATTTGCCGTTTCGGCTTCATTTCCGTTGGGTTATTTTGGCTTCCACTTCTTTGCTTCGGCTTCTCGTCCTTCGACGCCACCTCTGCACACGGTTTCAAACAGTTGATTTTTGTAAGCCTAAGGTTTGGCTGATGTTTTATTCTTGTTTTCCGTCTCATAATGGCTTCTTTGACTTTCAATAGCACAACTTTTGTACTCATGTTCAAAAGAACAATAAATGTTTCCAAAGGTGATGGAAAGACTGGAGGAAAGACTGGGTGCTGAGAGCTCCGATATACCTGCATTAAGGAGGCATTTAAACACACCTGAACAATTACAAATGCCTGTGAAGCCATGTGTCTCAAACATTATGGTGCCCTGAAATGGGGGGACTATGTATAAACACAGCTGTAATTTCTACATAGTGAAACTAAAATGTATAAAAATGGCCTTTAATAAAATCTGACAATGTGCACTTTAGCCACATGTGATTTTTTTTTCTATTACAAATCTCAAATTGTGGAGTACAGAGGCAAATAAATGAATGGTGGGTCTTTGTCCCAAACATTATGAAGGGCACGGTACGATAATAAAATATTCTTGACTTCTTGAAACTGGGTCTTGGATGCTGTGAGGCAGCAGCATAACTGCACTGCTGTGCCACTGTGCTGTGCCACTGTGCTGTGCCACTGCGTTGTGCCACTGCGTTGTGCCACTGTGCTGTGCCACTGTGCTGTGCAGCAGCAGAGTTGCTGCCTTACAGCGTTTGCAGCGCCAGAGATCCAGGTTTGATCCCGACTACGGGTGCTGCCCGTATAGAGTTGGTACGTTTTCCCTGTGACCACGTGGGTTTCCTCCCACACTCCAAAGACGTACAGGTTTGTAGGTTGATTGACTTGGTATGTGTAAAATTGTCCTTAGTGTGTAGGATAATGTTAATGTACGTGGATCGCTGGTCGCACGGTGTATCCCTAATCTAAACTAAACTAAAGAGTGTTTCAATATTGCCCAGCGCATTCCAAGGTGCAGGATGGTGAAGACTATAGTTGCATTTGTCCCTTGCGAATTCACTACAGTCGAGAGATGTGAAGGTTTGCCTTGGTGCATCAGTAAATAGTATAAGTTATGATTTGATGAGGCATTGTAAGAAGCTCGCTTGACAAAAGTTAATTCACATGGGAATAATGGAGGTATGTAGCATGGATGGCTGTTGCTGCAGGGAGGTGTGAATGTTAAATATACATTGGGTTTGATACCACGTGTGAGGTCACTAGACAATATGAAGCACTTATGCTCCGACTCCTCCGATTCATCTTGCTTGTTGTGCCCTTCCAGAACAATTTGACTATGCATTTGCATGGGTTGAAAGCATGCCCTCTCCTCATTCCCATTCCTTTGTCAATGTGTCAGCAATGTGGTCAATAATGGTTTTGATTTCACTCACAATCTGCACCCAGCTGCCTTTGGAAAATCTTCCATTAAAGGTGTTAGCCAAAAAGTGCTTTTACATTATAAGGTGTAGTTGGTTATAAGTTAGCATAAGCTTGGTTGCCCTGTTCCTTGCCATTCATGAAACCGTCACTGATGATTTGTACTGACCTGTAAAAGCACTGTTAGTGCTGACTAGTACTTGAAGTCACATACATGTGATTGCAACATTTGCTGAGTTAAAAGCAAGTGCATTGAAGTACATGGCAAGTACAAAGAGAGGGGTGGCACATTGGCACAGCAGTAGAGTTGCTGCCTTACAGCGTCAGGGAACCAGGTTCGATCCTGTCTGTGCAGAGTTTGTCCATTCTCTCTGAGACCACGTGGGTTTTTTCTGGGTGATCCAAATTCCTCCCACATTCCAAAGAAGTGCAGAATTGGAAATTAATTGGTTTCTGTAACTTGTCCCTAGTGTGTAGGATAGAACTAATCTATGGGTGATTGCCAGTCAGCACGGACTTGCTGGGCCAGTATCCATGCTGTTATCTCTAAACAAAACTAAACTAAACTACATTTATCATCCAGCAAAAATCCTGGAGCCTCTTTTGCATCATTTTAGCACACGTTGTCAACATTGGAACCACCATGTAATTTAGTTTATTTTAGTTTAGTTTAGAGTTGAGACTAATGGTTGATTCTATCTCTAGCCCGGTAAAATGAAAACTGCATACTGCAACAAACAGACATTTCTCCTTCCTCTGAAGCAGAATTTCGCTTGATTCAAGGTGGCATGTTTGCAGTCCATGATCCATAGCAGATGTATAGGCACAGATGCACAGTAATAGAGCAGCAAAGGAAGTTGGAGCAGATGATTGTGTGTAATCAATATAATTTTGCTTGTGTAAGAGAGTCAGTGTTTAATGATTCACACTTGTTTCTTCAGATCAACCCTGAAATATTCACAAAAAATATCTGCAAGTCTATCTGGTTTTGTAATTATTCCAATTCCCACGTTCCATATAATCTGGGTTAATGCAGCTGATCTGACTGATTCAAAGTCCTCTAAATTGAAATCCCAAGTCAAAAATAAAAAAAAGGACCAATCTCTGCACTAATCATTTATAAAAAATGCATGGATAAAACTGCAGGACAATTTTTATCAAAGTGTTGAAATAGTACACTCAATGTGCAATGAATTACATGGAGTGCAATTGGACTGCCAAATTCTTGCATAGAATCTGGGTAAATGAATCTTTCTACATTCTAATATTCCAATAATAGAAATCCTGGATTTATGGGCTTAGAATTTGAGAGAAATGTCTGCATTTCCACACGTAAGGACCAGCAAATTGTATGGGTACAGTTGATAAAACAAAGAAACATAGATATTATGAGCACGCTTGTATACGCACATACACATGCACACACTCACGCACACAAATACAATGAAGAACAGAGTTCCCGACCATGTGAAGCCTGGTAAAGGAGCCTGTATGGGTACAGTTGCATCTAGCCTGTAAAAGAATAAAGATTCCCCTCTCAAAACAGAGTTCAAACAGTCTTTCTTCAAGACAAATCCCAGGAACATGCCTCAAATCTAAATAATGTAATAGACCAAAAATGAAATGTGTTATATATTTCCAGCTCCTATACTCAAAATCCTAAAACCATTCGCTTTCTTCAATACTTTCAAAGATTTGAACAGTATCTCCCCTTTCCTCGGGAGCACTGAAATGTTAGAAAAATAGAGTGAAAGAGTATTTAGTGACGCAGACAGGGCGACACGGTGGCGTAGCGGTAGAGTTGCTGCCTTACAGCGCCAGGGACCCAGGTTTGATCCTGACTACTGGTGCAGTCGGTACAGAGTTTGTAATCCCATGACCTGCGTGGGTTTTCTCCAAGATCTTCAGTTTCCTCCCACACTCCAACGACATTCAGGATTGTAGGTTAATGTGCTTGGTATAAATATAAAATGTTTCCTAGTGTATGTCGGGTAATGTTAATGTGCGGTGATCGCTGGTCCATATGGACTTAGTGGGCCGAAGGGCCTGTTTCCACTCTGTATCACTAAACTAAATTAAGCTAAACTAACATAGAACAGTACAGCACAGCAACAGGCCCTTTGGCCCACAATGTTTGTACTCAACATAAGGTAAACTGATCTCATCTGCCTGTACATGATCCATATCCCTCTCTTTGAGTATCTGAGCAGGGAGGTTCTACTGCAGTTGTACAGGGTCTTGGCGAGACCACACCTGGAGTATTGCGTACAGTTTTGGTCTCCTAATCTGAGGAAAGACATTCTTGGGAGTACAGAGAAGGTTCACCAGACTGATTCCTAGGATGTCAGGACTTTCATATGAAGAAAGACTGGATAGACTCGGCTTGTACTCGCTAGAATTTAGAAGATTGAGGGGGGATCTTATAGAAACTTACAAAATTGTTAAGGGGTTGGACATGCTAGATGCAGGAAGGTTGTTCCCGATATTGAGTTCATTGGCCTCAACTAAATATAAGGGGGAGTTAGATGTGGCCCTTGTGGCTAAAGGGATCAGGGGGTATGGAGAGAAGGCAGGTACAGGATACTGAGTTGGATGATCAGCCATGATCATATTGAATGGCGGTGCAGGCTCGAAGGGCCCGAATGGCCTACTCCTGCACCTAATTTCTATGTTTCTATTTTTCTTCGTTGCACTTCCATGTGTCCATCTAAACACCTCTGTATCTGTCTCTACTATCTACTGTCACCCCAGGAAATGCATTAAATACATTAAACGTTCCCCCTCACACCTTATAGCTATGCCCTGTAGTGTTGGAAATGTCCACTCTCGCCCACTGCCAACCCTATCTACACATAATTTTATCTCATAATTTTATAAGCTTCTACCAATCTTCCCCTGAATCCCTGACATTCCCGAAAAAAATATTATAAAGGTTTAGGAACACCCACAAGATTAAAATGTAAATAAAGTCACAAAATATATTTTTAAGTGTTGTCAATATATATATATTTCTATTAATGGCTTTTGTCCAAAATGATACAGCTGTCTGTCACTTTGGATGTGGTTATGGCAATATGTTTTTGGCAAACTAGTGAGCCAAATATTTGGTATCTTAAAACTGCTGTGGACATATGTCATGCTTCAAGCAAAGTTTGATTTATAAAAGAGCAGAAAAGGGAAAAATTTGTTGCACTTCTTTTAATTAAATATATGCATACATCCATAAATAGAAGATCTTTTGTGCAACCAATAGCTCTCAATTAAATAATAGTTTCCAACAATGTTTCAAGAATCAAACCAAATAGTGAAAATAGGTTCCCAAAGTAAACATAGAAACATAGAAATTAGGTGCAGGAGTAGGCCATTCGGCCCTTCGAGCCTGCACCGCCATTCAATATGATCATGGCTGATCATCCAACTCAGTATCCTGTACCTCCCTTATCTCCATACCCCCTGATACCTTTAGCCACAAGGGCCACATCTAACTCCCTCTTAAATATAGCCAATGAACTGGCCTCAACTACCTTCTGTGGCAGAGAATTCCACAGATTCACCACTCTCTGTGTGAAAAATGTTTTTCTCATCTCGGTACTAAAAGATTTCCCTCTTATCCTTAAGCTGTGACCCCTTGTTCTGGACTTCCCCAACATCGGGAACAATCTTCCTGCATCTAGCCTGTCCAACCCCTGAAGAATTTTGTAAGTTTCTATAAGATCCCCCCTCAATCTTCTAAATTCTAGTGAGTACAAGCCGAGTCTATCCAGTCTTTCTTCATATGAAAGTCCTGACATCCCAGGAATCAGTCTGGTGAACCTTCTCTGTACTTCCTCTATGGCAAGAATGTCTTTCGATGAACACATGTACATACTGCATATACAATACAATACAATTTATTTGTCATTTGAACCTCATTGGGGCTCAAACGAAATGTTGTTTCTGCAGTCATACACACAAAAAAGAACCAAGATACAACACAATTTACACAAACATCCATCACAGCGCATCTCCTCCTTGCTGTGATGGAAGGCAAAAACTTATCTCTCCCCTGCACTCCCCATTCCCCTCCCGATGTCAGAGTCAAAGTCAAAGCCCCCGGCGGGCGATGGCAATTGTCCCGCGGCCATTAACGCCGCGCCTAGTGATGTAAGGCCACGCTCTGGGTCTTGGTCCTGGAGGCCCCGGCGGGCGCTAGCAAAGTCCCGCAGCCATTCCAAGCCGCGCCGGGCGATGTAAGGCCCCTCTCCAGGTGCTCTTCAACCCCGCAACTCGGTCGGGTGAAATTGCCGTCGCGTAAGCCCCAAAAAGCGGTCTCCCAGCAGGGACCCACGGGCTCCCGGTGTTCCTGTCCACCAGACCTGCGGTAAGCCTCCGAATCTCCGTGGTCAGGTCGCAGCAGCTCGCCACCACCGCTCGTCCCGCTCCGAACTCGGCCAGCTCCGCGATGGTGAGTAGGTCCGCAGGCTCCGCGACTGGAGCCCCAGGTCGTTCCTGCTGGAGGCCGCTCCACGGTGCTCGGCCCCAACGACAACGGAGACCCGACAGAGAAAAGGTCGGGTTCTCCGTGCAGGGGAAAGATTTTTTTAAGTTTCCCCCCCCCCCACACACATACCCACACACATACCCACACACATACACACAAAAAATAATAAAAACTACATTCAAACGAGACAAAAAATAAATAAAAATACAGACGGACTGCAGAGGTCGCTGCGACGTGAGTCGCGCTGCCCACTATATCGGTAGGCAAATAGGGAGGCAAATGAAATCGAGTTGCTAGACATTGAGGAAATGCTAACAAATGTAATCATGCAATTTGGTAAATGCAAAACCTTAGTTTTTTGAATGTGCTGTAGATCATGTTGACTTCTGCAAGTTTTTATTTAAAGACGGTATTAAATATTAAAATATCAGTTAAGCAGCCCCAGCTAACTATGTTTTAATCTTTGCATTTCAGAAACTAATTATATAAACTGTGTTATTTGATTGCAAACACTGTAATGACTCACAGTTGCTTAGTGTTGGGACAGGTTTACAGTGACTGCCTGCAGTGTTAAACTGCGGTTCATGCTCCTGCAGTATGCTGAGGACTGGTTTTACTTGCTGTGTTTATATGAATTGAGGCAGGGCTTTCCTGGACTGGGTAGGCCAGTTTGACCCCAGTTTTCCTAATCCATTGGCCTTTTTTATTGTTGATGTATACCAAAGCCCTCCTGCTCCTGAACCAAATCCTCTCCTCTCAAGAGCTCCTTGACCTCTGGATCATCGATGCACTGCAGGACTCTCCATTTAAGACCACTTTTTTTTTCCCCCCGCACACTCTGAATTAATCCTGAAGGCTGTCACTAGTTATTACTTGCACTGCCTGACAGTGTTGACAGGGCCCAGTGCCTCCATTTCCATCGCATTCTTAACAGATAATTTTTGAAAACCATCGAAAATTACATGAAAACAAATATGAGCCAATAATTCAACCCAGACACCATATAAAAATTGAAAGCACTGGAAATACCCGGTCAGGCAACATCGGTGGAAACAGAAAGTAATGGTTCATCACAATAACCTTTGATCAGAAGTCTCAGCCAGACATGCTGAGTTCTCCCAGTTCCCCATGTTCTTACTTCAGAATTCCAGAATCTGCAGGGTTTATTTGTGGGGGCTGTTTTTTTTTATTCCACTCTTTTATACGGCAAATAGATATCATATCATAGTAGTGGAACATCTCAGGATCACTGCCACAACCCATCTCCCTCAAGTTGCTGTATATTATTTCTCATTTCTCCTTATATTCTGAGTTGTAAAATCCTTCTATCCGCACGTATATCATAAAATCAAACCCATCTTGTGTTTTCAATTTCTTGTCACTTTAATTATACATCTTTCGTCCAACTCTGATCTTTAATTTTGGCTTCCTGCACTGTTCAAAGAAATCCTAATGTGGACCTGAGAAACATCACCCTATTTTCTCATTTGGCACCTTGAAGTCTTCCGGATCCAGTGAATAGAGTAATTTCAGATAATTGGCCATGCCCATCATTTGTTTCTCTCCCCCCTCCCCCACCCCCCAATATTTTTGTTTTCAGATTCCATTCATCTCCCATTTGTACATCCTTCAGCAATACCTTAACATCTTCATTAAATTAACATCAGCACCTTTGTCATTGCATTTATCTTGCTCTCCACGCTATCATAGACATTCTGTGCGGTTCTCTCCTTCATCCTATCTTTCTCTGAAACTTAAGACTTGTTTCATTCCTAACCTATTCCAGTTCTGATTCAAGGCCTTTAATTTGAAACATTCATTAAGCCTCATGTCAGTGGTATAGAAGGTATTGGAGAAGATTCTTCTTGATAGGATTTATTTGCATTCAGAAGAAAATGGGCCAAATGGGGACATTCAGAATGGTTTTGTACGTGGCAGGTCATCACTTATTAATTTGATCGAGTTTTTTGAGGAGGTGACAATAAGCTGAGAGCGGTGTGTGCTTTCGACATTTTAGTAAAGCATTATGTAAAGTGCTTCATGGTAGACTAATCAAAAGATTAAGATGCATAGGTTTGACTGTGACTTAGAAACATAGAAACATAGAAAATAGGTGCAGGAGTAGGCCATTCGGCCCTTCGAGCCTGCACCGCTATTCAATATGATCATGGCTGATCATCCAACTCAGTGTTCTGTACCTGACTTCTCTCCATACCCCCTGATCCCTTTAGCCACAAGGGCCACATCTAACTCCCTCTTAAATATAGCCAATGAACTGGCCTCAACTACCTTCTGTGGCAGAGAATTCCAGAGATTCACCACTCTCTGTGTGAAAAATGTTTTTCTCATCTCGGTCCTAAAAGATTTCCCCCTTATCCTTAAACTGTGACCCCTTGTTCTGGACTTCCCCAACATCGGGAACAATCTTCCTGCATCTAGCCTGTCCAACCCCTTAAGAATTTTGTAAGTTTCTATAAGATTCCCCCTCAATCTTCTAAAATCTAGTGAGTACAAGCCGAGTCTATCCAGTCTTTCTTCATATGAAAGTCCTGATATCCCAGGAATCAGTCTGGTGAACCTTCTCTGTACTCCCTCTGTGGCAAGTGTTGCCATACTCTGTTCTCCCTCTATGGCAAGACTTGGTCGTATCGATTCAGAACTTTCTTACTTGTAGGAGAAGCTGTGGTGGGGAAGGGTGTTATTCCATGTGGAGGTCTGTGACCAGTAATGTTCTGTAGGGATGTGTGCTGGAACCTCTGTTGTTGTGATGTATATAGATGACTTGCATGTAAATGAAGATGGGGTGGTTTGTAAGTTTGGAGATGACACCAAAATTGGTGGTGTTGAGGACAGTGAGGAAGGCTTTCAAACGATACAGTGAGATATAGATCAGCAACAGAAATATAGCAGATGAAGTTTAATTAAGGCAAGTGTGAGGTGTTACTATTTGGGAGGTATAAAGTAAGGGGAAAGTATTGAATTAATGACAAGACCCTTAACAGCATTGTGTAGGAAGGAACTGCAGATGCTGGTTTAAACAAAAGATAGACACACAATGCTGGACAGGCATCATCTCTGGAGAGAAAGAATGGGTGACATTTCGGGTTGAGACCCAACTTCTTCAAACCACCCGTAACTGCTTTGATTTACAGAGCGATCTTGGGGTCCATCTCTACAGCTACCTGAAAGAGGAGAAAGTGGATAAAGTGGCAAAGAAAACACATGATATTCTTGCCTTCATTGGCTGTATCATGGATGATAAGAATAAGAAAGACATGTTGTAGCGTTGTAGGATTTGGTGATGCTGTGGTTGGATTATTTTGTGCAGTTCTGGTTGTCCCATTACAGGAAGGATGTGCTGGCTTTGGTGAGGGTGCTGAAGAGGTGTACCAGAATGTTGCCTGGATTAGAGGGTATTATTTCTAAGGAAAGGTTGGACAAACTTGGATTGTTTTCTCTGTAACATCGAGGCTGAGGGAAGACCTAATTGAACTATATAACATGATGAGAGACATTCAAATGGTATGCAATCAGAATCTTTTTCCCCAGGGTGGAAATGTCAAACTCTAGATGGCTGGGCTTTAATTTCAGAGGGACAAAGTTTAAGGGAGATGTGTAGAGCAAGTTTTTACACACACATGCGCACAAACACACATGCGCACACACGCACGTGCACATTCACTCACATCTACGCACACATACGCACATGCACACATACACGCACACGTGCACACACGCGCGCACACACACACACACACACACACACACATACATACACACGCGCACACACACACACACACACACGCACAGTGATGGCTGCCTGGAAAGCCTTGCCAGGAGTGGTATTGGAGGCAGTGTGTATGTGACTTTTCGATAGGTTAATGGTTGTGCATGGAGTGGCAGGCTATGGATCGTGTGCAGAGGAGATTAGTTTAACGGCATCATGTTCGGCATGGTCACTGTGGGCTGTAGAACATGCTCCTGTGCTGCACTGTTCTATGTGTCTCTACCCATAAAAACTGTCTGAACTGCTATATATTTCCAGCTTTCATTCTTTTTATTTCATCCTTGCACTGTTTGTCTCCTGTAACTGCTCTGCTGGCACTAATCAATTTGTTATATCCTATTTATCCGTTTCACTGGCCATTTATTACCTGTCATGCTTATTTTGAACATCTACCACATTTTGGCACCTTATACATTTCTTTCTTTGACGACTCGGCTAGTTTCTTCTGAGAAGGATAAGATATTTTTAGTATGAAAATAAAAACAGATGACTGAATCTAATAGAACTAAAACATTAAAGTTAAAATGGCCTAACACCCTCTGGTTAAAATAACAGATGAAGGAATGTCAGTGGAATGTTCAGTGATCATCTGCTATTATTATCAATTGATATTTTTCACTTACATTGCATATTTGAACGTTATAAGGCTGAACTTTCTTTCAAGTGGGGCAAATATTGTGTGAACTTCACTGAATGCTTTTGGTCTTTCCAGCCTGTTTCTGCTCTTGTACATTTTTGTGCAAATGATCCTTCTGATGGTAACGAAAATAATATTTCTGTTTTCTGTCACGCGGCAAGCAAACTTCAACATTTCAGTTGTGCAAAAATAGATGGTGTACATTCAGTGAACTTGGAAATGTAAAACAACCATCAGGAAACAAGGCATTTGCAATGCTAGCATTTATTTCACAAGGGCTTGCATACAAAAACAGGGATGTTATGCTGAGGCTCTATAATGCGCTGGTAAGGCCACATTTGTAGTATTGCGAGCAATTTTGGGACAAATATTTGAGGAAGGATGTGCTGGGGCTCTGGAGAGGGTCCAGAGGTGGTTTACAAGAATGATCCCAGGAATGAGTGGGTTAACTTATGATAAGCGTTTGGGCCTGTCACTAGGCCTGTACTCGCTGGAGTTTAGAAGATTGAGGGGGGACATTAAAACTCGTCAAATAGTGAAAGAGTGGATGTGGAGAGGATGTTGCCACTAGTTGGAGAGTCTAGGACTTGGGGTCATAGCCACAGATTTAAAGGACGTTCCTTTAAGAAAGAGATGAGGAGGAATTTCTTTAGTCAGAGGGTGGTGAATCTGTGGATTTTTTTTGCCACAGATGGCTGTCAATGGATATTTTTAAAGATAGATTCTTGATTAGTATGGGTGTTAGGCATTATGGGGAGATGGCAGGAGAATAGGGTTAGGAGGGAGAGATAGATCAGCTGTGATTGAATGGCAGAATAGACTTGATGGGCCGAATAACCTAATTCTGCTCCAATCACATGAACTTATGACCTTACATCCAGTGAAAGCACACAGGTCTAGGGAGAAACAAACTACCAAAAGCTATCAAGGGAGTGAGAAAAGCTATCCAAAAATCATGTCTGTAAAACAGTAACTAATGAAAGTTCCAGCAAAGCAGGTACAAAAATTTAAAGATTCAAACGAATGTTCAATATATTTTTTGTTTCTTCTCTCAACCGTCCAAGGAAACAGTTGACCCTGGAAAGAGGAAATGAATAAAAGGCCAGTATGTGAAGAATAGAGTGTGCAAAATAGGTTTGTGGAGATAACGAGGTAACAGTTAGACTGTGCCCATAAGAGAGTTTAAAATTACGCTTTAGAATTTAGCATTTTCTCTTTTTATTTCAGATTTCCAGCATCATAATATTTTTTTGATTTTCAATAATGTTCAAAGATTTCATAATCTATGTATGGGAATTCACATAGTCTATTTTATAACTGTGCACAAATATACCCCACATAAAGAAACACTAAGCATACTTTGGATTTAAAGAACTTAAACATATGCTCCGATGCAGAATAGCTGCCCAAAATGTAAATATGCATTGAAAACAAAATTAAAAGTCACACTCTTTACAGAAGGCTTATTGACAACATACAAAGGGCCACAACTGTTTAAAAAAAAACCCAGCAAGCTTATATCTCTATTGAAAATGTTTTTGCCTTTTGAGTATTGAGCGATTTAGGAAATATTTGACACTTATATAACATTTTTTTTGTCCCTACTTATGGCGTTTTACACCTCAAATTTCTTCAGATTATCAGCCATCTCCAGCCTGTCAGCTTCTGAGCAATCTTGGATTTCACCAAGACTAACAGGCAGCTTATTGACAAAGCAATCCTAAATGATGTAGCATACCCTGGAAAATAGGAAACACTTCCAACATTCACTGCTGCGCCTGCAGTATATTAATCCTTAAGAGGGGAAATAAACTTCCCAGTGATAATCATTGACTATTGTCGTTAAGAATGGGACTGAGTGTTAATGCCAATCTGCTCTTCTAGACAGGTGGATTGGCAAAAAGCTTGTGAGGCGACTGTCTTCATTCAGAGCTGAAAAGAACCTAATATCCATCTTTGTGAGAAGAAGCGCTCTGCACTTTCTTCTTACAACTGAATTGGCAGATTATCTTTTGCAATGATTTTAATTATTTAGTAACATATTCAGTAGTCTGAATCTTCACCAGCATGAAAGAAGGAAAACGGATTTGCATTCATACAGAACCTTTGTAACCTTGTAACCTCTTAAAAAAAAAAGGGTTTCAACTAATAATGTACATTTTCCATGTAGTTGTGGATGCAGTCCAGTCCATTACACAAACCTGCCTCCCCCTCCATCGACTCCGTCTACGCTTCACACTGCCTTGGGAAAGCAGCTAACATAATCAAGGACTATTTTCAGGCTGGTAATTCCCTCTTCTCCCCTCTTCCGTCAGGCAGATGATATGGAAGCTTGAAAGCACATAGCAGCAGTTTCAGTAACAGTACCGTCCCTGCTGTTATCGAACTACTGAATGGTGCTCCCATAGTTACGGTGGTGTCCCAATCTTCCAACCTATCTAATTGCCAACCTTGCACTGTTTTAAAGCTGCACTTTCCCTGTAACTGTAACACTATAATACTGTGACACTATATTCTGCATTCTTATATTGTTCTTTATATCTGTTATGCTCAAGCATAGCTTGATTATACTCATGTATAGTATAATTTGAATTGACTGGAGAGTACACAAATAAAGCTTTGCGCTGTATCTTAGTACCTGTGACAATAATAAATACAATACGATACGATAATATATTGCATGGAATGTGGAAACCAGTAACTTTTCAAGTTAACTTTTCTCTGCCACTTTACCGAACACCTTTTGGAAATCAAAATACAGTACAGATATTTGTCCTTCCTTCTCCATCCTGCTAATTATATAGGGAGGGGAAGGGGAGGGGAAGGGGGAGAGGGATAATAAAAACAACATATTAAGATTGATGCGTGGGTAGTTGATGGTTAGCACAGACTTGTTGGGTATAAGGGCCTGCCTCTGTGCTGTTTGCCATGATGACTGTTCAGTGTAAGCTGATAATTGCAGATGGACATTAATGATATTGAGCTAAGTTATTGATTGATATTATTTTGCACAAATTTAGGGAATCTTATAACTTTGATATCTTGACTTTATTTACTTTTTCATGACATTATCTTGACTTTATTCCAAAATCTCAATGGTATTAATGTGAAACTTGGAAATTTCAGCTCAGGAAGCATTATGCCCCTGTCCCACGGTATGAGATCATTCCAAGAGCTCTCCCGAGTTTGCCCCGATTCGAACTCGGAGATTTACGGTAATGGCCGCTCATCAGTACTCGGGGCTCTAGTGGACATTTTCCAACAGGTTGAAAAATCTTCACGAGTCTTCCCGAGCTTACCTGCCATGAGCGAGTCTTCCCGAGCTTACCTGCCGTTAGCGTTACGAGCCGCTAAGAGACGTCCCCGAGCTCCTACGTACCCGCTACGTTCATTCTCTGTGCTTACCACGAGTTTGGTTTTTTTAAACTCGGGAGAGCTCTCGGAATGAACTCGTACTGTGGGGCAGGGCCATAAGACAGCCTGTGGTTTACAATATTTAGTGCTGCAAGGCAGGTGCAGCGGTTATCATGTGCTATTAAGTTATACCTGTTTGACCTGGTGTCTTGACCAGCTGCATTAAAAACCCCATTGTAAATTTACTAGTATGATTTCAACAAAGAGCCAGCCATCTCTACTCTGTCCACGAGACCTCATTTCATTACTTGCTAACATCAGTTCAAGTTGGCCAGCTACTCTTTAAAGGGGAGGTGCTTTGGTTCGCAACTGGTGGCAGAAATGAATACAGGAGAGTTTGAATGTTACATTTGAGTATGGTGGCATACAGGTGCCCTGTGTCTCCCTTTCAAGGGAGATGCTAAAAATGCATTTCGTTATCTCTGTACTGTACACTGACAATGACAATAAAAATTGAATCATCATTATGTTCCAATCACCAACTAACAATTGCTATCAGTTCTCATATCTACTATTTAAATGTTACCCCACCCTCACAGACTAACCGCCACCCTGAATCCTACACAACATTTCCCGAGAAATTTACTGTCCGATTAAACTAAAATAAGCTATCCAGAGGATGGAAATGATTCAGGGAAAGGCTAATTTAAAATTCAAAACATCTGTGGAGTTTGCCTATCTTGTCCTTGGGCAAGGATGTGAATATTCCACATGTACTCTTGATCTCAGGGCCAGTGTATGTAAAATCTGTGCAGAGCTTCCAGCTGCCTCATCATTGCATCACTAATATTGGGCTGCTTGCCACTGCTTAGAGCACCCTCTCTGTAACAGCCACTGGAAATTATGATGAGAGGTTCTACTGCAGTTGTACAGGGTTTTGGTGAGACCACACCTGGAGTATTGCGTACAGTTTTGGTCTCCTAATCTGAGGAAGGACATTCTTGCCATAGAGGGAGTACAGAGAAGGTTCACCAGACTGATTCCTGGGATGTCAGGACTTTCATATGAAGAAAGACTGGATAGACTCGGCTTGTACTCGATAGAATTTAGAAGATTGAGGGGGGATCTTATAGAAACTTACAAAATTCTTAAGGGGTTGGACAGGCTAGATGCAGGAAGATTGTTCCCAATGTTGGGGAAGTCCAGAACAAGGGGTCACAGTTTAAGGATAAGGGGAAAATCTTTTAGGACTGAGATGAGAAAAACATTTTTTACACAGAGAGTGGTGAATCTCTGGAATTGTCTGCCACAGAATGTAGTTGAGGCCAGTTCATTGGCTATATTTAAGAGGGAGTTAGATGTGGCCCTTGTGGCTAAAGGGATCAGGGGGTATGGAGAGAAAGTAGGTACAGGATACTGAGTTGGATGATCAGCCATGATCATATTGAATGGCGGTGCAGGCTCGAAGAGCCGAATGGCCTACTCCTGCACCGATTTCCTATGTTTCTATGTTAGTCATTGTTGATCTGTATAATGTTACGTAATTCCCTGAAGCTCCTTCCAGTCATCGTAGTCTTTTTTGTTAAACCATTAATTGTGACTTGCATGCAGTGACCGTTGGTTTGTTGATCAGCTGGTAGTGGCTTGGGGTCACTTGCACCACAGAAAATCCCTTAGGAGGTGATAGCAGGTCATTACAAAATACCACAAGACAATCAAGCAGAGTCAATGTGGTTTTATGAAAAGGTAATTACATTTAACAAGTTTTGCTGGAGTTCCATGAGGATAGAAAGCAGTGAATAACCATATAACCATATAACCATATAACAATTACAGCACGGAAACAGGCCATCTCGACCCTTCTAGTCCGTGCCGAACACATAATCTCCCCTAGTCCCATATACCTGCGCTCAGACCATAACCCTCCATTCCCTTCCCATCCATATAACTATCCAATTTATTTTTAAATGATAAAAACGAACCTGCCTCCCACACCTTCACTGGAAGCTCATTCCACACAGCTACCACTCTCCGAGTAAAGAAGTTCCCCCTCATGTTACCCCTAAACTTCAGTCCCTTAATTCTCATGTCATGTCCCCTTGTTTGAATCTTCCCTACTCTCAGTGGGAAAAGCTTTTCCACGTCAACTCTGTCTATCCCTCTCATCATTTTAAAAACCTCTATCAAGTCCCCCCTTAACCTTCTGTGCTCCAAAGAATAAAGACCTAACTTGTTCAACCTATCTCTGTAACTTAGTTGCTGAAACCCAGGCAACAGTCTAGTAAATCTCCTCTGTACTCTCTCCATTTTGTTGACATCCTTCCTATAATTATAAGGTGAATGAATGAAGGAGAAACAGTAGGTTTTGTATTTGGATTTCCAGAAGGCAGTTCATGAAATGTCACATGTTTACTGTGAAAAGTTCAGTTCAGCGATGCAGCATGGAAACAGGCACCTCGGCCCGCCGAGCCCACGCTGACCATCGATCACATGTTCACACTATGTTATATGTGATCCCACCTTTGCATCACTTCTTACACACGGGGAGGGGGCAATTTACAGAACCTGTATGCTGGCATTAGGTAATAATTATTTGTACATATTTTCTTTCCCGAGCCTATCATGCTTCAGCAAACCAATGTCTGGAAGCCAACAATAGAGCTACATTCTGGCAAAAAACACTGGCATCATAACCTTGTACAAGATGGTGACAAGGGGAGGGGGGGAGCAATGGTTGGCAGGGTGGTGATGGAAGAGAAGTGAACAGACAGTTGAAAGGTATCTGAAGAGTGTTGACACCATCAGGTGGGTTCAGGACAAAAACATCAGATTGCAGAGATGATGACTGTTCACAAAAGAACATCAAATAAAATGCTCACATCAGAATAAGAATTTTTTTGTCAACATAGTAAAATCTTAATTTTGGTTGCAGTATTCAAATGCCTTTGCATTATTTTATATAGGGCAGAAGTATACAGAAGTCAAAAGGTGGAATCTATCATGTGGCACTTGATCCTGCACTGCCATCCAATGCAGTTACAGCTGATTCTTCACCTTGACCAATCTTCCTGCCCAGTTGTCACATCTTCAACTCACTTGGTATCCAAAAGTCCATCAACCTCAGTCTTGAATAGATTCGACAGCTGGGTGCTCTGCTGCCACATGTTGGTGTTTCAATGCGAATAAATTGGTAAATGACTGCTTTTAACATGAAGAGCTTCAGATCACCAATCTCTGTTGGCCCCTCCAGGTTTCATTTCCTGTCTCCCAATGCATCCTGGAACAATTCAGCACTTCCAGTTTTCTGCTTTTTTCAAAGATGAAAGTGACCACAATTCCGCACAACTCCAGTCATTGTGGGAGAACTCAAATGTGGATCCTGCCACAAGCCAGCACTGCGTCCCTTTGTTTCAAGAGGAACACTTTTGATTCTTCTATCTAAAGAGATCTTGAAGCTCAAGGGTAAACCTGCTTAACATTCCATGTTCTGTCATTTATTTCCATTGCTCCAGATCCTTCATGAGAGTTTTGCAAAGCCCTTGGTTATTCACATGAGTAATCAAATACAAAAACCCTGCACTATACCTTCTCAACTATTCATCAAGGAAAAATCCATCTCTTTTCCTCTTGATTATTCCATTCTCTTTTCTCACATCCATTAGGCAATTAATTTTTTTTAAAGTCACCTTGATCTTGAGCGCCCTGGAGAGGAAAAGATTACAAAAAGTAGTAAACACTGCCCAGTCCATCATCTGCTCTGACCTTCCTTCCATCGAGGGGATTTATCGCAGTCGCTGCCTCAAAAAGGCTGGCAGTATCATCAAAAACCCACACCATCCTGGCCACACACTCATCTCCCTGCTACCTTCAGGTAGAAGGTACAGGAGCCTGAAGACTGCAACAACCAGGTTCAGGAATAGCTACTTCCCCACAGCCATCAGGCTACTAAACCTGGCTCGGACAAAACTCTGATTATTAATAACCACTTTCTGTTATTTGCACATATTTATTCATGTGTGTATATATTTATATCATGGTATATGGACACATTTATCTGTTTTGTAGTAAATGCCTACTATTTTCTGTGTGCTTAAGCAAAGCAATAATTTAATTGTCCTATACAGGGACACGTGACAATAAACTCACTTGAACTTGAACTTGAACTTGAACTTGATCTTCCCATCACTTTGCCAAAGAATAATGTTGTTTGTGTGGTGTCAGAGATGTCTTCCATAACATGTTTGGCACAGACATTGTGGGCCAAAGGACCTGCTCATGTGCTATAATGTTTTATGTTCCATCTTCCACCAATGAAACATTCCTGAAACAAGAACCGCGATGTGGAAGTGGAATAGAGAATCATTCCTTGGCCACAAACTATGTAGTGAAGACACCAAGCTATATGTTCAAGGTTATCTCTATACAAAAGATGGATAATTGTTAGGAAGACAAGAGCAGATTAAATGGATCGGCCAAAATATAATAGAAGGAACTTAAAATGAATAAGGGCGTTATTATTCGCGTAGCGTTTCTTTGCCCTCTACACGAGCTGCGCCCCAGGTTCGTAAACTTTAATTCCCTTATAGGTGTTAGTTAACCTTGAATTTAAGTATTTATGCATTCTTTTAATTTGGACAATAGGGCACCTTTAATTTCAATATTAAATGGTATACCTTTCTGTAGAAACAGTTAAAATAAATCAACTGACAACTATGTTCCAATGAATTCCCTTCACATTTATTCTATTCATTAAAATAAAAAATATGTTGGTCAGGGAAATACAAAATAAATTATCAATAACTAAAAATATGGTGTTTTACTGGTGTTTCTCACAGATATTCAAACAACATCACTCAATAAATCAATCTTTTATGGTACCTTTAAATATTAATTACTATGTGGGCCCACACACTCACTCACACAAGCCGGCAACATGAAAAACAAAACAAGAATAACCCCACGTTGCAGGCCTGGTCGAAGCTGGAGAGCGTCACGGCCATATACAGTTGAAGCCGACAAGTGCACAGTGCAGAAGCTCACAAGATGGCGGGCGAAAGGCACGTTGCTGGTGATGACGGTTGGCGGGCAAATGGCGAGCTGCTGGCGAGTTGGCTGACCAGAGAGGACCCCATGTGGCAGAAATCTTCCTTCTCCATCGTTGTCTCCAGGGCTCAGCCAACCGCTGCTCTCACTCTCCCCGTAATCACAAAGTCCAAACAGCGACAGTCTTTAATCCACACCTCCGAGCTGAAGGGGTAGCAGCTAGGCTACGGCTAACTACGATAATGACGGAAGGCAGCGGCAGAGGAAAAGTCTTTGAGCTCAGCATGCCGCTGCAGCTCACAGTCCAATAACCACGTTCTCTGTAAAAGTCTTTATCTCACCTCACCGCGAGGAAAGATATTTAAACTGTTTACTGACCGAGTAGGACAGTCAAAACTTATTTTTCTCAGTCACTGTTCTTTGTATTTCTCTCTGCTCCGCCCGAGGACTTCTTCTGGACTTCTTCTGTCTCTCCTCCGTTCACCGATTACCCACAATCCCCAGCTCCCGCCCCCAAACCAATCACCACACAGGAAAAAGATCTAACTCATTAACAACAAATCAAATGCATTTAAATCCATCCACATAGGTTGTATGCTGTTTACCACACATGTTCACCAAGTACACTGCAGAAAACTATTTAAAGGGGCAGTAGTGCATATCAATGTGAACCAGCTAATGCCATCAAAACACATATTCACAGCAAAACTTATATAAATCTCTTAATAAGAAAAACTAATGAAATAGTCATGGATTTGAAGTTACACAGGGCTACATTAGTATTGTTCAAAAACTTGAAATACACCAATCGCAAAACATATTATAACGCTCAGTATCAATTTAATGAAAAGTAGGTACACGTTCCTTTATTTTTGAATAACTCATTCGTAGATTTATATTTATAGGCTAAGACGAAAGAAAAGTATTAGACTGGCAATTAATTCAGGTGGGTCTCTCCATCTATCACTGCCCACTCCTATATATACCCATCGAATACCAGAGGAATTGGAATGAAACAACTCTACATTTCTTTCAGAGTTTGAAAATCTACCCCACACTGCCATTCACATCCTAACCATAGAAACACCATCAATTTCTTCCTCACCATATCCATCATCACTGCTTTCCTAGTCAATCAACAGACATTCATCACCTTTTACATAAAGTATATTGCTATGTGTAGGAACAAAAAAAGTCAAAAGCTGTCTATTTAGCCATTTGAAATGAAGATGTTGACAGAATTTGAATTTTAAAGAATGAAAAAAAGCAGAAACAATGCAACTTACTTAGTTTTGATTGTTACTTCTTTGGCAGATGTAACAAACATAAAACTAGCAATGTCAAGGGAAATGACAAGAAATTTATTTTTCTCCTTACAGGAAACAGCGTTAAGGAACAGCTAATGCCAGATTGATGAATTCTTTGTAAATGGAGCCGAGTCAGATTGAAAGGATTAACTATAGGAAAAGAATGATATGCTCTTGAGAATACTGGGGCCATGTGAACATTGTGTGCAGTGTTGGTCAAGATTGAATGAAGGTAGATTGATATTTTGGAGTCTTTAACCTGCTGTCAGCCTGGATGGTGAAGACATTTCACAAGAGTTGTGCCTTCTTACAAGCTTCGGGTTATTTGCCTCTGTCAAAAGCTTTATTAAAACCAGAATTATGGCTTATCAATACAGAATGGAGAAACACATTTGAAAGGAATGGACTCAGAGGACCAAATAACTTCAACTGATTTCATACTTTATCAGATCATGCAAATCTATTATTTTGCTATTCTAACAAAACCATACTCATTCTACTTTCGACCATCATTTACATTTAATTCGAATTTACAATCTTAAGGACAAGCCACTTTAGGATAACTAATGTTTAGCTCATCAGTTTGCAATGCTTAAACCTTCACTGTCAATTTCAGGGTTCTTTGAGTGTGCAATAAAAACATCAATTACACACTTCCTTATCTACACAGGAACACAAGGATGCGCAACTAAAATTATTTCAGCCATCGTTTTTATGTTGTAACTCGCAAATCTCGGGCATTCACCATTCTGCATATCAAAGCCCTGGCTAAACTACCACTATTAGACTACGGCAGTTAGGCTGAAAAGAATTTGTTAAAAAATGATTTTTAGGTCAAGCTGCCACAAAATCAACAAAGCCCAGGTGCTGGCGCTGTTGATACATCCGTTGACTTGAATCCGACTCCTTTGGGAGTTTAAACTGAACCTACGCCAGGGTTACATTCAGCTTCAAAGCTGTTTCCGAGTTTGGAATCAGAGTGACTAATTTCTTTTGAATTATTTCCATTTCAGGTCTGTAACCCTTCAGATTGAGACTGTGCCTCCTCCAGATATATTCAGCAATTTTAAAAAATGGCCAAGGAGCAATTAACGACATTAAAAGTACAAATTGCTGTCTGAATTTGTCGATTTTTACAAACACACTTTTGTGCACCAGAATCTGATCTAATTTCAATGCTCTGAGCTGCATCAAGAGATTTACTTCAGCAAAGGGACATTTAAGTAAGAGGGGACTCAATTTCATAACCTTATAAATACATTGCAAAGCACAACAGTGACTCACATTTAATAGTTAATAAGTGCAGCAGTTCTAGAGGGTTAGGAGGATAATGCAAGAGGCATGTGACAGTGGCTTGGTGAAATTTTTAAACTGGCAGTAGGTCAACTCTCACGCCTTTGGGTATCTATGCATCGCTGACACTTATTCCTTTTTAGTGCAGAAGCAGTGGGAATAAATGTATTGCATTTTCTCTGCATATAAGTATCATATTTGCCAATGAATTACAACGGAATGTTTCAAAAAAGAAAAATAGTCATCTTCAGCGGATCAACTTGCTTCACTTGTCAGTCTAAGAAGGATTATACTGCAGTCACATTTTGTCACATGTTCAGAGAAATTAGATTCTACATAGGAAATGGTCTGCATTAAAAATTCTGCACACGTTTTGCACCAGTGACCCTGAAAATCTCTCCTCCCACTTGTCTATTTTATCTTTCTGTAAAGCAGTAGTTAAACATAAATCAATTTCATATGGAACCATAAGATAATGTTAAAAGCAGCAAATTGGTAATTGCTCTTGGTAATGAAGATTAAAATGAATGAGCTATAATTGTCTTTACTTTTAAAGAAATGTGAAAGTTCAATATTTAAATTTATGAGCTGATTGTCATAAATTTATTATGTAAGATATACATATGCAGTTCAGTAACCATGACCATCTTGAATTTGTCATTAGAGCTAATGAGTATTCCCCCTAAGCATGACATTTTTTAGTGAAGTAATACACACAGCACTGCACTTAGAAGGCACCTATTCCAGCATTTTTTTAAAAAGCAGCCCAGATAAATACAACATTATTGATGCATTCATTTTATTTTATAATCCCGGGACCAATTTCCCAATCAGATTTGTTTTCAAAATACAATTCCACTACAAATTAAAACAAGTAACTCGATATTAGCTACGTGATGTTGAAGCAAGGTGGCAGTCAGAATTTTAAATCGCCAAGCATCTCGGAACAATAAGTCTCCAAGCATCTCGCAACAAGAAGTACATTGGGTCTTATAAGAATGAGAGCACCCATTTATAGTTAACCCTTTATTAGCATGATTTTCTAATAGAACATTCGCACTTTCTCGTGATTTTGTACGTATTGTTGCTTTTTGTTGAATGCCAACTTCTGTGTTACTGAATTCTCACTGAACTTCACAAAGTTAGGATGTGGAACATTGACTGTTGCAATCCCCTTGTTCTCCAAAACTCATGCATCAGAGGGAAGATAATTCACCTGAAATGCAGTTTGTAAACCTTATAGATTTGTGCCAGTGAAGGAGTGTTGAGAGAATGCAAAAGTGGAAAACCAAGAGATCAGAATAAAGTTATTTATCTTGAGTGCACATAGACCAAGATTTATACCATGTTATGGATATACTCTCGAGAGGCAAGAAACTAAATCTATAACTTTTTAAAACACAACAATTAGACATTTAGTAAACATTGAAAATCACAAATATAACATTTAATGTACATGATGAAAAAGGGAAAAGCAATCGTCCATATGATGCGGATGTGATTTTGGAGATAACTACAATGGAAACTTGAAAAGAACAAATGTAGTCATTGGTATGTGTAAACTCATTTAGTCAAGTATCAGTATCAATCTACAAAATAAACGACAAAAAACAGTAGAAAAGCACATCACAGAACAAACCTGTCAGTAGCAGACTCTGCCAACCTCCCCAGTGACTGCAATGACATTATCTTTCTCTGTAGGTACCACTTCTGGGGCAAGGATATCTTGTCGTTTATTTCCGCAAGCTTGCCCACATCCCCACATGAAGGCTTCGCCACCACCTTGGTGAGCAAAATACATAAATGGATGTTGCTACAGTAATGCTTACTTAGGCTTGATAAAAGTAACAGAGATAGTGCCATTTTCTGGACATGAAAATAACCTCTAAACACAAATAAAGCAAGGCAATTTGATGTTGTATTTATTGCTTAATGGATGTCAGAGTACTAATGCACATGTAATGCTTTTTGCTTGTAATAAAATAAATAAAGTGGATACTTTTTCATTCTACTGAACAGACTGTAGCACCGAACTAACAAGGTATTCAGTTTTTTCACCTACTGTTTTATGTTCAAGTTCCCAAAGAGACAGACATATGCTGTAAAATTGTATGACGAACATTGTAATATAAATCATTATTGATGTTTCTGCTTGGATGACCTTTCTCCAGTGTGTTCAGAGTGTCAGCCTTATTAAGTATTCTACAATTGCACTTCTGTATTAACTTAAATTTGCCGCCAATATTGCCTTAATGAAACACTGTAACAGGAGTCTTACCCTAAAAAAATAGAACACAAGAGATCTCTTTATGTGGAGAAGAAATGGGTAATTGATTACATACAAAGGTGCTTTGGAGTGTTTAATTCATTTGTTCCCACTATTGTTCTACAGCTCCCAGCATATCGCAGGTCTTCCGTCTGAAGTTTAATTACAACATGAAAAGGGTCAGTTGGGCATGGAATGGAAAATTAAAAGCAAAGACAAGAAACGGAACTTCAAAAAGTTATTCTGCTGATGAGAACAAAAACTGAACCTGAAAAATATCTTAAGTTTTATTTCTCAACTAAAATATATCTATGACATGAAATGAAGGAGGCTGAGGTTCTTGGACCAGGCATATGTTGGGTCAGGGCATTTGGCATCTGAAACCATATCACATGCTTTCCAATAGTTTAAAAAAAACATCTTGTATAGGATGTCATTCATCATTGATCATCATCTAGAATATAAACTTATAGAAGTTTATAAATCAAGGAGGATGAGATAAGATGAAACATAGAAACATAGAAAATAGTTGCAGGAGTAGGCCATTCGGCCCTTCGAGCCTGCACCGCCATTCAATATGATCATGGCTGATCATCCAACTCAGTATCCTGTAACTGTCTTCTCTCCATACCCCTGATCCCTTTAGCCACAAGGGCCACATCTAACTCCCTCTTAAATATAGCCAATGAACTGGCCTCAACTACCTTCTGTGGCAGAGAATTCCAGAGATTCACCACTCTCTGTGTGAAAAATGTTTTTTCTTATCTCGGTCCTAAAAGGTTTCCCCCTTATCCTTAAACTGTGACCCCTTGAAGGCTCAGCACTTCAACTCCCCCTCCCATTCCGAATCAGACCGTTGCATCCTCCATTGCCAGAGTGTGGCCCAGTGCAAATTGGAGGAACAGCACCTCATATTTTGCTTGGGTAGTTTACACCCCAGCAGTATGAACATTGACTTCTCCAATTTCAGCTAGTCCTTGCTTTCTCCCTCTTCCCCTCCCCCTTCCCGGCTCTCCCACAAGTCTCCGCCTCTACCTTTCTTTTTCCCGCTGCCCCTCCCCACGACATCAGTCTAAAGAAGGGTCTCGACCCGAAACGTCACCTATTCCTTCTCTCCATAGATGCTGCCTCACCCACTGAGTTTCTCCAGCATTTTTGTCTACCTTCGATTTTTCCAGCATCTGCAGTTTTTTCTTAAACAGATATAACCATATAACCATATATCAATTACAGCACGGAAACAGGCCATCTCGGCCCTACAAGTCCGTGCCGAACAACTTTTTTTTCCCTTAGTCCCACCTGCCTGCACTCATACCATAACCCTCCATTCCCTTCTCATCCATATGCCTATCCAATTTATTTTTAAATGATACCAATGAACCTGCCTCAACCACTTCCACTGGAAGCTCATTCCACACCGCTACCATTCTCTGAGTAAAGAAATGGTTAATTGGTTAAATGAATGGTTAAAGTATTTTCCCAGAGTAAGCGAGCCAAAAACTAGAGGTCATAGGTTGTAATTCACAGGGGAAATATTTAAAGTGGATCTGAGGGGCAAATGTTTCCACACAGAAGGTGGTGCGTACATGGAAGTAAGTTCAATTGAAATATTTCACAGATCTTTGGGCTGATGCATAGTTAGGAAAAGATTAGAGAGATATGGGCCAGACATAGGCATATCTGACCTTCAGATAGGAACCTTGTTCGGTATGGATGAGTTGGGCTGAAGTGCCTCTTTTAGTGCCATATACCTCCATGAATCTATGACTAAACTTAGAAGGGACATGGAAAGGAAATAAATGAAGGTTGGACCAAATATTACTGAGTTTCATCTTGACATTATATCTTCAAGCACAATGAACATTTGATTTCCATAACAGAAATTATCCTATGGAAATTTAAACAATGGAAATACGTTCAAAAGATTGAAATCCCCAACCAACTTCTTTGTCCTTCCTCCATCCACCCCAACCCCAACAATTCAATAGTTTGCTTCAACCTGATAGCTCTGCTTGGATCCAAATCTAGTTCAATTGCAACAAGGTTAAAAACAGGAATGAGAATTTGTCCCCTGACTGACAAAGGACTTCTAAATATGCAGAGAAACCGCTCAAAAGTTGATTTTGTTCTTTTGGAAATGTTGTAACATTTCTCGTGTCTTCTGTAATATAATTTGACATTATATTTGTCACATGTGGCATGTTTTCAGATGGAAATAGATACCTTGTACAGGATGTCATCAGTAATCATCATCCAGAGAAGCAAAATAATTATCAGTGTCTCATGACAAGATGGCAGATTTGTTAGGGACAGCAAATATATATTCATTTGTTCTATGTTATTAATAAAACTTGATGCTATCTTCAGATTCTGATTTTTTTTTTCAGGCATTTTTCTTTTAATGTCATTGCAGTTACATTACAGCTGGCTGAGCTTCTTGGAGCAGGCATATGTTTGATCAGTCCATCGTTATGTCGAGATTACAAGCCTCCATTGCATGTCTCGACATAGCCTAACACATGATGGAATTATGGGTTTCCACAATCCAGCAAACCTTTACAAGGAAAGACAAGCGCACACTTAATATTCTTTAAAGATTTGAAGTAACTGTGGCAGGACATGGCATAATATCGAGTGGGCAACTCGCAGGCCTTTCAGAGTGCAAGATGTTGCCTTTCCAAAAGGATATGTTTAAAAAATGTTTAAATGCTTGAATTGCATTCTTGACAGCAGAAGAGAACTTCCCAATCCCACCTCAGTCAGCGTGCGCTGTACTTTCTCAGCCTGACAACTGTTGTCCTTGTTGTGGTATTACTCTCAAGATAAATTATGAATGCAATGTAAAAGCTGTAAAATTTGTTGTATCTTCTATTATCTCCATGTTAAAGGCCACAAAAGCTCTTCAGTGAAGTCAGCCATTAAGAAATGACAGGTATTGCTATCAGCCTTCTTTATAGCCTATTACCTGCAATGACAGCAGCTCCAGCAGTAACACTGTACAGCCTATCACATTATTTGCAGCTAAAGCTGGCTACTGTGTCATTTTCCCTCATTTTCTTGACAGTGCTATCATAAATCCATTCAGCTGCAGGGGTAACTGTCTGCTGCCTCGATTACCTTCATAGCACGAATGAATCTTGAAATGCATGTAACAGACAATGACTGTTATGGATCAGACACAAGAGCCATTCTCAATCCATCCCATCAGCTCCATGAAGCAATGCCGGCTCCAGCAGGGGGGGTTTCCTGCCTGCCTGTCACGTAAACCCAGTAATACAGTACCAGTAACTGCACTTAAAGAAAATGTGTGGTTCTTAAATAACATGTTCCAAGATATTTACACTGAAACTGTATTGATTAACTGTCCACAAAGAAGTATTTCTGCATCTTGTCCAGAAAGCATAGATGTTTTCAACACTACTGAGAGCGCCATAAATGTTTGTGAGTACTGACATTTGTTTTTAGCTTGCGGCAAAGCAATACATTTCTTGCACTGTACAGCTAATATTTTATTTTGACAAGTACTGTTATAAATTTTTCAAAAGAAGCACCGCAGCAAACAATGGAAAACATAACTGTGTTTATATATAGTGCTATGACATGTCACTTGAGGTTTTATTTCCTATGCAGGATCTATAGCATCCATATTTTCCCCATTACTATCCACACACATTGATGGTAAGCATTTGTAAGTCAACATCAGGGCTAATGTTTGGCTTGGCTCCTGACATTGTCATATCGGTATACGCCTGTTCTATGCTCTCTGTTCTATTAAGATTTGAAACATGTTTGGTTTTCACTGCAAGGTCAATGCTGTTTTCAATATGGTGTTTACACTGTAACAGGCACAACATGTGGTGAAACACAATTTGATAGAAACATAGACATTAGGTGCAGGAGTAGGCCATTCGGCCCTTCGAGCCTGCACCGCCATTCAATATGATCATGGCTGATCATCCAACTCAGTATCCTGTACCTGCCTTCTCTCCATACCCCCTGATCCCTTTAGCCACAAGGGCCACATCTAACTCCCTCTTAAATATAGCCAATGAACTGGCCTCAACTACCTTCTGTGGCAGAGAGTTCCAGAGATTCGCCACTCTCTGTGTGAAAAATGTTTTTCTCATCTCGGTCCTAAAGGATTTCCCCTTTATCCTTAAGCTGTGACCCCTTGTCCTGGACTTCCCCAACATCGGGAACAATCTTCCTGCATCTAGGATGTTTCTCTTCATCAAAATTGTTAATTTTACTTCTTAAATGAAGACCTAAAAGTTATTTTTTTTACCAGTGCCATAACCAACAAGGAAACAATGCTATAAGAAACTAACCTACCTCACACAATGTTGTCAAAACCAGAAGCATTTCTGATTTATTAGGGAACATATCTTCAAGGGGCTCTTGCAAAAGCACCTCGCTGCCGAAGCAGACAAATTGGATTGAAGTTAACTGGAGCGATCCTAATCATTACTCCTTCAAACTTTGCCGACACATCAACAAAGACGGTCTTCAGCATCCTTAGTGTTCCCCTACTCAAAGGGTCATGGAGTCAAACCGTACGGAAACAGGCCTTTTTGGCCCAACTCTTCCATTTAAAGTAGTCCCATTTATTCATGTTTGACCAATATCCCTCTAAACCTTTCCAATCCATGTACCTATCCAAATGTCTCATCTTGTGGGTATCCTTAGACAATTACTTACATTAATGAATTAGAACCATATTTACACATTTGCTTTTCTTGATCCTTTCTAGATCCACTCACCAAAATACTTCTGTAGCCATCCATTTCCTCTCATGTGTAATACCCTTACTGTAGCTTGTAGGGTCATATTTTGCCATTACTGCAGGACAATTGTTTCTGACACAGACAGCACCAACTTTGCACCACCTGCACACATGCACTACTGTTGCATGTTGCCAATGCAGACGGCAATGAGGAGTGGGGAGAGAGACGGAGAGATTCAGAGTTTCTCATTACTGCATTGAATGTTTTGGTGGAACTGTTGAACAGGGACATCTTGCCAGCAGTGAGACCACCCACTGCGATGATGGTCAGAGCAGTTCACAGTCCCATTCAATACAAGGAGATACAAGCAGTGCTCCATACACCACCTCACCATGAGCGGTGAAGCATTGTTAACCAGGCAATATCACTAATGTTTTTTACTACAAGCTCAGAAGATACAAGTTCAGATAATACATCCTACCATTTATCTCGAGTAATACCCAGTACACCACACCACCATATTTAGGGACAGCTACCCTTTACAACCATCAGGTTCACAAACTAACCCTAACCCTACCCTGGCAATGTAATGCTACTTGCTACCTCCCATACTACAGTGGAATTGTTTTCTATTTGCAGTTTGCAATAGTGTCTCATTTTATGAAGTTATATTATTTTCACTGTAAAATGTATTAATTTTTAAATAAATTACAAATTTATGAATTAATATATCAATTTTACATGTTTTTTTTGTGCTCTCTGTATCTATCTTGCTATGGTGCTGCTGCAGGCAATATTTTCACTGCACCTGTACCTCCCGTATGTGTGAACATGACAATAATTCAACTTGAATTGATGACTTGAGCGCTTAGCACAAAGTACTGATTTATTCCACACATAAAGAATGCAGCTTGGCATTAAGGTTAACGACAATAACATTGAAAAAAAAATGTAGTAGGTATAATGACAATGCTTAAAAGATATTTGGATAGGTAGGTAACATGGATAAAAATGATGGAAGAATATGGGCCAAATGCAGGCAGATGGGACAAGCTCAGGCACATATTTTGATAGGTGGGGATAAGTTGTGACTAAGGTCCTGTTTTCATGGTCTGTAAGTATATTACGCTGTAATGATGACATTGTGAGGACATGGGTGGTTCAGTCACAGTTATGTGCTAACAATAAACTTTTACGAGAGGATAATAGTGAAACTTTGCAAGGTTTCCTAGATGATGGATAGGCATTTGAGGCTTGTTGCAAATCCCACATTGGGCAGCAGAGGACATCCATTTAAGGTGAAGGGGGAAAGATTTTGTAGGAATCTGAGGGGTAACTTTTTCACACATAGGGTGGTGGGTGTATGGAACAAGCTGCCAAAGGAGGTAGTTAAGGCAGGGAATTATCCCAACAATTAAGACGCAATTAGACTGGTACATGGATAGGACAGGATTAGATGGATACGGGCCGAACGCAGTCAAGTGCGACTAGTGTAAATGGGACATGTTGGTCGGTGTGGGCAAGTTGGGCTGCAGGGCCTGTTTCTACACTGTGTGACTATGACTCTCTGTGGAAGCCAGGAGTCATTACTTGCCAGGGGAACGGCAAGAGGAAATAAAAACTGAAACAGTGATAAGGTTCCTACAGGAGCAAGCGTGAAATAGGAAGTGAAGAAAGCAGCATGGCAGTTGTTGAGGGCAGAGTCAAGAGTGTATGAGAAATAAAACAATTGAGTTTAGAATGCATTCAAGCAAATATATAAATTGTAGTAAATAACATTAGTGAGCTGCAAGGTCAAGTATCCCCATTGGAATTATGATGTAGTTGCACAAATTGAAAGAAGAAAGGACAGGAATGGACACATTCTATTCCAGGATATACGGTGTTCAGGATAGATAAATAAAGGAAAATTGGAAAGGGTGGCAGTTTTGAGCAAGGCATATAATAATGTAGTGGAGTGTAGTCTGAGTGTACTGGTTTGTGCCTTGAGCAAATCAGTTGTTCATTTGAGGTTGTTGGGGTGTTATTACTTTAAGAAGCTGTGTCACATAGTTAATTTAGCATTTAGGGTTTGTGCCGTGCTTCAGTTCGGTTTAAGGAGTTGAGTGACACAATAAAGACCTGTTCCTTTGATACTCCAAGCCCTGGTGAGTTCATGTTAAATTCCACAGCTCAGTTACAAGAACCACAGTGCATTATACAGATGATAAGAAAGAACAGCTACTGGGAGAATCTGCCTTGCTCGAGTCAGGCTGGTGAATCTGCAACTTGGATAAAAGTATGTCAAAATAGAAGGATAAATCCCTCAACACGTAGGCAAGTAGCAGAAAATATCTATAAAGGGCACACAATGAGGTGGCAGAAACAACACACATGGGCACAATGTGAAACACAGGATAAAATGACAGGGAAATTGAGCTGCTGCTAATTGTAGCACACTATCTCCAGAAAGCAAATGCAGATTATCAAGGGTTTAGAATAGATAGAATTATATAGTTTTACTGTGTGGAAACAGGCCCATTGGCCCAACTTGCACACACTGGCCAATTTGTTCCATCTGCACTAATCCCACATGGCCACATTTGACCCATATCCCTCTAAACCAGTCCTATCCATGTACATGTTTCTTAATGTTTCTTAAACATTGCAATAGTGCCTGCCTCAATTGCTTCCTCCAGCAGATAGTTCCGTAAACATACGTATCACCCTTTGTGTGGAAAAGTTACATTTCAGATTCCAAGTACCGTATTTCAAGGCAATGAAGAATCACCTGCGTCGAAGACGCACCCCCATTTTGAGTAGCTAAATTTGGAATAAAGGCTGGCGGGGATTTCCTGGCTTAGGGAGATCACATACAGAGGGGGAGAGGGGGAGGGGGAGAGAGGGGGAGAGGGGGGGAGAGGGGGGGGGGAGGGGGAGGAGGGGGAGGGGGGGAGAGGGGGGGAGAGGGGGGGAGGGGGGAGGGGAGAGGGGGGGAGAGGGGGGAGAGGGGGAGGGAGGGGGGAGGGGAGGGGGAGGGGGAGGGGAGGGGGAGGGGGAGGGGGAGGGGGAGGGGGAGGGGGAGGGGGAGGGGGAGAGGGGGGAGGGGGGAGAGGGAGAGGGGAGGGGGGAGAGGGAGAGGGAGGGGGGAGATTGGGGAGGGGAGGAGAGGGAGAAGAGGGGAGGGGAGGGAGGGGGAGGGGGGGAGGGGGGAGGGAGGAGGGGGGAGGGGGAGGGGGGGGGGGAGGGGGGAGGGGGGGAGGGAGAGGGGGAGAGGGGGAGAGGGGAGAGGGGGGTGGAGCAGCCATCCTTCTGCCCAATAGCTAACCACCAAGCACCACTTCCACCGGTTTCAGGCTGGCGGGCCGGCAGGCAGAAGGCGCTGAGTTGGCGGCCGGTTTCCACGCCTGGTGCCAGATTCCCCACATGCTGTGGAAAGGAACTCTCATCCCCCCCTCAGCAGCGCTGTCCTTTTACAGCCACTTCCACTTCACACAGTTCCAGGGTCGAAGATGCGGCAGGTTCCATGGTGCAGTCGCTATGAGAGTGGCATTGCTCAGCCTAACCTTCGGCCTCCAAGACGCAGGTAAATATTCGGGCCTTATTTTAGTAAAAAATAACGTCTTGGACGCGGGGAAATACGGCAAATCTTTTCTCTCTCACCTTAAACCTATGTCCACTGGTTCTCAAATCCCTTACATTGGACAAGGTTAATGTAGGATGAGTGAAAGGTTGGTGTTTAGAAACATAGAAACATAGAAACATAGAAACATAGAAAATAGGTGCAGGAGTAGGCCATTCGGCCCTTCGAGACTGCACCGCCATTCAATATGATCATGGCTGATCATCCAACTCAGTATCCCGTACCTGCCTTCTCTCCATACCCCCTGATCCCTTTAGCCATAAGGGCCACATCTAACTCCCTCTTAAATATAGCCAATGAACTGGCCTTAATTACCTTCTGTGGCAGAGAGTTCCAGAGATTCACCACTCTCTGTGTGAAAAATTATTTTCTCATCTCGGTCCTAAAAGACTTCCCTCTTATCCTTAAACTGTGACCCCTAGTTCTGGACTTCCCCAACATCGGGAATAATCTTCCTGCATTTAGCCTGTCCAACCCGTTAAGAATTTTGTAAGTTTCTATAAGATCCCCTCTCAATCTTCTAAATTCTAGCGAGTACAAGCCGAGTCTATCCAGTCTTTATTCATTTGAAAGTCCTGACATCCCAGGAATCAGCCTGGTGAACCTTCTCTGTACTCCGTCTATGGCGAGAATGTCGTTCCTCAGATTAGGAGACCAAAACTGTATGCAATACTGCAGGTGTGGTCTCACCAAGACTCTGTATAACTGCAGTAGAACGTCCAAGATGCCTCGTGTGGTCTCATTTTGATGCCATGTCAGACTAACCCCCTTCTGCCGTTTTCCCCCTCTCTTCCTTGGGCTCCAGCTGGGTGCGCAACTATTCCTCCCACTATCCCGTCCCATTTCCCCTTCCATCCATCCTCTTCCACCTATGTCCCTTCCTCTATCTTCACATATTACTCCTCTTTGCTCATCTTACAGCCTTTTACTTCCTTTTTTTGTCTTTATCCTTTATCCACCCATTTACCAGTCAAAAGTCCTTTCACTTGCCAGGCTTTATCCTGCCCTCACATCTTTCCCAGCATTCTTCCCCCTACTACAGTCAGTTGTGAAAAGGATCCCAACCCAAAACCTATCCCCTATCCATGTCCTCCAGAGATGCTGCCTGACCCGCTGAGTTACTTCAGCACTTTGTGTTTTGCTCAAGATTCCAGCGTCTGCAATTCTCTGTTTCACTATATGTAATATCTGTAAAACTTTAAGAACCATATGCACCTTGTCGAACGATTTCAGATACATTGTTGTATCTGACACTGCTGTCAGTTGGGGTTTGTTCATCACCAATAAAGGATGTGTAGCTGGAAGTCTTGACATTTAGATTTGCCTCACTAGACAGCAATACAGAAAAGAACCTACACATTGTACAAGGATGACCTTTGAAGTATTTCAGATATGCTCCCACATGGAGGAATGGCAAGAGAACAAAGTCAGAGTGTTATGAATGACAAGGAGATAGAGAGAATGCAAGAAAAAAAGAGTAAGGCTATGATCTACTGTGAATAAGGCCAAAGAAAACTAAGCTGAATACATCAAGCTGAGAGAGGAAGCATGAAGGAAAATAAGAATGAGGAAAGATAAATGAAAGATGATGGGAATACAAAAATAAATCCAAGAGCATTCCACGGGTACAAATATGAGCAAGTAATAAGAGGAAGTAAATTGCCAATTCGGGAGAAAGAAAATTATCAGTGCATAGAAACATAGAAAATAGGTGCAGGAGTAGGCCATTCGGCCCTTCGAGCCTGCACCGCCATTCAATATGATCATGGCTGATCATCCAACTCAGTATCCTGTACCTGCCTTCTCTCCATACCCCCTGATCCCTTTAGCCACAAGGGCCACATATAACTCCCTCTTAAATATAGCCAATGAACTGGCCTCAACTACCTTCTGTGGCAGAGAGTTCCACAGATTCACCACTCTCTGTGTAAAAAATTATTTTCTCATCTCGGCCCTAAAAGATTTCCCTCTTATCCTTAAACTGTGACCCCTAGTTCTGGACTTCCCCAACATCGGGAACAATCTTCCTGCATCTAGCCTGTCCAACCCGTTAAGAGGTTTGTAAGTTTCTACAAGATCCCCCCTCAATCTCCTAAATTCTAGCATGTACAAGCCGGGTCTATCCAGTCTTTCTTCATATGAAAGTCCTGCCATCCCAGGAATCAGTCTGGTGAACCTTCTCTGTACTCCCTCTATGGCAAGAATGTCTTTCCTCAGATTATGAGACCAAAACTGTTCGCAATATTCCAGGTGTGGTCTCACCAAGACCCTGTACAACTGCAGTAGATCCTCCCTGCTCCTATACTCAAATCCTTTTGCTATGGATGCTAACATACCATTTGCTTGTCAAGCTTGTCGCTTGTCTAAACCATTACACTGGTTTAGATTAGAAAAACAAAAGTTATCCTCATTAGCAGACCATGGAACACATATCTGAAATATTGGGAAAAATGTACAAAGGGGAATAAGGAAAGATCTTTTATTTTATTCAGAGACCAGAAGTGCTGGAAGCAAAATAAGTATTTGCCATCAATATGATATTGCAGGCATATGGTGAAAGGAAGGGCGAATGAGTGACACAGTAATGCTCTGTCAGAGGTTGGCGTAGACTCAAGGCCTTATTTGCTGCCGTAACAATGCAATGATTTATTCCCCCCAGCAATCTCTATCAAGAGAATTGGTGTCTTGTTCTTCAGTACAACTCTTTGATGTCACCCTTTGCTCTCACCTCACTCTCATAAATTCCATTCCTAAATCCTTTTACCTTCATTAAATTCTTCTTAAACTCCAGTTCTTTGGCCAAGCATCTGCTCAATTATCCTAAAGCATTATGTGTGTCTTTCCTTTACCAAGACCAGGTCTCAGTAAAAGGTTTTTCTGTTTTTTTTCCCCTCTGTATTGAAAGTGCTATAAAAATATGAGGTGTTATTCAAAGACTTACTGACTGAACACATGATTTGGCAGCTGAGCAACATATACTGAATTGATATTTTAACAGTCTCTGCTGTATTATGCTGAAATCCATCTATACTAAACACTGCATATAAATTACAAAATACAAATTTTGGTTTAAAATTACAAAATTACAATTAAAATTACAAAAGTTACAAGTCACAGTGGTCATTTATGGAAAATATTAGAAATGCCATTATGATTTGAAGCATAACTATTAATCGCTACACAATACATTTGTTCTGGGATTAAATGATTTTGCTTTGCCTGTGGTGGGGTGCAACTTCACGACAGGTCGTGTGCAGTTTTATGCAGGAATGGTGTACTGATTTCAGTCACAAGGCGACTATATCACACCTATTAAACTCCCCTCACATTCCCCTCACGTATAGAAACAGCTCTCGACCGAAAGGCTAAGGACGAACAGCACGTGCAAACCTGCAAAGCGTGGCCTCTGATAATAACACCGCGGAAGAGAGGTGACACCACAAAAGATTTTAATTGACAAAATATAACTCCATGACATGCACAGTTTGCAGATTCAAGGTACGGCATCTATGCAGCTCAGTAAGTGATCTGGTGATCAGTCTGCTTTGTATAACCCATTTACCTGCCACAGCCAGAGTGTGGGTCGCTCCGCATGCTATCTTGCAGACATTGTCGAGTTCTTCAATCAACCTCAGAACAAAGGTCTCCTCTCTGCTGCCAATGCCAATCCGACCACGGTCGCTGGCTTTGAACATTAAGATTAACAGCACAAAAAATGAACAGGATCACTATTATCACACAGTGAAGTTTCCAAGCAAGTATTATTTTATAATGACCTATATGCTTGTGCACAATTTTAGTTACTTAGAAGGAAAAGGGAAAGTCATTTGCTGTGACAGGCAGTGTCAAAACTCACAGCAAGAGACTAGGAATTACTGGGATAAAAGAAAAAAACTTCAAGATGAAGAGGGAAGGAGCTTTTCAACCATACACATAGCAATGAAATAAATGGAGTTAGTGGCTAATAGGATATAATTAAACAATCAGATAATTACCACGTAAACTGCTGCGTGAAAAATAAATAATAATCTTTATTAGCAATGAATCATTTTAAATTGTTTAACATGAGCATCAATCGAGCAGAAGACAGTACAGAATTTACTGAAAAATAAAAGAATACATTTAGAAAGCTATTGAACGAGTGTCACCAGGCATGTCATTTACAAGTCTAACCAAGCCCTGATATGCTTCTTGTTCACACCCCACGATTTAGTGAGATTGTGTGAAATGCTGATTTTCTTTTTCCTTTGATCATGTAACATGTACAAGAGTGTCTTGTGATCCACTCAGCTGCCTATTTTTGCTTTGCATGCGGTGGCATGACAGTGCAGACCAGGGGATTGGTTACATTGCATTGGCATAGTAGGAAAAAAACCCAACAAAGGACACAAAGCGCTGGAGCAACTCAGCGGGTCAGGCAGCATCTCTGGAGATCATGGGCAGGCGATATTTTGGGTCGAAGCACTTCTTCAGACTGATTGTTAAGGGAGGGGAGCGGGAGAAGAAAGCTGGAAAAGAGGTGAAGCAGGACAAATTGTAGCAGGTCTGGTCAGCACAGGCAAAGTGATTTTTTAAATAGTCGGAGCTAAGGAAAGAAGTTAGAAAAATCGGTGTGAGTGGTTGGAGTTGTTGATTGTGAAATTAGGGGAAGGAAAGGAATGTGTTGGTGGGGGGAGCAGGGGGAGGGAAGAAACAGGTGGGGACCAGGGATGGGAAGGGGGGGGGGGGGGGGGGGGGATAGTGGGGAGGAGAGCAAAGAGGGGAGTGAGTCATTTAGAGGTTACTTAAAATTAGAGAATCCATCATTCATATTGTTTAAGAATGAACTGCAGATGCTGGAAAATCGAAGATACACAAAAATGCTGGAGAAACTCAGCGGATGCAGCAGCATCATAGATGCCGCTGGACCCGCTGAGTTTCTCCAGCATTTTTGTGTACCATCATTCATATTGTTGGGTTGTGAGCTACCCCAAGCGGTATATGGGGTGGTGTTCCTCCAGTTTGCATGTGGCCTCAATCTCTGGCCAGGACACATTTGGAATATTGTGGAAGAGGGTCCAGAGGAAAGTTTACAAGAATGATCCCAGGAATGAGTCGGTTAACATATGCTGAGCGTTTGATGGCACTGGGCCTGAACTCACTGGAAATTAGAAGAATGAGGGGGACCTCATTGAAATGTACAGACTAGTAAAAGGCTTGGGTAGAGTGAATGTGAAGAGGATGTTTCCACTAGTGGGAGAGTCTAGGGCAAGAGGTCACAGCCTTACAGTTAAAGGACGCTCATTTATGAAGGAGATGAGGAGCAATTTCTTTAGTCAGAGGGTGGTGAATCTGTGGAATTCTTTACCAGAAAAGGCTGTGGAGGCAAAGTCAGTGGACATATTTAAGGCAGAGATAGATAGATTCTTGATTAGAAAGGGTGTCAGAGGATATGGGGAGAAGGCAGGAGGGAGAGATAGATCAGCCATGATTGAATGGCAGAGTAGTCTTGATGGGCCTAGTTCTACTTTCACATTTGATCTTATGATCTTATGATCGTACAACACTCGCTCTATGGAGATGCTTACACTCCTCTTAACTGTTATATTACAGCCAGAAAATCACCAATAGTAATTTATTTTCTCTCCCCCATATTTTGATTGAACGTCCTTTAATCCATTTGGTTCACTCACCAATTACATACTCCTCTCTAGAGTGTTGACTTCAACATTTATGCAATTATCATTCACTGTGTGAAAATCAACACCCTCTTTCGACGCCTCCATTAGCTTCACATTTTTGAATGGTTTTTAAAATATACAGTCTTGGATTAGTTACAATACCCTCTAGTTATGCTGCCTTGATTCCTGTCATTTTCCCAGCAATTTGAGTAGCAGTAAGAAGAAGGGTCTCGACCCGAATATCCCGTATTGTAACTGCCCGTCCCGCTGAGTTAATCCAGCATTTTATATCTACCTTTGAAGGAGCAGTATCTCTGTGGCACCTTTCATGACATCTATATCATTACATTCATGAAGTGTTTTTGCCTTAGAGTCACAGTCATACAGTGTGGAAACAGGCCCTTTGCCCAATTTACCCACACTGACCAACATGCCCCATCTACACTAGTCCCACCTGCCTGCATTTACCCCATACCCCTCTAAACCTACCCTATCCATGCGCCTGTCTAAATGTTTCTTAAATGTTGCAATAGTACCTGCCTCAACTAACACCTCTGGCAGTTCATTCCATACACCCCCCATCCTTTATGTAAAAAAGTTACCCCTCGGGTTCCTATGAAACCTGATCAAATCATGGCCTTGAGGAAGAATTGGGTTTGTTGATGTGCTCCTTGAAATAAAGGTGACTGAAGGAAGATAATTGAGGTGTTTGTGGTGAGCATACTTGGTAAAAGGATAAGAGAAGTTGAAAAGAAAAGATAATAAGTTTGGAGATGAGTTTGGATGGGATTATGCTGTTGTAGATGGAGGTACAGTTGATAAATAGGAGTCTAATGTAGGAGTCCTTGTTTTCTAGGTGCTCCAAAGTTTAGGGCAAAGTAGATGGTGTCTGCTGTGGATTTGTTGCGACAATAGGTAAACTGCAATGGTAGAAGGCTGGCTAAGAGGCTGGAGTTAATTCACACCATCATCTGTCCCTCAAAGCCTTTTACGATGAGAGATATCAAAGCACACTATTTTAATTTTCTTTGGCACTGAGATGATAGTGGTCTTCTTGAAGCAGACGGGGATCTCAGAAAGGAATGGATGGAGGTTAAAGATGTCTGTGAATACCTCAGCCAGCTAATCCACTCAGATCCTCAGGACATAGGGATGACAGATGGCGCAATGGGCTAAGTGTTCGGCTGGCGACCGGAAGGTAGCCGGTTCAAATCCCGCTTGGAGTGCATACTGTCGTTGTGTCCTTGGGGCAAAACACTTCACCCACCTTTGCCTGTAAATGTAATGTAATTATGTGAAGCACTTTGGGGTCAATGCAAGTTGACTAAAAATGTGCTATATAAATAAGATTATTATTATTATTATTATTATTATTATTATAGCTAGGGACTTCATCCGGGCCAGTTGCTTTCCACAGATTTACTCTCAGGGAGGCCACGGTAACTATTGGTACAGGCTCACCCCAGACTAAACGAGTAAAAAAACATGACATGATTTCCAAGTTGTTTTGCTTGTCAAAAAATATGTTGGAAACGCCACGTCATGAGATACCCGTATATCTCCATTGTAACTTCCATGTTAAGATGGAACAATATGACACCTTGCCCTAGGGGATCAGGGGGTATGGAGAGAAGGCAGGTACGGGATACTGAGTTGAATGATCAGCCATGATCATATTGAATGGCGGTGCAGGCTCGAAGGGCCGAATGGCCTACTCCTGCACCTAATTTCTATGTTACTATGTTTCTATGTTAACCAAGCTCCTTTTTGAGAATTGTTGGCCATGCACATTATTGGGCACTCTTGGGATAGCAAGGTCTGAAGCCTCCAGTACCAACGTGGGAGTCCAGCAAAAAAAAACCTCAAGTACCTTCTCATTTTCAGCAAACTCTCTCCATCCAGAAAATGTATAATCCTTGCCCACACGTGTTATGATATGTGTAATGTGCCTTTAACGACTTAATAAAGTCTACGCATGTGCGGGGGTTCCAGGTATGCCTAGGAGTTTTACTTACTGGAAAAGCTTGAATCATTTTACTGCCACAACCTGAAGCTCCCGGCTGGAACAGTTAGCAGCTAAGGACTAGTGAAATTGTCAAGCACTGTAGGATTGGTGAGTCAGCAGCATTTAAGGCACAGAAAATATTAAAACTGCCGGAAAACGACATGGCTACCCGAAGGGTGGGGCAGACAGCTGCTCAGCAGTAAGCCGAGTCGAGCGCGGAGGAGGAGACAGGCGGCCAGCGGCCTACGCAGACGGCCACTGGTAGACACGCTGCTGGTCCGACTCCCGTGAGTGGTATACGACCATTAACCGTCAACCGCGGGGTGATTGAGGGTTGGAAAACATCAAGTCAAGTCAAGTTTATTCGTCACATACACATACGAGATGTGCAGTGAAATGAAAAGTGGCAATGCTCGCGGACTTTGTGCAAAAAGACAAACAAACAAACAAACAACCAAACAAGCTACAAACAGAATGGAACAGAATCACATATTCTTTTACATATTAAATATTGTGGGCGGAAGGAAAAAGGGAAAAAACAGCAATTTTTAAAAATGCATTAGAGTGGTTCAGTAAAGTTAGTCCCTGGTGAGATAGGAGTTTACAGTTCCAATGGCCTCTGGGAAGAAACTCCTGCTCAACCTCTCCATTCTCACAGCATGGCAACGGAGGCGTTTGCCTGACTGTAGCAGCTGGAACAGTCCGTTGCAGGGGTGGAAGGGGTCTCCCATAATGTTGCTGGCTCTGGAGTTGCACCTCCTGATGTATAGTTCCTGCAGGGGGGCAAATGAAGTTCCCATAGTGCGTTCGGCCGAACGCACTACTCTCTGCAGAGCTTTCTTGTCCTGGGCAGAGCAATTCCCAAACCAGCTTGTAATATTTCCGGAGAAGATGCTTTCCACAGCCGCTGAGTAGACATGGCGTCGGATGTGGGCAAACTGCAACGTGGTCACACAGCTAGACAGGCAAACGCCAGCATACCAGACGGCATTGTTTCTCCATACAATTGGCCCATCAGGACTGGGGATTTATGACAGTTTTGTGTTCGCCAACAACGAGGAGAACCAAGAACTGACCGATATCATTTGTGCGTTCAAGAGCTACGCCATTGGCGAGAAGAATGAGATGCATGAGAAATACCTCTTCAACAAGAGACAGCAAGAAGCAGGTGAGAACTTTGAATCGTTCCTCGCTAGCCTGAGAACACTAGCAAAGTCCTGTCATTTCTGCCAGTGCATGACGGACAGCTTGTTCCATGACAAGATTGTGATGGGCATTAGCGACTCGCAGGCGAGGAGACGTTTGCAGCAGGAAAGGAAGCTCATTCTCAACGGATGTATCGACATCTGCAAGAGAGCCGAGACTGCTGAGTCACATCTCCAAGCTTTCACCAGAAGTAGCAGGTCTGCTGCTGCAGTTCACAAAATCAGACAGCAGAGCAGCAAGAGAGGCACAGCTGTGCAATACCCACACAAGCAAAGCAAGTGGGCTAAGCCTAACAAAAGCCAAGGCAAGCACAATCAAGAAGCAAAAGTGTGCGTGTATTGTGGCAAGTACCATGCAATGGGCACACAGCAATGTCCAGCCTACGGTACACACGTGTAGGGCATGTGGTAGTTTGCCAAAGTGTGCAGAAAGAAGAAAGTACACAAAGTGGACGACAAGGCCGGATGTGACACGAGCATTGAGTACATCGGTAGTATCACACTCACAATTAACACTGTGCAGCCTAGAGATGATGTCTACACATCGATGCTTGTCAATGGGAAGCAGGTCGACTTCCAAGTGGAGCAGAGCGAGCGTGAACATCTTGCCACGCAGATATTTACACGGCGTAGACCCCACACTAGCCCCATGTCACCGACACTGAATCACGATATGCCTCGATTGAGAAGGAGATGCTCGCCGTGCTATTTGCAATGGAGCGTTTCCATCTGTATACATTTGGTCGATCACAAGCCACTGGAAATGAGAGCGAAGAAGTCGCTAGTGAAATCGCCGAAGTGTCTTAAAGGAACGCTACTCCAACTACAGAGCTATGATTTTGACATCAGCTACTGTCAGGGGAAGCTCATTTCCCGCATGCAGTTAGCAGAGAGCAAGCATTCGAGGAAGTAAACATGGTATCACACTTGCCAATTCGAGGTGAGCACCTTGGGCCAATTTGTGATGAAACAGTGAAAGAAGACACACTACAGATGCTGAAACGTGTCATCATCAGTGGTTGGCCCAGTGAACGAGATAGGCTACCAGAGGAGCTAACACCTTATTACAGCTAGAGGGATGAGCTCACAATCCGATGGTTTGATCTTCAAGGACTGAGCAAGTCCCGCTCAGCACCTCATGAATCGTTGCACGCGGACACTTCTGCGGTTCTGCCGACGATAGCGAGACTACTCGAATCCAGAGTTGTGTACGAGCATGAATGCATGAAGCAGCGCGTTCAGCAGCAAGCTGACAATTACAATCAGTCAGCTAACGACCTTTCCACACTTCATGAAGCCGACACAGTGCAAACGCAACCCCTTGTACCAGGAAAGAAGAGTTGGGAGAAAGTCATCATTTCTCTCCAGCTTGACAGGCATTCATATGTGGTTCAGAGCCCGTCTGACATATACCGTCGCAATCGTGTACATCTCTGCAAGACCTGTGAAAATCCACCAGACGAGCTAGTCACATGCGAAGCACAGCCAGACCATCAAAGACCAAGGCGAATCTACGACACCGACCACAACTAACGCAACACAGGCATTGAAACAGCAGCCAGCGCCTACTGAAAAGAAAACAGCTACTGAGTGAACTGACAAAAACAACGACATTGACATAAATGAAACAGTGAGAACTCGCTCAGGTCGAGCTGTGAGACCACTTAAGTATTTTGGAGACTATGTGGCCCATTGATTTAGTTCTTATCAATTATTATGTCTGTATGGGGTTGTAAGTATGATAAAAACAAGTTTATGTAAATAAGATCATTTACAATACAATACAATACAATTTATTTGTCATTTGAACCCCATTGAGGTTCAAATGAAATGTTGTTTCTGCAGTCATACACACAAGAAAGACCCAAGACACAACACAATTTACACAGACATCCATCACAGCGCATCTCCTCCTCGCTGTGATGGAAGGCAAAAACGTATCTCTCCCCTGCACTCCCCATTCCCCTCCCGATGTCAGAGTCAAAGTCAAAGCCCCCGGCGGGCGATGGTAATTGTCCCGCGGCCATTAACGTCGCGCCGCGCCGGGTGATGCAAGGCCGCGCTCCGGGTCTTGTTGTTGGAGCCCCCGGCGGGCGCTAGCAACATGGGAAGGAAAGGAAATGTTACTTTAGAAAAAGTGTTCTTTTCTCACTTGGACATATATGTACAATGTACAGCTGTACGTTTTTCTCTTTTGGAAAAAGAGGGGATGTTATGATATGTGTAATGTGCGGGGGTTCCAGGCGTGCATAGGAGTTTTACTTACTGGAAAAGCTTGTCCGTGAACAACACCCACACCTCCTCATTCACAAGGCTGTGATCTATAGATGGCACCTCATCTTTCTCAATTTATACCACAACCCATTTCCAAGCCCATCATTTCTCTTCCTCTCCTAGAATCTGTGGCTGTGAGTCAATTCTCTATTTCCAGAAAGTTGAAGGTGCCCTCCAGCTGTCCACCCTGAAGGTGTCAGAGTGTATGGGGGAGAAGGCAGGAGAATGTGGTTAGGAGGGAGAGATAGATCAGCCATAATTGAATGGCGGAGTAGACCTGATGGGCCGAATTGCCTAATTCTGCTCCTATCACTTATGATCTTATGATCCGGTAGGCGGCGCGACTCTCGTCAGCACCGGCCTCTGCAGCCCGTCTGCGTTTTTATTATTTCTGTCTATGTTGTTTTATGTAGTTTTTGTTATTTTTTGTTAGGGTGTGTGTGTGGGGGTGGGGTGGGAGGGAGGGGGTAACTTTTAAATCTCTCCCTGCACGGGAGACCCCACCTTTTCTTGTCGGGTCTCCGTTGTCGTTGGGGCTGCAACGAGGAGCGGCCTCCAACAGGAGAAGACCAGGGACTCTGGTGTCGACGACTCACCTCACCGTCACGGAGCTGGCCGAGTCCAGAGCGGGTGGAGCGGTGGTGGAGCGCTGCTGCTGCTGCGGCCCGACCTCCGGAGATTCGGAGGCTGCAACTGCGGGTCTGGCGGACGGCGGCACTGGGAGCCCGCGGGTCCCTGGAGGGAGACCGCTTTTCAGGGCTCTCGCAACGGCGACTTCCCCCGCCTGAGTTGCGGGGTCGAAGAGCTCCTGGAGCGGGGCCTTACATCACCGCACCGCGCGGCTTGCAATGGCCGTGGGACTCTGCGAGCGTATGCCGGGGGCTCTAACACCAAGACCCGGTGTGCGACCTCGCACCACCCGGCGTGGCTTTAATGGCTGCGGGACAATCGCCATCGCCAGCCGGGGGCTTTGACTTTGACTCTGACATCGGGGGGGGGGGGGGGGGGGGGGGGGGGAGGGCAGTGGAGAGATAAGTTTTTTTGGCCTTCCATCACAGCGATGTGATGGATGTTTATGCAAATTATGGTGTGTCTTGGGTCTATTTGTTTGTAATGTATGGCTGCAGAAACGGCATTTCGTTTGGACCTCAAGGGGTCCAAATGACAATTAAATTGAATCTTGAATGATCCATCTGCCACTTCCTTATTAACTGAGAAAAATCGCCAATCTTACCAGGAACATAACCTCTCTCTCTTCCCCATGATCCTTCCAACCCACAGGAAGAACGCCAGTGTTCCCAATTTCCAGAAAAAAACAATGCTGGTATCTTCCCGGTCCCTCACATCCTAAGCGGGAAGAACACATTCTACTCCATTGTTTGTGTAGGTGAAATAATCTGCACTAAAGTGTCACACCCATAAATAATTGTCATAAAGAACGAAACCAACGAATTGGTTCCATTAGTCATTTAGTTCCTTGTCATTTTCACTAATAGTAGCTAATCAGTCATATGACAGAGAGGAGCATTTCCAGTAAGAAATTAGTCAGAAGTAAAATTACTTAAACATCCAGCAATTGCGCTTTCTGCTAGAAAGACATTTTGTAATACTGCTTCGCTGCTTCCAAATGTATCTCGGCACTTAAGCTCTTTACGTTGACGTTCTGTAAATTCATTTACTCCATATATTATTTATAATTAAGAAAAGTGCCATCACGCTCATTACATCCCTTAAGCTTGGGAGGTATGTACTTTGCACATGATAACGAGTTTTTGTAGTGAGCATCCCATCACATTATATAGCACCTCGCACAAAAAGGTCACAAGCCAAGGTCCAGTCAGTTTATAACTGAAATGGTTTCATAACTGAGAGCTTTGTAATGAGGGTGGATTCTAATAGCATATTTTTTCATTCTGGATTTTTTTTTTTTCATTCCAGGGTCACAAAGAGTTCAAGAACTATTGCTGCATTGACAAGAACATTCACAAAAATGCAGAGAGATATTACTTTCTGCAGCAAGGTAGTTTGCAGTTGTTTAGTGACTCGTCCTCACGGGTTGGCTAAAATCAGTTTGTTTTCAATTTTGATGGACTTTTCTATAGTGCAAGTTTGATTTGAGGGACTTTGATAAACTGCACACTTGAATTCTGCTTTAAAGCCAACAAAATCCCTTTATTGACATGACATATGGGAGGGAAAGCTAATTTCCTTTCACTTTCTTTTAAAAAAAAAATCACTCATTAAGAGTTTTTATGAATTATCCACACTCGAGCAACCAGATCACCAGTCCTTCAAAATTATAGTCATGTACAGTCTTTGTACTAATATCAGTATTATTAAACCTTAATTCATACCAAAGTCCTTATTTTAATCAAAAGGCTGCTCTTAATATATTGTAAACTCCGATGTAGCTTAAATTGCTGGTTTCAATCAAACATAACCTTAATTCTAGTAATTTGTTGAATTGCCACAGTACAGATGGGAACCCTTCAGCCCATCAAGTTTGTTCATGATGTAGAAATTCAGCCAGTCCCATTGGCTGAGGTGGGTAGAGCACACATCCATTGGCACTGCATCTAAGGACCACTGCCAAATGGAGACCCATATGCATACAACAGATCTGCTGAAGAACTGCTGGGGTATACAGCTTTAAAACTGGGAAAACATCGCGGAGCTGCGGGACTGTGGAGCGACCAGCTGCGGGCGGTGGCGCTGAACTTTACACCGGGAGCCTGGGATCTCTAGATGAGATCGCCAGTTGTGGAGCTCCAACCGGCGCGGCCTTGTCAGCTTCGGAAGCCGCGGCCTCCAGTACGGAGGCGGCCGTTCCAGGGTTCCCAAGCCGCTGAGAGGATTCTCCCGACGCCGGAGCAACATCACCCGGCGAGAACGGCCTGGAACATCGGGCCTCCGTAGAGGCAACTGTGGAGGCCTCAATAGGCCCGACTATGGGTGAACTGGGGTTGGGGACTGGACTTCTGTGCCTTCCCTCATAATGGGAACCATTGTGGGGGGATGTTCTTTATGTTTAAAACTCTTATTAATGTTATGTCTGTATTCCTTCTTTATGTGCTGCAAAATGGCAAGAAGCATTTCACTTCACTACACCTAGGTGTATGTGAATGTGACCAATAAAATACCTTTGATAATTGCCAACTGCCTCATGTAGTTGTTTTCCCTGCAGAACCAACAGAGACTGAAGGAGCAGTGTACAATATCCTCAACTCCTTTTCGCTCCATGGGTGTATGATTTTCCGAATTATCAACCTTGTTTGATTTTCTTCCTGCCATCACTACACCCACCTCATCCCACCCCAGCAGGGGACCGGAACTGCATGCAATACTCAAAATGCAGCCTAACCAAAGTCCTAAAAAGTTGCATCATGGGTCATGACCGCCGACTGCGACATCGTTGAGCTGCGGCTACAGAGCGTCCAGCTCTTAATATAGGCAGCAGTCGGAGGGCGGGCGGCACTGGATTTTCAACCCCGCGGGGTCTGGGATCCGAGATCGCTAGAGTCGGAGGTCTGGCCGGCACGGCCTGTGAACTTTGGTCATTGCTGTCTTCGGGGAGGAAGCGGCCGCTTCAGTCCAAGCCGCTGAAGGATGTTCACCCGACGCCGATGATCCAGCTTCACGGCAAGAGGGCCTGAAAACACCGGGTTGGCTGAGGAGGCCACATTTAGACCCCGACCTCGGGTGGACTATGAGGGGGAGAACTGGATATTTTTAGTGCCTTCCCTCACAGTGAATTCTGCTGTGGGGAGACGTTTCATGTTGATTTCTATAGTGTACTGTTCTGTGCCTTTTTTTTTCTTTTTTTTGTTTTTGTTTTTGTTTTTTTTGTTTTGTATGGATTTATTGACATTTAATCTGTACAATTAGTTTAATCAATCTCTGTAAAGCACTTTGGTTCAAATTGATTTTGTTGAAAGGTGCTATATAAATAAACATTATTATTATTATTATTATGATTGTCTGACTCTTATTCTCAATGCACCGACCATATTGTGCAATATGCTTACTTTACCATTCTATCTACTTGTGTTGCCACTTTCAGGAAGTTATTGTCCTGGACTCCAAGATCCTTCTGCACATCAATGCAGTTAAGGGCCTTGTCTTTAATTGTATAATTTCCCCTTCCATTCAACCTCCCCAAGCGTAACATATAGAGCCATAGAGTCCTAGAGTGATACAGTGTGGAAACTGGCCCTTCGGCTCCACTTGGTCACACCCGCCAACATGTCCCAGTTACACTAATCCTGCCTGCCTGCGTTTGCCCCATATCCCTCCAAACCTGTCCTATGCATGTACCTGTCTAACAATTTCTTAAGCATTGGGATAGCCCCAGCCTCAACTACCTCCTCTGGCAGCTTGTTCCATATACCCACCACCTCAGATTCCTATGAAATCTTTTCCCCATCACCTTAAATCTATTACCTCTGGTCCTCGATTCACTTACTCTGGGCAAGAGACTCTAAAAGATCACCTGTGCTCTGAGGAATATAGTCCCAGCCAACTCAACCTCTCCCTATAGCTAAACCCTCTAATTCTGGCAAATCTTCTCTGTACCCTTTACAGCTTGATATCAAGTTTCCTTTAAAAACATGGTGCCCAAAACTGAACACAATACTATAAATGCAGTCTCACCATCACAACAACATGACCTCCCAACATCCATACTCAATACTCTGACTGATGAAGGCCAATGTGCCAAAAGCTTTTGTGACCATCTTATCTACCTGTGACTCGACCTTCATGAAACCATGCACCTGTACACCTAGATCCCTCTGCTCAAAAACACTCCCCAGAGGCCTATCATTCACTGTGAAGGACCTGATCATGGTAGACTTCCAAAAATGTACCCCCTCACATTTCTCTGTATTAAATTACATCGACAATTCCTGGCCAACCGATCAAGATCCTGCTGCAATTTTTTACAGCCATCTGCATCAGATAGACATCAACTATCTGCAAAACCACCCACCTCGTAGAATCAGGACTAATTTTAGATTATGTTCCTGTCATTATAATAACACAGGGTTGCAGTACCGTTGGACACAAATTGGTCACTAGAAGTAACTGCAATTTTTAAGAATTATTTTACAGTGGTCCAGCCACAATGGATACATGCTTCTTTGAATTACCAATCCTGCTTGACTTACAAGATACAAGATACAAGATACATTTAATTGTCATTTGGGCACCCTTGAGGTCCAAACGAAATGCCGTTTCTGCAGCCATACATTACAAACAAATAGACCCAAGACACAACATAATTTACATAAACATCCATCACATCGCTGTGATGGAAGGCCAAATAAACTTATCTCTCCACTGCACACATTCAGAGTGAAAGCCGGCCATTAAAGCCACGCCGGGTGGTGCGAGGTCGCACACCGGGTCTTGGTGTTAGAGCCCCCGGCGTGCGCTCGCAGAGTCCCGCGGCCATTCCAAGCCGCGCGGGGCGGTGATGTTAGGCCCCGCTCCAGGAGCTCTTCGACCCCGCAACTCGGGCGGGAGAAGTCGCCGTTGCGAGAGCCCTGAAAAGCGGTCTCCCTCCAGGGACCCGCGGGCTCCCGGTGCCGCCGTCCGCAGACCTGCAGTTGAAGCCTCCGACTCTCCGGTCGGGGCAGCAGCAGCAGCAGCAGCAGCAGCAGCGCTCCTCCACCGCTCCACCCGCTCCGGACTCGGCCAGCCCCGCGACGGTGACGGTGAGTCGTCAGCACCAGAGTCCCCGGTCTCTTCCTGTTGGAGGCCGCTCCTCATTGCAGCCCCAACGATAACGTAGACCCGACGAGAAAAGGTCGAGTCTCCCGTGCAGGGAGAGATTTAAAAGTTTCCCCCTCCCTCCCACCCCACCCCCCCCCCCCCCCCCCACACACACACCCCCCAACAAAAAATAACAAAAACTACATAAAAACATAGACAGAAAATAATAAAACGCGGACGGGCTGCAGAGGCCGCTGCTGACGAGAGTTGCGCCGCCCACCAGGACTTTCTTCCTCCTTTACATGAATGGCATTCCTAGATAAAACGCTGTTGCTGCAAAGACCATGGGAGTAAGGAATGTTTCGTCCTCTGAGAGACAGATTACACACACTCAGCTTTTATCTACTTTTTCTACATGAAAGCAGCCTTTAGAGTTTACCTCTCATTGTAACGCTATTCACATGGGGGATGTTGCAATATGCAAAAAAAAAGGTCTGATTTCACGAAGCACAGGATGCCGGCAGATCCACTGTTAGGTTTTATTTTGCTTCCACTTATTTACTATAATTTCAATTAAATTTACAGTAACAGAATACAAATTGGTCTACTGTGTCTATCCTGTCATTGGGATCTAATGATTTATGTCACTGCCCACAAACGTTTCCTGCAGCAAGCCCCACTCACACTGGGGTGAGAGGGACCTCCAATTTTCTTGCTCAACACCACAATACATTTTAATCATTCAGCTGCTGTTCACACCACAGTATTTTCTTAAATGTTATCCAAACACCCATTTTCCCCTTGAAAACCACCATTGAATATGCATCCAGTACACTTTCAGACTGCACTGGCGAACTGAACCACCCTCTAAACCAGTGGTTCCCAACGTGGGGCGTACGCCCCACAGGGGGGCAATTTGATTTTTAAGGGGGACAATTGAGTGCGACTGAGGAGGTCTGGGTCCGAATTTTTATTTTTTATTTTATAGGATTTTCCATCAGGTAAACATATGTAGTTTATGTTTCAGATGTTATTTTGAGTAAATAATTTTTTGGGGGGTAAAAAAGGTCTTTATTGTGTAGTTATTACAACCAAGGTATTGGCGTTTTAAGCTTCTTCAGCTGAAACGGAGTTCACTTTTTAAATGATAAGAATTATATATCACCACATGGGGGGGGGGGGGGGGGGGGGAGGGGGGCATCAGGATTTTAGAGGTGATTAGGTGGGGCATGGCCAAAAAAATGTTGGGAACCACTGCTCTAAACTGAGAAGTTCCTGTCTGAACCTCTTACCATATACTTAAAATCTGTGTCTTGGCACTAATGGGGAGTGTTTATCTCCTTTTATCTTTTTTAAACCTACCAGGATTTTGGACACCTCAAGCAAATCTCTGCTCAACCATGGCTATTCCAAGGAGAGTCATCCAGTCTCTTAGTAGGGGAATTGAGAACCAGAGGATATAGATTTAAGATGAGGGGGATAGATTTAATGGGAACCCGAGGGGTAACATTTTCACACAAAGGGCGGTGGGTGTCCAGAACAAGCTGCTGGAGGAGCTAGTTGCGGCAATTACAAATGCAACGTTTTAAGAAACATTTAGACAGGTACATATTTTTTAAAATATAAACCTTGAAATTCCTGACCATTAGTATAACTAACCTACAAAGTTAACCAATCCATGCAACATTTACAACATTTCACATAGGAGATGGTGGCATTTAAATGCACAAACTGTTCAGTGAAATTACAAATTATATTTTTAATGAATTGCTAAAATTCAATAGATTTTCAAATTTGCAAAAACAATACAGAAACGCATTAGAAACATAGAAACATAGGAGCAGGAGTAGGCCATTCAGCCTTTCGAGCCTGCACCGTCATTCAACATGATCATGGGCGATCATCTAAAATCAGTACCCAGATCCTGCTTTTCCCCCATATCCCTTGATTCCTTTAGCCCAAAGAGCTAAGTCTAACTCTCTTGGAAACATCCACTGCTTTCTGTGGCTGAGAATTCCACAGATTCACAATTCTCTGGGTGAAAATGTTTTTCCTCATCTCAGTCCTAAATGACCGTCCTCTTATTCTTAAACTGTGACCCCTAGTTCTGGATTAAACTGTGACTCCTGGTTCTGGATTAAACTGTGATCCCTGGTTCTGGATTAAACTGTGACTCCTGGTTCTGGATTAAACTGTGACCCCTGGTTCTGGATTAAAAACTGTGACCACTGGTTCTGGATTAAACTGTGACCCCTGGTTCTGGATTAAACTTGCTGGATTAAACCGGGGCTATGACAGAAATATTTCAAATGTCATTAGAAACGGGAATAGTCCCCGAGGATTGGTGTACTGCGCATGTTGTTCCATTGTTTAAAAAGGGTTCTAAGAGTAAACCTAGCAATTATAGACCTGTTAGTTTGACTTCAGTGGTGGGCAAATTAATGGAAAAGATACTTAGAGATAATATATAAGCATCTAGATAAACAGGGTCTGATTAGGAACAGTCAACATGGATTTGTGCCTGGAAGGTCATGTTTGACTAATCTTCTTGAATTTTTTGAAGAGGTTACTAGGGAAATTGACGAGGGTAAAGCAGTGGATGTTGTCTATATGGACTTTAGTAAGGCCTTTGACAAGGTTCCTCATGGAAGGTTGGTTAAGAAGGTTCAACTGTTGGGTATAAATGCAGGAATAGCAAGATGGATTCAACAGTGGCTGAATGGGAGAAGCCAGAGGGTAATGGTGGATGGCTGTTTATCGGGTTGGAGGCAGGTGACTAGTGGGGTGCCTCAGGGATCTGTGTTGGGTCCTTTGTTGTTTGTCATGTACATCAATGATCTGGATGAAGGTGTGGTAAATTGGATTAGTAAGTATGCAGATGATACCAAGATAGGGGGTGTTGTGGATAATGAAGAGGATTTCCAAAGTCTACAGAGTGATTTAGACCATTTGGAAAAATGGGCTGAAAGATGGCAGATGGAGTTTAATGCTGATAAATGTGAGGTGCTACACCTTGGCAGGACAAATCAAAATAGGACGTACATGGTAAATGGTAGGGAATTGAAGAATACAGTTGAACAGAGGGATCTGGGTATAACCGTGCATAGTTCCTTGAAGGTGGAATCTCATATAGATAGGGTGGTAAAGAAAGCTTTTGGTATGCTAGCCTTTATAAATCAGAGCATTGAGTATAGAAGCTGGGATGTAATGTTAAAATTGTACAAGGCATTGGTGAGGCCAAATCTGGAGTATGGTGTACAATTTTGGTCGCCCAATTATAGGAAGGATGTCAACAAAATAGAGAGAGTACAGAGGAGATTTACTAGAATGTTGCCTGGGTTTCAACAACTAAGTTACAGAGATAGGTTGAATAAGTTAGGTCTTTATTCTCTGGAGCGCAGAAGGTTAAGGGGGGACCTGATAGAGGTCTTTAAAATGATGAGAGGGATAGACAGAGTTGATGTGGACAAGCTTTTCCCTTTGAGAATAGGGAAGATTCAAACAAGAGGACATGACTTCAGAATTAAGGGACAGAAGTTTAGGGGTAATATGAGGGGGAACTTCTTTACTCAGAGAGTGGTAGCGGTGTGGAATGAGCTTCCAGTGGAAGTGGTGGAGGCAGGTGCATTGGTATCATTTAAAAATAAATTGGATAGGCATATGGATGAGAAGGGAATGGAGGGTTATGGTATGAGTGCAGGCAGGTGGGACTAAGGGGAAAAAAAATTCGTTCGGCACGGACTTGTAGGGCAGAGATGGCCTGTTTCCGTGCTGTAATTGTTATATGGTTATATGGTTATATGGTTAAACTGTGACCCCTGGTTCTGGATTAAACTGTGACCCCTGGTTCTGGATTAAACTTTGACCCCTGGTTCTGGATTTAACTGTGACCCCTGGTTCTGAAAATTACCATTGTAGGTAAATTCATAAAGCAGCAATTTCAGGACCAATGTTTTAAAGTGAAGTATATTTTGTTGATACATTGGAACATATGAAGAAAGAAAGAAGAGTTTAATGCTGGCATTTCATAACTTATACATTCAAGAATCACACTTGGCCTTTACATTATTACACATTTAGGAATATCATCCTGAGCATGGAATGCACCGGAGCTGATACAATGATACCATTTATTTGTTGTCATTTGAACCTCATTGAGGTTCAAACGAAATTTGGTTTCTGCAGTCATACACGCAAGAAGAAGAAACAAGACACAACACAATTTACACAAACATCCATCACAGCGAATCTCCGCCTCACTGTGATGGGAGGGAAAGTCTTATCTCTCCCCTGCACTCCTCATTCTCCTCCCGATGTCAGAGTCACAGCCCCCGGCGGGCGATGGTAAGTAAGTCCCGCGGTGATGCAAGGCCGCGTTCCGGGTCTTGGTGTTTGAGCCCCCGGCGGGCGCTAGCAAGTCCTGCAGACATTTAAAGCCGCGCCGGGCGATGTAAGGCCCCGCTCCAGGTAATTTTCAACCCCGCAGTTTATGTTTTGTTTAAAAAATAAGTATTTTTTTAAACAGATTGGAAGGGCAATTTTATGATATGTTATTCAAGCCTAGTCATACATTCATAAATTCAGTTACTGCCCTGAAGAAATCCACGAGGTGAATGCTTGAGAATCTTCTCTTATGACCACCAGGGGCTCTGGGGAGATGGCCAGCCCTGCCCGCAGTCGGTTCGTTTTTTCATCTTGTTGTTATTTTTAGTGTCTGTTAAGAGTTTGTTTTAATGTACTTCAGTTTGTTTTATGTGTGGGGAGGGGGGCTCAGGGGAAACTTTTTTTCAAGTTTTTACCTTCCTGGAGATGTGATTGATTTTCGGATCACATTCTCCGAGCTCTGCGGCCAACCATCGATGGAGTTGGAAGCTTCCTTGGACTATCATGATCCCCACCGGGGCGCGGACTTAACATCGGAGCTGATCCCTTGCCTGGGATCGCTCCCACCGCGGCCTGCGGACTTACCATCAAGGGCTTGCCAGTCTCGGGTGAGGCTAGTCAGGAGCTCCAATGCCCCAGGTGGTTCGATCAGCCCCAATGTGAGTTTTGATCATCCAGCGCGGGGAAGCTGACAACCCCCCGATGCAGGAGCTGAACTCCTCGACGTAGAGGGCCCGAATGCCACCGGCTACGGGAGTCAAGATCGTCCTGTCAACGGAGGCTCGAGGCCCCCAACCGAGGAAGAACAAAAGGAAGGCCTTGAACTTTATTTCACCTTCCATCACAGTGAGGAATGTGTAGGAGTCACTGTGGTGGATGTTCAAGTGAAATATGTTCTTGAGTGATTTGTTCCTTTTAATTGTATGACTGACCTGGCCAATGAAATTCCTCGTATGTTGCAAAACATACTTGGCGAATAAAATCTATTCTGATTCTGATTTGCTGTGATACTATGTGGCCTTAGACTATAAGCATGGTAGCACAACTGAGATGGGTAACAGTGTAGAGAGGCAAGCTTTTGTTCTAATAGAGACCACTGTGAAGTTTAACTTGTGCAGGTGCAAGAATAATTCTTCTGTGCTTTCATATTTATAAGAGGTCACACCTTTGTTATGTATGTTTTAAAAGAAATGGCTTTATCAAAGGCAGTTTCCTGACAGACCCCAGAGATGACTGCTTAGACAGTTACATGTTTGAGACATCGTGATGTGCATATATAGTCAGGGACAAGCTAAGATGAGAGCTGCAGTTGTTCTTTGAAGTACTCTACATGGACAAAACTGTCAGACATATTTTAAACTAAAGTAGTTCCGCTGGTCTGCATTGATAACATAACATAAACAATGTCACATTCATACAAAACATGCTCCCAACTCATTGAAACAAATTCCACAGCTGGTTCTGACACAAGTCTTACTCCGCCACATTACCCCCCTCCCACCACACGCACACACACACAAATGCACGCATGCACGCGCGCACTCACGCACACACACGCACACACACGCAAATGCACAGACCCACGCACGCAAGCGCACACACGCACACTGACACACACACACGCGCACACATGCGCACGCACTGCACACACTCGCACACATACACGCGCACACTCACGCACAC